>NW_026000057.1:38372064-38431492 GCF_001458135.2 Marmota marmota marmota
AAAAAAAAAAAAAAAAAAAAAAAAAAAAAAAAAAAAAAGGTATATTTTGGCTCACAGTTCTGGTGGTTCAAGACTGAGGGGCTGCATCTGACAATGGCCTTCTTGCTGACAGAGGCCCGAGTTCAAGCAGCATCTTTCATGGCAAGAAACAGGAGCACACATTTATCTCTCTCTGGTCTCTCTCTTTTCTTTTTTTAAAATGGTATTGAACTCAGAGGTGCTTTACTATTGAGCTACATCCCCAACTCTTCTTATTTTTTTTTGAGATAGGGCCTTGCTAAATTGCTAAGGCTGGCCTTGAACTTAGGATCTCCCGTTTTAGCCTTCCAAATGTCTGGGATTACAGGTGTAGGTCACTTTGTCCAGCTCTCACCTTTTTAAAAAAGCCACCAATATTCAATCATGGGGACTCCACCCTGATGACCTTATTTCATCCTAATCATCTCCCAAAGGTTATGAAATGCACATTTGTCAAATGTTGCTAATTATTAGTCACAGTATATGATTTGAAGAAGGAAAATAGTTTTCTGGGAGAGTATGTGGCTTAAAACTTTTCAGGTACTTTCAATTTGGATAACTTTGGGATGTAGAGAAAGGGTTTAAAGCTATATATTTCAGATCCTTTAAAGCCCAGGAATGAATGGAAGTACACTTTATTTCTAAATGTCCCTTCTTTTTGTAACCCTTAATCTACTTTCAGGGATCAAGAGATTGAAGGAGAAAGTGCAAGCTGTGTTTCATAGTCTGATTACATTCTCTGCAGAGTGTGTATACATCCCAGTAAGACTACCAAGTAGTCTTTCCATGCTCTGGGAAGCCCCCCTTTTGAGTTCCTCTCACCTAGAGGTTCACCATGACCCAAAGCCACACTGTATTTCAGACGAGATCGGGCGCGTTCAGGGTGGTATGGCCGTAGACCACACTATATTTCAGAGGTTGGCCCTAGGGCTGTGTTCCATTGCTGGAAAGGTCACCACTCTGCTTGTCGATCATTAATGTATTTTTATTCCTTTACTAATACGTAAAATATTTACACATACAAAAGATCCATTTGCAGTAACAAATTCATTTGCTAATGTACCAGAACCTCTGTTAAACTTCAGTCAGAATGTATTCATTAGGTGAGAAAACCCTGATTCGGGGTTTAAAAAGCATGAAGATAATATGAAAGCACTTTTCAGTTTAAGAAACATTAATTTAAGAACTATTTAATACTCCTCATTGGTTTCCCTCATATGGCTCATTGTATCACTGTTACGAACTTTTATTTTGCTGCCTGGGCATTCCAAGTAATTGATCCATCCCCAACCCCCGCCCCACCCATAGAGATAGCAAGGTAGCAGCTTTGTTTCATTAATCTAATTCTGATGCTTTGTATATGTTCTAAATATGTGCTAAAGTGTTTTTCACTTAAGTGTGGGGTTTGGGAGGATAGGTTGAGAAAAGCACCTATGTAAATCATCAAAATTTTTCTTTCTTTCTTTTTTTTTTTGTACTGGGGATTGAACCCAAGGGTGCTTTACCACTGAGCTATATCCCTGGCCTTTTTAATTTTTTATTTTGAGACAGGATCTCACTAGGTTGCTTAGGGTCTTGTTGAGTACCCAGAATGGCCTTGAATTTGCAATCCTCCTGCTTCAGCCTCCTAAGTATTTGGGATTACAGGCGTGTATTCCTGTGCCCAGCTAATTCATTTAATTTTTAAGCATCAGTGATTCATTAACACTCAGGCAAGTCTTTTCTGCCAGTTTTTCAGGGTGTATATAATTTTTGGAGTTTATTCATTTTAAATTGAAATATAAATCTTTGTCAATCAAGACCCCTATTTCTGGATTTTTGTGAAGTCTACACTTTTTCATGGATTTACTGGGAAAAAAACATAACTGTACCTATTAGGTCTTATTCTAATCCTTTTAAAATTTGGATCTGAGGCTCACAGAAATATTTTGTTTCTTATTTGGTGCCTTTGATATATTAAAAACAGAGGATGCTATTTGAAAGTTGTATATGTAGAGGAAATACATTTTTAAATGAGTGTAAGACTTACTGACATAAGCAGAAGTACTTGAAAGTGTAATTTTTTATGTGTAGCCCACAAGAATATTAGGCTCAAGGGTGGTTAAGGGTACCTAACTTTCCTGGGCGTTCAGGGTCTGCCCTCTATTGGCAAGATGTGCATAAAATGCTTTTATTCCCTCCATTTCTGCACTTTTGAAATAAATTTTGATTAGGCATTGTGTTAATGGGAAGTAGGGTATGAAAAAGGTAGAATATCCTTTAAAAACTAAATCAGATTATGATTTTTTTTTAGTATGGAATTTGTAGTTCATGCAGTAAGAAGTTTGAGAAATGCTAATGGAAAATAGCCAAATTATGTGCAGTTTTCATTTTCACAGAATATCTACTTGAATCAAATAATGAATTGCACATTTTTTTGAAGCAGAACAAAGGGCTACTCCATTTCACCATGCATCTATTATGCTATTTAATTTTATGTAAGTGTGTCTTGAACCTTTTCATATACCAATTACTCCCTCGTTAACCCAATGTTCTTGTTACTGATTAGTGAGACTCTGAATGTATTGTGCTTTTGTTCATTTTTTGTTTTTTTGTTTTGGGGTTTTGTGTGCTGGTATTTTTTTTTTAAAGAAAGAGTGAGAGAGAGAGAGAGAGTTAATTTTTTAATATTTATTTTTTAGTTTTCGGCAGACACAACATCTTTGTTTGTATGTGTTGCTGAGGATTGAACCTGGGCCGCACGCATGCCAGGCGAGCGGGCTACCTCTTGAGCCACATCCCCAGCCCTGTGTTCTGGTATTTGAACCCAGGATGTCCTACCTGCTAGGCATGTTGCACTACCACTGAGCCACATCCTATCCAGAGACTCTAAATATACTATGAAATATAAAATGTTTAGTTCATTACAGAATACCCCAACTTAAGGGTTATTAATTTATAATGAAATTATGTATTTATGAAACAAAGTTACAACTTCATTGCAAAATTAAAATTTAAGGCTGGGCATGGTGGTTCATGCCTGTAGTCCCAGCAACTGGGAAGGCCGAGACCGGAGGAAGGCAAGTTTGAGGCCAGCCTCAGCAACTTAGCAAGATTCTGTATTGAAAGAATAAAATAAAAAGTGCTGGGGATGTGGCTCTCTGTAGAATAGCCCTGGGTTCAATCCCCAGTACCAAAATAAAATAATTCAAGTTTAATGGAACATTAAACAAAAATGTCAAAATATTAAAATTCTGTACTCCTTTGACATTGCTTTTAAAAGTTAATTTGTGTGATAAGTCTTGGAGATTAAAAACAAATGTTAATATATTTTCCCCTATGTAGTAAATGCTACACAAGTGGGCTCAGGTAACTGTTTACACATTGACATTTTCATAATTTAAAAACTGACTTTGGTGATTACAATTTAAAGTTGTGAGTTATCTACTTATTCATTCCAGTTGCTGGGCTTATAGACTTTGGTGCAGTCTGAAGTATAAGTGAATCCCTATATTTGTTACATAAAATTTACTATCAAAAAAAGAATATGGAAATCAAAATTGCTTTATTATGAAGGCCTCTCTTTAAAAATAAGTCTTTTGCAGAAACAATGTCCTGTATGCTGAATGCTTGGTTTTCGAGTATCACCCTCACTCCCAGAAAAATTACTCTTGGTTTCACCGCAGTTGGCTGGGCCTCATGAATTGGGGCAGAAAATCAAAGCTTCCAATGACACTTACTATACATATATTCATCTTGTGTGTATGATTTCTTGTTGTTGTTGAACTATGTTCCCACAGAATGTTGAATCCTACCTCCAAGTATTTGTGCATAGTGATCTTATGTAAAAAAGATCATTGTCTTTGCTGATGAGCATGTGAAGATAAAGTCATTAGGGTGAGTCCTAATCTAATTCCTTATAAAAATGAAACCAATCATAGAAACTGACAAGTGAGGACACAGGGAGAAGGCAATTTACTAGGAACACCCAAGGCTGCTAGAAACCTTGGACCTTTAGCCACATCAAGCTGTCATCTCTCTGAATGTGTACTTGGTGGTTATCTGAATGGATCCCAACATCCCTTCCTATCTTACCTCCCAGCCATTTCCACTTCTCTCTAAATGAGATCTTGTTTTGCTGGAAGTCCAAATGTTGCATCTGTTAGTGTCCTAAAGATGCACAAGTTCACAGTGTCGCTTTACTTCCCACTTAGGTTTCAACGATTCTGTTGCTTCTTATGTTTCATTGATGTAATACTTCCGACTTTTATTTCACTGACTATATAACCCCCATCCCTGCCCTAGGTTTGGCTGTGCTTGAATTTTGAGTAAAGTTGCCCTCACATTTCGGAAGACATGTGAAATATGAATTCAGTAAATAATTATTCTTGGGCAATACTACACAAGAATTGCTCTAAGCCATGGAGTACTGTTAAATGGAAGCTTTTGTCATAGTTATCAGTCTTGCATGATACCTTGCATTATGTATGTATTTTCATTCCTATCTTCTCCTTCTCCGAGAAGAGGCTGATCAGTTGAAGAGAATCTTAAGGCCACTCCACCATGAACTGTTCTCTAACTTTAATTTAATAATTCATGCTGGAAATACTTACAATTCATGAATTTATTTTGACAGTTCTTTTCTTAGTCATCCCTTTTTATTGTCTGATTCATATTTCTCTCTAGCAATGTTAGTCTAAATGGGTGAATATTCTCAATATTACAAAGATAACAAAATAGCACTTTAATCATGTAATAAGGTTTGTTCATTATTTAAATCATAATTTTATCCTTTTGTATTCTGGAATATGGATCTGCTGCTTCTGTAATATAGGATTGGTTCTTGCTGTCCCAAGAACCAAGTGTGTGTGTGTGTGTGTGTGTGTGTACACATTGCATATAATATGTATATGACATTTACATCGATGTGCACATTTGATGTCTGGAGTTACACTTAAAGTCTGTGTCAGTTTAATTACTATAGTTGGCTTCTTCCTGCCGTAGTGCTTACTCTGAAAAACATTGTATTTATCAAAGAAGAGATTTATTGGGTTATGGCTGGCTTTTGGAAATGGGAAACTTATCAAGAGATGGTGATCCAGTTTACTGTGGGATTTGATATGTATGATGGAGGGACAGAGAACATGTTTAGCAAGTATCACGATTCCCAATTTTTGTTATAGTGGAGGGAAGAGTTCACCCTTCTGATCCCTATGGGCCAATTCCAGGAACAGACATTGGGGTGGTGGGGTGGCCTTCGGGGTCCAGATGGATTTGTAACTTCCTATCATGAATCCATTCACATTTTTACATTTTTATTTATTTATTTATTTTTAGCATTTTTAAGTTGTAGAATGAGAAATGTAGTTTACAGGGTCAAATCCCCCACCCCCACTTTTGGTATTGAGGATGCTTTACCACTGGGCTTTGATACATCCCCAGTCCTTTTATCTTTATTTTGAGACAGAGTCTTGCTAAGTTGCTCAGGCTGGCCTCAGCCTCGTGACCCTGCTGCCTCAGCCTCCCAAGACACTGTGATGGCAAACAATCCTCCCTGTGCCACACTGTACCCTGAACCTATCTCTAACTTTGTATTGCCTGAAAGGCTGTTAGTTCTCGTACTGTGGGCAAGAACATGGTGCTTGATTTCAAATTCTAGTTATGTGGGCTTGGATAAATGACTCCATGTTTCTAAGTTTCAGATTTCTAAAGTATAAAATGAGAATGATAAAATATGACTAAATGAGATAATATAAATGATGCTCAGCATAATGGTATGTGATAAAAGATCATTAATTGACATCTGTTACTATTAGCCCTTCATTGGGGTAGCTCATGATTTCCTTTGTTTCTTATTTGCACAGAGCTTGGGGGCAGTCCTCTCTCACTTTTGAGTTGCACAGATTCATTAGATTTTGGTTATACAGTGCCCACATTGCATAGAACCAAACAACTGGTTAGATTTGGATGTTTTGGTGGATCACTTAAATTCATGCCACTGGCCGTAAAGGACCTTGAACAAGAAAATTTTCTTGGTTCATTGCAAATCTATCACTCGTGTTTGAAAAACAACTTGGGTGCTCATGAGCCAGAGGCATCACTTCTGGGGCGGAAGATTACGGAGCAGTTACTCAACAACCTCATGCAGTGCCCTATTTTATATAATAATACAACCTGTACTTTCAGTTCTTGATGATACTTAATTTTGACCCATCATACATGGAATTGTTAGAAAGTTAGAGAATTCTGCAGTTATCTGTGATGATTTTTTTATGAGTTAATCTTTTTTGCATGTTGACAAAATTCTGCTCCATTGAAGTTGAACTGGAAGAGACTAGTTCAAGAAAAGCCCATTTACCCCAAGCTAAGTGTGAATAATCTCTTTGTTTTTGTTAATATTACAATATGCAGCATAGTACCAGGCTAGAAACAAAAAATTCTGGGTTATGTAAGTGTTCTGGCGTGTGGAATTGCTTGAGCGGGGCATTTGGAGTTCTATCTTGGTGGACTAGGCTGTGTAAACAACATGGGTGAAGATACAGAAAATACCTCTATTTGGATGTTTCTAAACTCAGCTGTCTTTCCCCTCTCATTGTTCATCTATGTGTCTTTCTCCTGTCAGTAATTTACTATTTTTTCTATAGGGAAACTTGCTGACAGTTGCTAGAGATAACATTATTTCTGAACTCAAGTAATCAGAAGGAAATACCTTTCCCATTAGATTTTATATCAGAATCTGTGTCTTTAGATACTTTGGGGAGGGTGAAATACTCCAAGAAGTGTAAGCAATGCATTCTTTGGCTGGTTGGGTTCAGTGGTAGAGCACTTGCCTAGCATGTGTGAAGCACTGGGTTCAATTTTCAGCACCACATATAAATAAATAAAATACAGGTCCACCGACAACTAAAAAAATTAGAAAAAAAAAAAAAAAAAGGAACCGATGTCTCTTTCTAAATGTAGAGCAGAAACTTCTAATCAATGCAAACTTTCTATAAAAGTTTATAGACATTCAGGACTTTGTTACAAAGGGAATAACAGCTAGGGGGTTACTGAATCCCAACTCTGGGCTGGGTTCTACCTAAGCACATATATGTAGTAACTCACTAATATTTGTATTCACTCACACCTTGACGTAGGTAACTTTATCATTCCCATTTTACAAATTGGGAAATGGAAGCTCATCAAGATCAGATAATTGCCTTAGTAAGTGATTGAACAGGGATTAAAATTTAGTCCCTTTGGTTTTAGCAACTGGGTTTTTCAACATGGAAGTCTATGGAGTGGCAAGAAATTTGCAAACATCAATTGAGAACATTTTAGAAATAATTCACTATCAAAGGGACGCGAGAAGAGCTTAACTCAGAAGAAAATAATGAGAATTTGGAATTTTTCTTGCCCCAAAGCATCACATGGGAATTATGTGTTGGGAAAGCATTCAAAATATTGATAACCTTAGATTTCATCTCTCTCTCTCTCTCTCTCTCTCTCTCTCTCTCTCTCTCTCTCACACACACACACACACGTGGTTTTCATGTTCCATCTTGCTAAAAGGACAAAGTTCTGAGAGAAGGCTCTGGTTCGAGGGTCTGCTGTTAATAGCAGTGCCACCTTAGCTAAGTCACTCGTCCTCTATGGACTCTTATGTTCCAGTGGAATGCAGCCCTACCACACCTTGACTTTTAGAAAAGTAAGATATGGATTTCTGAACTATGGAATGGAAAGATAACATATTTTTATTGTTTTAAGCCACTGAATTTTATTAATATGTTACAGCAGCTATCGAAAATGAATTCAGGCAGCGTTCTTTCTTTTTGAACCTTTTACTTT
Organism: Marmota marmota marmota; assembly: GCF_001458135.2. Classification (NCBI taxonomy): domain Eukaryota; kingdom Metazoa; phylum Chordata; class Mammalia; order Rodentia; family Sciuridae; genus Marmota; species Marmota marmota. The sequence continues at coordinate 38,379,889 of NW_026000057.1, forward strand.
GTGTTTCTTTTCTAACTGAGTTGTCTGAGACCTTCAATATACGATTTAATAGCAGGAGTGATATTGAATGTCTTTTGTCTTTATTTTTTAATTTTAAAATAAATGTTTCTAACTTTTGCTGTAGGTCTTTAGCATGTCCATCCTGATCAGGTTAAGAAAAACTCCATTCCATTTTGAACTTTATCAAATTCTATATCTTAATTTTCTCTTATGTATTTCTCCCTCTCTTTGGTATATATTTATGAATCTTTTAGTTTTAAAAGCAGAAAAGATACCTTTACTATTGTAGCATTCCCAGAGGAGAACCACAATTCCACAACTGTTAGAAGAATTTAAAAAGAGAGTGAGAGCTAATTATCCCCTAAGTTATGAACAGTAAGTTTTAAACAGCAAATAACGCAAAATATGTGACTAAAACTCTCGGGGAATAAGTTGTTAAACATTCCCTGATTTTTCCATTCTCATTTGCTTCTATGTTAGATTTTGCTTTCTCAGAAAACTCCATAGTTACTTGATATCAGAATGACTTAAAAATTTGATACCTTGTTTATTTATTAATCATTTTAGCCACAGAATGGAATTCATGACAATTTCTCCCAGTCTAACCATTTTAATATTCCTATTCTCTCAAAGATTTGATGTAATTGTCCAATGTAAATGTGGCTCACTTTCTTTGCTTGTTCCAATATTTTTTATTATTAGAAAATGTTTATTTCTCATAGTTCTAAAGAAGGCTGGGAGTTTGAGATCAGGATGACAGCATGATCATTTTTGGGTGAGGACTCACTCGGGTGGCGGATAGTCACTTCCTTGCTGACAGAGATTAAGAGCAAGCTCTCTGGTCTCGGTTTCTTTGTTTCTCTTTCTCTCTTTGTCTCTGTCTGTCTCTATCTTTCCATGTCTGTCTGTCTCTGTCTCTGAGTGTATATGAATGTTTCTCAACTTGTTTGTTTCTTTTTTACTAGAGCTTTATAGTTTACATGGTAGTTAGTTTCATCCTGACAAACTCGTGCATGCATGGAATTTTATTTCAATTCATGATCCCCATTTTCCCTCCCATCCTCCCTCTCCTTTCCCATTTCCTCCTTCTACTCTACTCCTTTTGTTCATCTATTTAGTTATGTTTGATTAGTTCCTTTTACTTATGCATAAAAGAGAAATTCCCTGTGGTATATTTATATAGTCACATAATATGCTTTTAAAAGAATTTGTTCTGCATTGTTCCCATATTCCAATCTTCTTATTTTCATAAATTAGAAAAGTTTGTTTAGCTCACTGCCTAGTAATTACTCCACTGAAATGTGTTTCCCAAATGGGACTTGATTACTCTTAGATCTTGTCATCGCCCTTGAACATGGATTTTAGTCACTACTGAGATCAGGCTCCAACTCAGACTAAGACTGAATCCTAGTGCCTTTTGGATAGAGAGATGAGTATTGAGGGTGGAAGTGGAGATGAAAATCTGAAGTGAAAAGGAGTTTCCAAGAGTGAGAAGTTACCAGCGAAGACCGCTCTGGGTAGATGACTCCCCCGGAAAACCCCGGTGACTGGGAGGCCAACTGAGCAACATGGAGCGTTGCCTGCATGTGTACCTCAGGGCAGGTTTTGACTGAGTTAGAGCTAATAATATTGTAGTGCATTTTCCAAACTGTTCTATGCACACTGTGTCCTTTATCCCTTTCATAGACATTTCAGGTCATGTGTGTGCACGTCTTTGTTCCCAGGGATCAAACCCAGGGCTTCATGTTTGCTGCTCAAGTGCTTTACCACTGAGCTACATCTCCAGCCCTCCTGGTCACATTCTTATGTTGAATGGCCTTATTTGTGGAATAACTGTTACTATTTTAAGAAAACTTGTTTTCTGGAGAACACAGTTTGGTTCAGATCAGCCCTTCTAGGTCTTTTTGCTGTCATTACTTGAGGTTGATACTACAATTTAAAGAGAATAGAAAGGGAGATGCACATGGAATTGTGTGCTTTGTAAAGGACTCTTTGCTATCAATTTCAGTCACTGGAAAAGTCATGCAGATTTTAACAAACTCTATGCTTACTGTTGTACTATTTACCCATGTGCTTGCTTATATTATTTCTGGAAGGCTTGTTCTGAATACCCTTGGATCATCACTTCAAGTGGCTTACTTCTTCAACAAATATGTATTGACCACCAACTATGTCCTGGACATTAAGGACATATATGCGACAACACAGACATTTCTCTTTTTGGAATCACCTCGTGGAAGGGTGTAATGATAATTGAAGTACATGGTGCAGAGAGAGCTGCCTATGATTTGAGGATCCAGAGGAATTTCCCTAGAGGTAGCAATGTCTAAGCAGAAAGTTGAGAACTGGAAGAAGTTAGCAAGGTAAAGTGGATGTTAGGTTAAAAAGGGATGATAAAGTGGCAGATAACAAATCTGGGAGCAATAGAGAAGAGCCTGGTCAAAGAATTGAAAAATAAATACAGGTTGTCTGATTCAGTACTAGAGAAATGATGAGAGGCAAGGCAAGAAAAGTAGACATGGGCTGAGACAGATGGGCCTAGTAAACCATAAGGGATTTGAGAGTTACCCTGAGAAAAAGGAAGAACTTCAATTTAAAGACTTATAAGCAGGGAACAACGATTCTGCCTTCTGTGCAGGGTAGGACCAACTATCGTGAGACCTGCTATTGTAGCAAGCCAGACAAAGGTACTAGTTGCCTGGCCTTAGGTTGTGGCCATGGGGATGCTGTGACGATGGCAGTTATTGTACATATGGAGCCTGAAGAAGGTGCTGCTTTTGAATTGTGACTGGGGATGACGAGAAGGATATGATGGGCAAGTTTTGGTTTCATCAGCTGTGTGAGTAGTGACACCATTCCCTGAGATAGGGACCTAGGAGGGGTAATGTGGCAGAGGAGCAGGGGACAAGGTCATTGGTTCTGCACATGCTGGTTTTGAGATGCCTCCTGCACATCGTAAGAACGTGGTTGCAACTGAGCTTAGAGTGGTGGGGTGGGGGGAGGGAGAGACAGACATACCAATGGGATCTTAGTCCCTAATCTTTTTAGGAGTTTCCTACAGAAGAGGTGTTTGGTTGAGTGGGACAGGGATGGATAGGGATTGAGCAGTGAACGGGACAGAAGTAGGGATAGTGAATATTACATCAATTTCTTAGAAGTTAGTCTTCAAGGGGATGCAAGAAATAGGAGAGCAGCTACAAGGGTACATGGGATGGTGAAAGGGCTTGTTATACAAATTGGAAGATACCTGAATGTGTTTAAGTGTATTTAAGGCAGAGTCTGCAGCGGAGAAGTTGACCTGACAACTTCTAAAAACCTGTAGTGGACGTGGGTCATTTAGGGCAGAGGAAGAAAGAATGTCATCAATTTCTATTATAGTAGGAGAGAAGTGAAAAAATAAGGGCGTTAACTGTGTGCACATTTTCACTGTGGTAGGGTTTGAAGGAGTATCATCGGTGGATTTTTTTTTCCTTTGAATTAAAGATCATAAGAGAATAAGAAAGGTAGAAATTAGAGTAGAAAAAACCTGAACTGTCACCAAACTATGTAGGTGACTATCGTCACCTGTGTAGGTGAGTTTGAAGACTGAATTTGTGACGGGACCAATCTGGACCACCAAGTGAATTTTCCCCACTTCTCTCATGACGTTGAGTGAACTAGAGCAGGTACAGATGCAGAGAAAGTAGACAAGTGGATTATTATAGAGTTTCACTTTTTCCAAATGGGGCAAGAGGAAGAGTGATGGGGTAAGGGAGTGGGTGGGTGGCATTGGTGTAGATGAAAATTTGATCTGTGTAACCTAAGTGGGAAGGGGGAGAAGGTGGAGTTGTGCAGGGCCTGGCGAGGAATGCTGAGAGGTAGGCACAGAGGGAGTCACTGGGTGAGAAAGTGTGGTAGGAGATGAGTGCGCAGCGTGGGATGTTTCGATTCATTATTGCAGAGTTAGAGTGGTTCTGGGGATTTCTGAAATCGGTATGTGGGTGGCGTCAGTGAAGAGAACACAAACAATCATTAGGAATGAAGTCCAAGAAGATAATGGATTCTGTTGGCTCTATTGCCCATGCTAACACCCAAGTCACCTCTAATGATGAGAGCAGAATGGAGGCTGAAGAAATCTAAGCCAGGTATCAGTGTCTTCAAGGAATGAAAAGAATGATTGAGAAGTCAGTAGATGGCTGCAGTGGGGAGGGGACGAAGGTGCTACTCATCAGTCAACATGACCCTAGAACAATAGGGCTTTGTATGTGTGGATGAAGAAGGAATTGTGTGGAACCAGCAATAAGGAGCCATGTGGATGACCAACTCTTTCCAGCCTTAGGGTAGGAGGTGGTGGGAGAATTGGCTTCCACCTGAGGTAGTTGTAAAAGAGAGATAAAGCATGGAAAAGGAAAGGGAAATTCCTAGAAGAAGTCACCATAAAAAGGGAGTTCACCACCTTTGCATTAATGTCATGTACAGTCCATTAAAATAGAAGAGACTGGCCTTCAAGTGTGGACTTTCGATCAAGTATATCACCACCACTTGTACATTAGAAGTCCCATCCCAAAGCTGTTGAGTCAGAAACTCAGGTCCCAGGGCCCAGAAATCTGTATTTTTACCTGCTCTCCAAGTGATTCTGCTGAATGCTAAGTTCAAGAACTCCTAAACTAAATCTAGCCTTCTAACATGGAAGGACTATGAAAATCCAACCAACATGAGTAGGGAGGAAGGTGATTTAGAAGGTAAACATTTGATGTTTAAATGGATGGCAACTCCATGCTTACTATGCAAAGGTACAGATTTGTACCCTAACAAAAGTGTGGTCCTCAGCTTCACAAACCTGCTCTAAACTGCCCAAACATAATTATGTGCTTTTGCGTGTACTCCTGTTCTCCCCGTGGATAATTCAGACCCCCTTTACTTTCTTTAAATGTTTTTTCTTTTCCCTAGTACTGGTTGTTGAACCCAGAAATGCTCTCCCACTACACAATATCTCCAGACTATTTTTTAAATTATTTTTATTTTGGTGGGGTCTCATGGAGTTATCCAGGCTGGCCTTGAACTTGCCATCCTCCTGCCTAAGCCTCCCAAGTAGCTGGGACCTCAGGCATGCATCACCTGCTGGTGTCTTTAAACTTTTAATCCTCTTTAGCCACTTAGTAGATGATCTTACATATAGCAAACCTCAAATGAAAAATCTTTTCAAGTGATTTTTACTTACTTTATATAAAACATGGTCTTAAACTTGAAAAAAGTCTTAACACATTTCCTTTGGTTTGAGAACTACCTGGGCATGATCCATTCAAACAACGTGGATTATTTTACCCATTGTGCACATCAATAAAATTCCTGAATCTTGGTGATTTTGTTGCTGTTGGAACTTGCATTGTTTGCTTAAAAATATTTGAGAACCTGCTGTGATTTGAGTTCATTTTTTAGTTACTATCTAGTAGAGAGAGAGAAAAAAACATATAATTATTAACAATCTGATAAGAGTTTAGCAGTGATAAACACAAGGAATTATTTAAGTGGAGCAGTATTTCAACTTGGCAGGAAGGGGTGGTTGGTAAGTTGATGCACAAAGAACAGCATATGTTCTTCAGATGGATAGTAGGGGTGGGAATGGAGAGGATTTCAGGCCCAGGCAAGAAGAGCTAAAGGAATCATGGAGTGGTTTAACCTGGGAAAACATTTGGGTGAGGGTTGCTGACCAGCAAGATAGGATGCTCTATCAAGCACAACACGTCAGATCACAGCAGAGTTTGTGCTTGACATCAAAGTGTCTGCATGAGAATGGGTAACTACTGGACGACTTTTAAGCAAGGGAAGGAACTTGATTAAATTCCCCTGCAGAGCTGTTGTTAGGAAAAGTGCCTTGGCACATGCTCTTGGATTATATTGAGAAATAATATCAAAAACGTCTGTTGTATTTATTGTAGTGGGGCCCTAAAAGGAAATGCCCTTCATAAGAAACCGCAAATGAAAAATCTTTTCAATTTGATTCCTTTGCTTTATTTAAATCATCATCTTTAGGGTGACACAGGGTATGAAGTAAAGGTGGTTATTAGTTATGGGGGGCAATTAGAAGACTTTTGAAGTCAGAGTCATAAACAAGGTTGTTGGTGACAGAAACGAAGAGAATGGGGGAATCTGAGATTTAGGAATTGGACTTGAGGGGGCGTGGTCATGGATAAGACGCTATGTGTGAGAGGATCAGGTGGTCCATGAGAGGTGGGTGGTATCTCAAAGGATTCTAAAATTTCCATCTTGTGTGCCTGGGTGGCAGAGGGTGAAGTTGGCACCATTCACTATGATACAGCAGCTTAGCAGAGAATCAGGGTGAGGGTGAGGATGATGAGCGCCTGTGGGACAGCCAGGTGGACATGGCTAAGGCAGTGGTCAGGAAGGGAAGAAGAAGTCTGAATGGAGATAAAAGACTGAATGAGCTGTCCTGGAGAAAGAATGTGTAGCAAAGAACAAAAGCCACAAGAGGGGATGAAGGCCACAGCCCTGAGGGTCATTATTTAATGATCAGGTAAAGGAGTAGAACCAAAAGTAAGAAAACACAAGCAGAGACACGTGTGACAGCAGAGTGTCTGAGGGTCGCAGTGTTTCTGGTTCTCTGAACTTAACGCCAATGGTAAGATCAGGAAAGATTAGTAGTGGAAGGTGCTTTCATTTGAGACTTGCAAATAATTGGTGGCTGGGTGGAGGCATTTAGTCAACCATCATTCACTAAGTAGCTATTAAGTGATTATTATAATCTACCTTCTAATCTCACAGTATGACTAATTTGATGGGGTGGAGAAAAGAGACAACTGAGTGTAAAGTCAGTCAATTCACCAAGATAGGAAATTCTGGAAGAAAAGTGAATTTGGAGGGGAAATCTCAATTTGAAAACATTACTTAAAAACCCAGAAATTACTAGTTCTTAAAGACCACCATAATTAGGCATGTGTACGTAGTTGAATGGTGGTGGTATGATATTGTAGAAAAGCAGAATAAAATTCTGTGTGGATTGTGTTGGAATCAAAGAAAACAGGCCAGGGTTGTCATGAATATCAATAAAGCTTTATAACAATACAATTCATTATCATTGTTTGGATTAATATGTAATAATTACACACTTTTTACATTATGAAAATAAGTCATAAATAGTGTAAAAATAATTCTGAAGATCAACTTCTCACAAACTAAGAACCCTGAAACAAGTTTAAAAAGCAAATAAAAAACAAAGTAGAAACTGAACAATTCTCTGAAACAATGCAATTATCTCCAAACTGCAAGTCGAAAACTTTGTGTCTTTTGCTTCAATAATGTCAGCTGGAGAAATTACAATGAAACTGAAATAAAAAAGCAAACGGGGAGAATTCAACCTTTCAAATATTTACATTAGTGAGATAATCAGGTCTGTGCCATATTTACAGTGATAAGACACAACACATTCTTAAAATAATCAATCACATGAGACTGGCCCATGAAACATTCAAAAAATGCAATGTAATGTTTGCCAATTTTTTTTTTCATTTTCCTCTTATTTTGTGTTTATGTGAGTTTTTGGCAATATAAAAATAGCTGCACATATAGATGAACTTTAAAATGTAAAAAACACAAATAAAAATATAATATTTCCTAAAGAAAAATAAGATACATACATCTTTTAAAAATGTCAAGTTGAATGAAACATTTACAACAGTATAAAGAATATTCACATAAATGTCAACAATATGTAAGACATTCTTTTGTGAATCCAACTCATTAATTTTTCTGAGAGATGAGAGAATATCAACTGCATTTTGAGAAACGTTGGTAGTCTGTCAATAAATCAAACATCAAACATAACAGGTCAGGTTGAAAAAGTCTTCCTTTTCCCCAAGAACAGTTCCATCAATAAGCAGCATAGATAATTTATTCTCTTAAATGTATTTTTAATGAAAATGCCATTAATATGTTTATTGGTATTGGATTGGCAAAAAACTAAATCTACTAAAACTTCAAGTTAGAGGAGCATTTCTGTTCTGGCATATAACAAATCTAGCCAATATGAAGACATGTTAGGGGAAAATGGGAAGGAGTATGGACTGAAGGTCTTTATATTATAAAATAATTCAGCAGAATCATAATTGGTTAAGCATGTTTAGGACGTGTGATTTTTTTGACAGGTTGTATCACATGTGATTTCTTCTTTTTGGAAAGATAATGTTCCTAGTGGACCTTGACTTCCTAGAGATAGCAGGGTTTTTATTTGTTGAAGTTAGAAAATTCTATTTTTAGTAGTATTAAATATTAATATAATTTGATTATCAAGAAATAGAGGAAAAACAAGGTTTCAAATAGGTAAAGCTATGCTGATTTGATCATTTTCCAAACACACACATTGTGGACAAAGGACATGTAGTATAAACTACAGGATGCATAAATTCTTGTCCCATTAGAACATCATATGCACAAACTGCAAATTCAAAAATAATACCTTTCTATTGGTACAAATGAAAGGCATTCTAATGTTCTCTATAAACTCAGATGATAAAGAAAACTCCTCCAGGCCTGCTGTTGAAAATGCAAAGTGAAAACTGGAAGAGTAGTGTAGGCGTATTCATGCAACCGCGTGGAGTGTACAGACTCCTCTATCACTGATTGTATCAAGTTTCATCAAATTATATAAGTTGAAAAGATGAGTCAGTGAAAAAGAACAAAAATTGATAAAGGCACAGTATGTATAAAACTAACATGAAACAAAGGGACCCATGATCCAAGTAAAAACACATTATCTATAGGCACACTTTACATTTAAGAGAGGATGGTCATTGAACCATAATTAGAGCAAATTCATGAATTTTAAAAGTAAAATCACACACTGAGTTTAGGAATGCTAATAATCAGAGAAATGAAATTATCCATAGTAGAGCTGCACTGTCCATAAAGAAAGAATAAAATACATTAGCACCAGCCAATGTGAATGGAAAAGTTTTAAAGCTAAAACACGACAATTTGCATCTTTTAAAGATGTTTTCTCAGAAGTAAACTTTGATTTATTTCCAATGTGTCTTTCATATATTTTTCTCAATCCTCTATCCAATAATATAAATTAAAAGAAATATTTAAGAAAGATGTTTATCAACATATATCAACAATCATGATTATTCATTTGGAAGTTATCTGAAGACTCCCTGTATTGATGACAAAATGGATGCATGAACATACTTTAATAATGCAAAACTTTCAGATCATCTACGGTGTTTAAGACCTCGCAATTCTACTGAATCAGGAGGAGTGACATCATCCCATTGTTTTTCCCAAGGTAATAAATGAAATGTAAGTTTACAACTTCCTTTAATCATGGAATAAGTTGATGCTGTCAAATCACTTAACTCAAAATCAAAAAACTCAATATACACACAGGACAGCCCCGTATTCCTTAAAGGGCCAAGTTCTAAAACTTTGTTTATATGTGAAATGCTTCTCTTTTGATGTCGAGGTATTCTTATCTGAAGCTGTGTAAGTTTTAGGTAGTGATCTCAATACCTCTTTCTACTAGAAGAACAGAAAGAAGGATAGAAATATAACTACCCGACTTTTTTTTCAAGATGTTAGTTGGTTTTTCTAAACAGAATGTAGTTCCACTCCAGTTCACTTTTCCCAAACCATTTAAGACGAATCATTTCAGACGTTGAACAATAACTTATCCTACCTATGCCATATGAGGCACTCTATTATTTTCAAAATGCTAAGTTGGCTTGGGGTGTGGAATGTTACAAGAAATACTACCAAGTAGACTAATCTAATAGTTTAAACATGTCTTTAACCTTGGAAACAAGATAAATTAATTTAAAAAGACACCATTTTGAATCATTCAAATCAGCAATGAGCAAATTTCCCCTCCGGTGGTTTAAAAATAAAAACCACACACACAAAAAAAAACTTATTCACAAAACTAGAAATTTCCCAATGAAATGGCATTGAATCCTTGAAGGAAATTAAAATCTCTACTGAGCTAACAGGTGACTACTATCAACAATGTTTCTCCTCATGTAACCTTTCCACTTAAGCCACTTCAAAACATGCCACCAACTTCTTACTGTGCAAAGAAGTGCTCAGTCTAATATGGTTAGGTAATCTTTGAGCAAGTAGATGAAAACATACTTATGGCAACTGTATTTCACAGCTTTTTGAGAACTTGGGTTTGGTCTGTGAACAAGAAACATTAAAAATATTAAAAAGAAAGAAATCTATAGAAAAAACAATCATAAGAAATAGAAGTGAGCTAATGCTCTAAAATCTTGTCTATCAACTGATAATTTGTTACATTCATCATGTAAAAAAAAGTCAAAAAATACTGAAAAAAAATGCTTAACTTTCATGCTTTACAATGATTAAACTGAAATCGAAGTTGCTTTTCTCTTCAGTTATCTAAAACGAGAAAGATGTCATTTTGAGTGTTGGCACCAAATTATGATTTGATGACTTTTCTTAAAAATATTGCTTGTGACAGACGTGACAAAAACTGAAACAAATATTTTCTAAATATTCCTGGGACTAAAAATGAAACCCAAAAATATTTTAAAAAGAATGGAAAATATCTATTTGTTTCTAGAACTTGTAGAAAATGTTTGGTATGGCTGGATCTTGGAAGGAAAGAAAGCTCTCACATCAACTTTGGTAGAGATTGTACTGGTGAGCTCCTCTGCACCTCCAGGAGAGGGCATTTTGGCTGCCCCTTCTTGGGACATGGTACTTCTTCAGCAATCTGGGCTTAGATGCAATGTACACACCCATTGTCCTCAGGAACAGGGACTGCCATTCCAAGGATCTCCTGTGGCAAAAGAAGTGCTGCATGGCTCTTTCTCCAAAATCACCCAGATTAACACTCACTGGAATTCAATTTATTAGAAAAAAAAAAAAAAGTCTGCTGTTCTGGGTGTTCGCATTTGTAAACCTCTTTCCTACTTGGTCACATGAGAGATGGCGCAGGATGCTGAACCGGTCCTCTTCCCATGTCTTCACTGCCAAGAGCAGCACCAGGAAAACCCGCGGCAGCAATCAGCTCACCCCCTTGGTATTTCAGCCAAGGTGGCCCCATGAGCTCACAATACTGGAAGCTGGAGATCTGCAGCTGGGACTGCAACTCCCTCAAAATAATAGACCAATTGTGTGCTTTCCACCAACTTATCTCTTTTTGGCAATAAGCCATGGTGTAACCCCCTTGAGATGACAAAAGGAATAAAAGCTCAGATGTAATCAAAGGACTCATAAAGCAGCATGCTAGCATCTGAATTTGCACAAGGACAGGCAGGTTTGGCACACAATCATGCTTTTTTAGTCAGTTTCAGTAGGTGGCGTGGGCACGAATCATTGCTAACAGGGAAGGTGACTGGGGATGTGATAGCAAACTCCAAAGTCAGTCAGTATGGTACATGTTCATAGACTTGAGTCCATATTTGGTCACAATTTCATTGTAAACTATGTCATGGCACTTTTTGTCCATGCAATTCACAAGCCCAAAATAAGAAAATAGCAAGAACGACCATTCTGTATCACAGATGTCCATATAAATACATATCTTCACATAAGATAAAGAGATACTGATCTAGATTTCTTTGCAGACTTCTCACTGGTTTCATAAATTGCCCAATTTCAGATGTAAGTGGAATAGAGATGGACATGTGTACTACTGCGGACAGGAAGAAGCAGCTCTATGTAAACATATCTCAGACTTGTAAAATCTGCAATTCTGTTTTCAACTATAAATATAGAAAGTGGACCATTATATACACAACTTCATGCTTGGAAGGTTAGATTCATCACTGCAGAAAAACAGACAATAAAAAAAGACAAATACATGGCATTAGTAGTCTTGGATAACAATTCCAAATTAACATTTAAGAAAGCTGGTAGAACCTTGACTACAGTGTTTATCAATGCACTAATGGAGCACATGGTGTGTGTCCCAGATCTAACTTTCTGAACTCCAGAATATTACAAATTCCGTATTAAATTCAACCCCTGTTTTCCTTCACCACTAAGAAATTTTTGATGTTTGTTTCGGTAACTGTTCTGGGAAAGCAGAAAATTTAGGATTTTATCACATAGGTAATTATTAAATTCCATTTTGTATTTTGTGCCTTTACATAACCTTCCAGCATTAAAGTAGAAAAAGTTTAGGATTCTGACCTCAGTGATGCTGTTCACTTCACCCACACCTGTCTATGTATAATGGTACGTAGGCCTACTATTCTAGGTTGTGTTTTCCTTTGGCTCTCTCTGTCTTGCTGGAATGTTGGGCAAGGAGGACCTTCCTGCTCTCAGGGCTCAAGCTGTATGACAGGTTCCATTGTGATGTCCTAAGACACCGCAGAGCCCAGGCCCCTCTTTCTGAGCAGCCATTATTTGAAGATATTCCTAGAATAGAAATAAGATCTGAGAGTCTGAGGAGCAGTGTTGAGATGTGATTTCATAAGGAAGTTCTGGGAGACTTCCTTGACATTGACCCAAAGAAAAACTGGAAAAGTAAAATGCAGAGGAAAGTGAAATGATAGCAGTCTCTTTATGCAGCTCCATAGGCATGAGGCGTCTTTCAGCTTATTCATTAACAACATTTACTTTTCTAAGAAACACAGATGCTCTACTAGGTGTGCATAGCAGGTTGTGTGCTCTCTGACTTTGAGAGATGCTATTCACTCTGCTTATGCACACCATCCTATCAATGCCCAAAACTCTTGTCTATAGGAAGCATTCTTTTCTCCAAACTCACTTTTCTCAGATTTCAAATTTGATGCAAGTTTGGGTACCAAAACCAATGTATTGCAAATAAATTTACAGAATTTTAAAGATTCTTTTTTTTTCAGGGTTTAAAACTTCACTTAAAAAAACACCTCTTACTTGGTGTTAAAAAGATTCTGTTAACCCTACCTGGAAAAGTTAAGTTCAGTGAAGTATTAAATCAGATGAAACACAGGGCTAGAGGTATTTCTCCTAGTGAGTAGTTTCCAACCTATGAATGATGATGGATGATGATAAGCTTAATAGCCTCTTAATACATTCTGCTATTTACTCACTATACAAATAACACTTGGACTAATGCATTATACTTCAGTTCTAGCTTAGCAACTCTTTCTGTGTTGATAAATTTAGAAAACTGAACTATATCCAGAAAGAAAAGCAATTTGAGCAAAGATCAAATAGTTCTGCATTAAAAAACACTGAACGTGGCATGCCAAGAAAACTTGTTAGGCACAGTGATTTATACTGCTGCCACAATCTGAATTTTAAGTCACACAGACATTTGCCAGTGTGTTTACAGTCTAATAAACACAACAGTGTTTATGAGGGTAGCCCACAGAAAATAGGACTTGGTGAACACCCTCGACTGGACTTATTTTTAAAATATCACTTAAAAATTATTGGACTTGACTATTTGAGATAGCTGAGTTAACTACATAAGAAATTTGAGAACATTCCACTTCTCTAATTTTTTCTTTTTGGTGGAGCGGGTTGAAGGAGGTTGGTCAGAGTGGACTTGCATGAGTATGTTTTGGGGTGGGGAGTTAAGCAATACTGAAGTTTTTTCACTGAGATTTTTTTTCTTTGTGTAATAGATTAATAAAATACTTAATCGTATGTAGGATATAGTCAGTGTCTTATGGAAAAATGTGTTTTTCCAGGGAGACTTCTGATTTTCTAACACCAGTCATCTTATTAGCACGTGTTTCATTTCATGAACCCAAATGATGATGAGGCCTTCGCCTCTTGCCATTACTTTTGTGCCTTCACAAGAAAGGAAGGGCTTCAAAAGACAGCCACAAACCAATAGTGACCCCAAACTCTCAAGCTGGATAAAGAAATCGGTTTGCATGCATACATAGTGACTAAGGGCAGCCGTATGAAGAGGGTAGAATAAACCGATGCCTCTCCCTCTAAGTGTACTAATGACTGGATTAAAAAATCATTATATTATTGGATTACAGGGCAAAGGTTAGAAAGCAAATAGTGATTCCAGCACAGGATGGTATTGCCGATTGTGTGAACAGGGCTTTTGGTGGCCAGAGGATAGATTTCTTAGGTGAAGAAGAGGTCCATGTCCTGAGACCCACCTGACCTCAGAAGTGATCCAACTAATTATCTGACAGGATGAAAGTGGAGTATGAGAAGCTACTAAATAAATGACACTATTGAGAGGTTTTTCTTTCCCTGGTCAAGTAGGTGAAACTCTCTAAGAAAGACAGTGCACAGGTTTCCTCAGTGGTGGAACTGCTAACAGGAGAGGCAACCAAGAGTCAAGTGTCTCCTCATGTTTCTGTAATCCTACATAGTTTTGTTAACTTACATAATTCTTCCAATGTTATCTAATTTTAAATTTTTTTACATAATTTTCCCAATTTTTGTTTTGTAATTGTACATAATTTTGTCAATGAAGCATGCCTGTCCCAAAATACCAACTGAGCTATAAAGTGTTGGAGAAAAAATCTAAAAACTGATCAAAGCAGCTCTTATACTGCCCCAAGATCATTTTCACTTTAATGGGCTCCCTCCGTCCTTCAGTAGCACACCATCCTTTATAACTGAGTTCACACAATTACTAGGTGAAGACTTGGTATTTCCTGAGAAGCACAGCATATGCTGCTCTTTTTTGGCTTCAGGTTTTGCTGTTGTTTTCTACTCTCTAACCTCTAAATTCTGTGTCTGGAGAGCTAGACATACCAGTTCTGTGCTCTGAGAAGTTCCTTCACCTCTCTAAATTTGTTTCATTAGTAGGTTACTGCACGGATTAAATGAAATGATTCCCCCCCATGTGAGAGTGCCTATGGCACAGCCATTGTATACAGAACATCCTCTATATAGGACATGGTCCTGCTATATAGGACATGAGTATGCAGTGACTAAAGGCAGCCACATGAAAAGGCTAGAATAAGCTGATGCAGGAAGGGTGCCAATTGAATCAGGTTCTCCTAGATAAATCAAGGCATCACTGAAAAAAAAAATAGTGTATATTTTCTGCTTTCTCAGCTTTGTGACTAATATTGACAGGGTTCTACCATATATTGTCATATTGGTCTAAGTAACTGAATATAAGTAGAAAAAGAATCACAATTGGAGATTATGCTGAACAATAGAGGACAAAGAATTTGACCAGCAAACCATTAAGACCCACTGCCCCTTTCCATTCCAAACAAAGGATCAAGTCGGGAAGGTTTCAAATTATGATGTTTGTGAAGAACTGTTTTCACACATCAGCTTAGAAAGAAATCGGCAATAAGTATATTCATCAAGATATTGTGAAGCCGGAATCATTCATGAGTGTCAAATGCAAAAGATCTGTTCTGAATGAAAAGGGCCAGGCCAGGTCAAGAGAAAGGAGAGTACTTCCTTTAGAAATCATTCCATGACACCTACCTTTTGCCAACAGCCAGGCATGGGTAATCCATCTGGGCCCTGTTTTAAAAAGAAAAAGAATTCCTCAGACTCCTCAAAAATGATGGAACTTCATAGTTCACATGCCCACGGGCTTAAAAAATAAAAAAGATTTCTATCTGTTAGGTGGCTTTAGTCACAGCCATCTTTTACTAATTACTATCTCCCTATATATTAAATTTTTTTCCAGTGAGAACATGTTTTAAAAATACATAAATTATAGAAAAAGCTATTCCTAATGTTGGAGAAGAAATTTACAAAGCATGGTAGTCTTAGGATCTACTCAGTTTATATCTTTAGATAAGAAATCTGTACTATATCTCCTCATTTCATTTAAAGACATTCACAATTATCTTTATTAAGTAAATCAAAAAATAACTTCTCTTTCTGGTCACTATGGACTCTGGTTGAATTCATGATAATGATAAATAATCAATGATAAACCATTTCTATCTGAAGTTTATAGCTCTTCACATGTCAATAACTTTTCATATTCCTGTACTGAAAGTAGATATTGCAAGACATAATTACAGGACAGGCAGCCTCGAGGTAGATTTTATAGTAAAGTGTTATTTATGACATTCATCTATTTCTCTATTTAAATTCTTCAGAAGTCAGTTAACATTCTGAATAAGAGATGGGGTTCCTAAATGTTGCAAAATTTATTATTACTTAAAGTGTCAGCATTCTTCAGATACAAATGATATCAATGAGACAGGAAAAGTTGACATAGTATGAAGGCATGCTCATATTTTTCTACAATAAAGTGGTTATAAAATACAACTTATCAATACCAAGCAAACAAAAATAAGACTAGGCACTTCATATTGAGATTTTATAACTGGAATTATTGCCCAAATAACTTTGTTTTCTATTCATACAACCTCTTAAAAGGCTTGAGAAACATGAATTTACCTTTAAAGAATCATGCTTGGAACCGAAGACTCATAAGAACATGCAGCTCAAGAATAACATAACCATACATTTTTTTCTTTTTACTTTACAAAAATATATTCTTATTGTCTAAAGGTATAAAAATGTTGAAATAGCTTTATAAAATATTTGGGAAAAGTTGGTAATGCCAGATTGGTACAAGGAGAAGGATAAACCAGTAGAATTTTAGATTTTAGTATAAGGAAGATTTTGAGTTCATGCCAATGGAGAGAAGGGAGTTCTGTCTACTTTAGGAAAGTGAGTTTCAAAAGGAGAGACCATTAAGTTGAAAAGGTTACGTGACAAAGAAGAGGGTTTGGGCTGCAGACTATTATCTTTGTAATCTCAGAAGTTTGGGTTTCTTCCACATGGTCTCATAACTGCATTCCCTCAAATTGGTTAACTCTTGACCATAGAAGCTTTAAATCTGTAGTTTGGTTTTATTTATGGCCTGATAAAAATTTTGTGGAAGAGACAAAAAAAAAATATCTTCATTTCTTTTAGAGAAAAAGAAAAAAAGTTAAAATGAGGGGTAAAACCAAAAGTTATGGCCTAACAGTGCCCTCTGCATCAAATATTTTTTTCTAACTTAATCTTTAAATATTTATTGAATAAATTAATATTTTAAAGAACACAGATACGGTAGTCATGTCAGTGGTGAGATTAATTTGCATTCACTGATAACTCATGCTTTGCTCTTCCCTCTGCAGTTTCAGAAGGAGCCTGTTCATGCACATGCATGTAGTATGTTTATCATGTAAAGCTTGCTCTAGAAAGAACCACTTTACACTGATAGAGATGAATACGTAATCAACAAAGGAACTGCATGCAGGGTGGTAGGAAAGAGAAATACTGTACCAATTGGCAAGGGGCATCCAGCCCATCCAGGCCAGGCTGGCCTGGCTCCCCTTTTTCCCCCTTAACGCCTCGGAATCCCTGTTTGTGAAGATTAACTCATAATGTTACTAACGCAAGAATTCACTTAAGCACAGATTCTGCTCAAGAAATAACTAGAACAATAAAAGCCTGGGAGAGGAGCAACCTGGAAGGGAAAAGTAACATCCAGGGAAGATGAACAAAGTAACATGGCACTGGGCATAGTCCCATAACAAGGGCTCGTCTTAAAACAGTGACCTTCTCTCCTGAGGGGTGAGCAATAGCACAGGCTCCTCTTCAGAGCCTATAGTCAGATTCCAGCTGTACACGAAATACTTGAGATTAAAGAAGCCAGGTAGAGCTTGTGGCCAGAGACAAGATGTGGGAACATACCAAGATGGTCTGAGATGCTTCTTAGCATCTAAAAGTCCATGTTAAATGAGGCTACTGCTCCCTCCAGCTTGCTCTTCTCCCGTGTCATCCCCTCACACAAGCCACCTGGAGACAGTTCATGAGTCAGACATACCAACGGGCAGGGTGCATCTAATCCAGGGGCACCCTGTTCTCCTTTCTCCCCTTTAGGCCCCTTTTTGCCTTTCTTTCCCTTTTCCCCCTGTGGATACAAGGGTTTAAATAAAAGACAGGTTTTATTTGGGAGGGAAATAAAGGTGATTCAAAATATGGCTTAGCCAAGAAAAATCTGGAAGGGCATTTACCACTGTTTTCTGGTTTAGATAAAGCATATTATAATACATAACATACCTGGAGAGCGACAGTGGACTCCGGCAAACAGTCTGAGGGATTTTAAGATAACTCAAAAGATGGCAGGAGACCCAAAAGGCTCACATATCAGCAAGGCAGATCAGTGCCAACTCCCACCACCATGCCACAGTCATTGTGAATTAGGGGTTTGTGCCATGGATCTATGGAGGATGACAGATACCAATTGTATTGAAGCCAGTGGGGTAGGTAGAGTTCGGGGGAATAATGGATACTGCACCCCATTTTCAATACCTGTCAACTTTCTTCCTTTCAAATCCTCTAATAGTTGAAAGCTGCATTGAGCCAGAGGAAAAGGAAAAAAATATCAGCAGCTTCTACCTTGTTGAAATGTATCCAATCTTATTTTCTGAAGCTTTGATCAAAAAATTCAATGTATTAAAAATATACTTTTATTTCTTTTAAGCTTTTTTTTTTTTTTTTTAAGAAAACCAAAACAAAGACTTTTATTAAGCCAGGTAAACAAATGTTCAAAGTACTAATTCTTTGCACGGATGCCAATTGTAGAAGCAAGTTTCTGTAAACCTAGGGGTCTTCTTTAATTTTCACTGATCTCATACTAGATATTCACAATGGTAAATGAGTTTCCAGCTTAATCGCAAGGTAATGAAAGCCCCCCCCCAAATTCTGTTTGATGGAGGAAAACTAGTTTGAACTTGGTAAAAATGAGGGAGGCAGGATAATTACATAGTGGGAATATAGCCATGGAAATTAGTATTTAGGAATCAAGGTAAAGGTTGTGGGAAATCTGCATGGATCACAGGAATGGAGGAATTAAGGAAAGGAGGCAAAAGGAGGAGAAGGAAGGAATGCACCTCAGCTGTTTCACATTAACATAAACATCTGTATATTTATGGACAGAATTGGTACTCAATAGAATACAAAATACAATACGTATTTAAATTAGTACATTCATTCTGCAATCAGGATGGCAGTTGCAATAAAACTGAATAATCTCTGAAGCAAAACAACATGAATATTCAAAGGTGAAGAGACATACACAGAACAGAAACATGAGATATGCATTCAAATTAATACATTCATTCTGACAGACCAAGTGAAAACTCCTCATTCATCTCCTGTGTGCCAAAAAGATTGCATCAGAAGACTCAGAATCAAAAACATTTGGGTTTCTTGAATCTTGGGAAAGAGAGCAAAACTTTGTGTTTGGTTGATCGGAATAAGAGACAAAGTCGTGGAAGGCAGAGTGAGATGGAGCTGGGGTGATAGGAAGTCAGATGGGAGGGGCATTTGGAAGTAAGGTGTTGCTCCTTAGCAAATTACTTGAATGCCACAGCATAAAATTGATTTAAGCTTGTTTGCATGAGCTCTTTCCTCCCAGAAAGCAATGGACTCCTCTTCAAGTAGGTGTGACTGAGACCAGGTGTGTTGGGTGTTAGTTTAGAACTCAGTTCTATTTGATTGGTAAATTAGCTCAGATTAACCACTCAAAAGAGTTGTCAGGATTGTTGTTGTGGTAGGCTAGGAGGTTCATTTTTTATTAATATTTTAGCAAATATCAAGCTCTATGGAAAAGAGACACTATTATACAAGGAATTATGTACAACAGTGATTTGAATTATGCACCACAAAACCATCTCTCATTGTGGAGATAAGCACATGGTAAGTGCTTGGTAATTTTTTATTCCTCATGTCAAAGTATGATATTCATAAATGTTCACATTTAGAATCTAATTTTCCTAAGTATAAAACTTCTAATCATGGAATCTGTATATAGAAATATGTTTGCATGGGTGATTAATATTCTGTAGCTTTGTGCTTTCATAATCTATCATATAGGTAATTTCTTTCTTTCTTTCTTTTGTGGTGTTGGGGATGGACTCCAGAGTCTCAAGCATGCTATTCAAGCTCTCTATCACTGAGCTACACCCCCAGCCCAATACTGAAAATCTCTTACTTATTTAAAAGATCCAAAAATTGAGTACTATATGATGACATATTTTGAGTGAATAAGATTTGGGGCTCATACAACACATTAGGTAAATATAGAATACATACATAAAATCTTTAAAACACCTCGTGCTGACAGTTTTCATGCACAATTTATCTCAAAACATTATAGTTGGCATTTGTAATGCAGAGTCAAATAACTTTTTTTGGTCTCACTTTCCTTGTCTGTGAAATGGGAAATAATAGCACCATTCTCAGGGTGTTCTGTGAGGACTAAAAGGCTGGTCACATGTAGAGCACCTGAGTGCTCAGTGCATATGACAACGGTGCTCTGGACGCCACTGCATGGCATCTCTTACCAATAGAAGGCTGACTGGTGCTTAAGGACTAAAGCATGCACAGCAGTCTGTGGATCCTTCTTTCTGTGACAAATCTCATTTGGCCTTGCTTTCCAGCAGCTGTGAACTTTACAGTTCAAGAGAATCCACTGGGGTTTGAGAACAATGTGTTAAATAGAATAATAGAATTAATCAGAGTGAATTAATCAGAGAAGCAGAATTCCTTTAAATTGGGATTGTGAAAGCCTAATTCCAGTTACTTTAATATTATAGATATGCTTTGTCTGATGTCAACCATTCTTAGATCAAATCAGGTCAAAGATTCAAGTCAAGTACAAACAGGGAAAGAATGAAGGAGAGGAAAGAAAAGAGGGTTTTTAGAATCCATAATCCAAACTTTTCTTTCCATCATAAACTATCCTGCTTGGTAGTGGCCCCTATAAACTTGAGATAGAGCCTCCATGCTCACCTCATAAAATATACCAATATCCTCATTTTCAAAAGCCACAGCAAATCAGCTCTGAATCTGACAGTGGCAAGTCCCGGTCTCTGTGTAATGGACTTAAATGTGGTTTATCCATCACACGGCTTGTCCTGTTTTTTGAATAAAAAAATTCAAGATACACAACATGTCTATTTCCTGGGAATGTCATAAAGACAAATGAGATGCTGGCTTTACAGGGTTATATGGGCTCAGCCAAAATACCATTGCAGGTTTGTGCTATGTAATTTTATTTTTATGAAACAGAAAAATTCAAACCCCCCTGGACATTTTTCAAAAAAACTGGTGTCAGGTAGTTGAAAGATTATAGCTTGGCTATCTGGGGATTAGATTTTTTTTCCTTCTATGCTAGACAGTGCCCTCATTTCTGGCTGGGTAGACTTCCTTATTCATCTTTGAAAACCTGATTTCTTAGAGCAGGCGTCAGTGTGTTTTTGGAGCACAGGACTGAGTCGGAGGAAGCGGCTGATGGAGTCATACAGGCTGAGCGGCAAAGCAGACAGCAGCAGGAGCAGAATCACACAAGACACGGGTCGGGAGGGACAGGTCACCTTTTCTCCCTTTTCTCCTAGGTCACCCTTCTCGCCTCGTGGACCAGGGAAACCCTGGAGGATATAAAAGCAAAACCAAGAGGTCTATTGGTGTAGCAGTGGTAAAAATCACATTGTGGGAAACAAAAATCTTAGGATTCATTAATCTGAACTAAAAATAGCAAAAAATGACCTAACAATCTAACAACTTAGGTCAAATAACACTTAGATGCTAGAAATCTATTATTTCTATCTGTACACAACAGGTTTCTTGCTTCTTCTCCTAAGAAATGTAGCATAATAATTTCCATTCTGACTGGAGAGAAATGAAATCGCAGTATAGTGTTAATTTGCATTTCTCTAATTGCTAGAGATGCAAAATGATGATGTGGGGAAAAAGGCACATTCATACATTTCTGGTGCGACTACAAATTGGTGAAACCACTCTGGAAAGCAGTATGGAGATTCCTCAGGAACACTTGGAATGGAAACACCATTTGACCCAGTTATCCCACTCTTCAGTTTATACCCAAAGGACTTAAAGTCAGCATATTACAGTGACTCAGCCACATCAATGTTTATAGCAGCTCACTTCACAACAGCTAAGGTATGGAACCTTCAACAGATGAATGGAGAAGGAAATTACAGTATATATTCACAATGGAATAGTACTCAGCTATAAAAAATAATGAAATTATGTCATTTTGCCAGTAAATGGATAGAACTAGAGAATATCATGCTAAGTGAAATAAGTTAATCTCAAAAAACCAAAGGCCAAATGTTTTCTCTGATATGCAGATGCTAACTCACAATAAGTGGTGGGGAAGAACAGAACTACTTTAGATTAGACAAAGGGGAATGAAGGATGGGAGGGGGAATGGGAATAGGAAAGAGAGTAGAATGAATTGGACCTTACTATCATATGTGCATATATGATTACATGACCAATGTAATTCTACATCTTGTACAACCAGAAGAATAAAGTTATACTCCATATATGTATAATATGTCAAAATACATTCTAATGTCATGTATAACTAATAAAAACAAATTTTAAAAGTATTTTAAAAATTTAGCATGGAAAGAATATTGGCATAGTCATTCAGATGCTGGCAAGTTCACTAATTAGTGTAAGTTTGAGCAAATCACATACATCTGCTCTTTATTCCTTTGACTGTAAAAAGGATTAATGACTACCTGTCACATGGCTGTTGTGAATGTTAAATGAGAAGATATATGCAAAGTACAAGAATGATGCCTGCATATATCAGGTGCTCAATAAGCAGTCACAATAACTTTTGCTATTGTGTTTATTCACATAATAAGAATAAGCACTAATCATTTCTAGAAGCACTTATTTTTGACATTTTCTACTTTTATAAAATTATGTTGCCATCTGAGAAAAATAATAAATAGGTACTTAATGCTAAGAGGAAAAAATATTGCATGACAGCTTTGAGAATAAGCATATTATTCCATAAGGGTAGCATGGGAGAGGTATATTGATTTTTATGCATATTTTTTCCATAAATGTGTCATGCTGATGTTGAGTACCCTAAATTGGGAATGTATGGTGAAGTGTCACTATCTACTATCTATTATTCATTTTATACCAGGCAATTGTAATTTGCCTTTGTTTATCTCATGCAAACACTAGTGTATTCTATATTGCTGTCCACATGCACAGCAATATATGCTCTATGCATAGTTACATGCACAGAAAAAAATAACTATTCTTGCTATCCTCGATGATGGAGACCATCAGCATCTATTATCATAGGGAGATAGATGTTTGTTGTCTTTATTACTTACATCAAGACCAGGCTCTCCATCTTTTCCCTGCCAAAGAACCATAGTAGCTACATTAGTGTTCCTAAGTTTCATGAATAGGTTATTGTTTTACTTAAGGCTGCCTGGACATGCAACCATTTGTATTAGAACGATTATATCTGGAATGGGAAAAGGATTCTCTATTGATTAGTAATACAAATTTGTTCAAATCAAGGAAAGTGATTGTTAGTGTTGCAGTTAAGGGCCATGAAAGTCTCTTTCTGATTTTATATTGGGTTAAATAGATTGGCATTTTGCTAAAGTTTAAGGAGTGCTATCAAGTTATCAGTTCAAGAGTGAAGTCAAAAGCAAAAATACTGTTTAGTTGATTTCAAGGCATGCCAGCACTATTAGAGGATGAGAATCAATGCTACTTTAATTTGCTAATTTAGTAGTTAACTCAACGGGTGAAGAATGTGAAAACTTCTTATTGTTAAAATAGTTCTAATCTGGCCAAATGTACACCTTCTATATGAATGTTAACAGTGTAAAAGTCACAACTTAAACTGTTTTTAAGCAAACTTTGCAAATGAATGATTCCCAAGTATAAAAGGAGTCATCAGACTCTTAAATGCAAAGTTGAGAAATTCGCTCTCTTGGTGACAACCCTGGTGTGTCCCTCTGTGGATCCACCCAAAGTTCCCAGAAGCTGGTATGATTCCACTAATCAGATTTTGACATCTGTCTCAAAATCAGTATCTGAAATAATCATAGGTTATTATTTCAGTTCACAAAAACTATGTGGAAGGTACACGGAGGTTAAAAACCTTAATACAATATATGCTGCTTCACTGCCCCACCCTACTGAATTAATTCTAATTACTGCAAAAAAGTAAACCCGAGGTCTCAATTTGGATTCTGTGAATTTTCTGGTAATAGCACACTATCAACATTCCATGTTCTGAAGACCATTTGTCCTTAGTAACTTCGATCACAAGTGTTCAGCTCACGGTAAATACCAATTTATTTTCAAGGATCATCTTTACTAGCAAGAGTGCTTTTAATCAATAACCTATAAAAAATAAAGTGTGAAGAAGATCATTGTCAATGAAACTTCCACACCTGCTTTCAGAAAGTGACCTTTCAAGGAGGTGGCAGTTAGGAGCATCCAGTCAGGTGGCATACGGAGGGCGTTATCTGACAGTTGGAATCCTGCTTTCAGGTTAGCAGTATTCATCCTACAGTCTGAGCCCTTCAGTCTTGTGAAACACATGGTGTGTGTCTGTACAGGATGAGAGGGTGTGAGGCAAATGTGACCTCTCTGTGAAGAACACGGAATTATCTATATTTATGTAATTAGTGGAGTGGTTTTGCCTTTTTAATGTGATTAGTCTGCCCCACAAGGGGAGGGTTAACTGTGTCAGTGACAAGTCAGTCATGCAGAAGGCGGTGGCCGTGCACACTGAACTCACAGGCAGGCCATATGGTCCTCTGGGTCCAGGCTCTCCCATAGCTCCTTTTTCCCCCTAAAACACAAAGCAGAAAGTACAAATCACACATGCACACCTTCATCCCCACACGGTCTCTTAAGGTCTATGTACCAAGCCTCAACCTAAAGTACGATCCTACCAAAATTTCAAAGATTCAGGTTCCTACAGGATTACTGCCAGTGACAGGGAAAGTAATCCACCATGGCATAGTTTACAAAATGACCTTTGAAAGTAGTACAGAAAGAGACTGCTGCTGCCCAGTTGTGCTAAGGGTTTGCCTAGTGATGATGCTATGCTTGGGTTTCTTCGGCATTATTGTGAAACATTTGTTACTACTTAAATTATAGGCTGAGTATCCATTATTTAAAATTCTTGGGACCAATGGATGGATTGGCTTTCAGATTTTGGGATATTTGCATATACATGATGAGGTATCTTGAGGTGAGACCCGCCGAAATACAGAATTCATTTCTTTCATATATACCTTATGCACATAGCCCAAAGTAATTTGAGATAGTATTTTTAGTATACCTGTACTTGGACTGTGACTCCTCAGATGAGATCAGGGGTGGGATTTTTTTCACTGTGGCATTGTATCTGTGCTCAAAAAGTTCAGGGTTTTGGAGAAGTCTTAAATTTTCAATTTTTGGATTAGAGATGCTTCACTTGTACTACATTTTAAGGAATGTAATAAAACACTTCTCCCCTTATTAAATCTCTCTTGTTCAGAGAAACTTTTGACCATCTCCTTCCCTTACCCAGCTGTGTTTTACTTCATGGCCCTTACTCCCTGGGAGACACTCAAATATTTATTCTCTGCTCCCTTCACTAGAATAAGCTCCTCAGGGTTTCAGGACCTCTCGTCATTCCATTACAGCATCCAGCACATAAGTAATATTTGTTGAATGAATGAACATGAATGAATGAATATAATGGCATACATCTTTTGATTTCTTTAAAAAAGATGTTTAAAAGGTTTTATGTTTCTATTAAATACAAGCTCATGTATACATTGTCTTCCTCACTGTCTTTCCTACTTCATAGACTCGCCCTGGCTTAAATGACAACCTTGGATTCTTATAAAGAATAAGTTACTGGGCTGGGGATGTGGCTCAAGTGGTAGCGAGCTCGCCTGGCATGCGTGCGGCGTGGGTTCGATCCTCAACACCACATACAAACAAAGATGTTGTGTCCGCCGATAACTAAAAATAAATAAATATTAAAAATTCTCTCTCTCTCTCCCTCTCTCACTCTCTCTTTAAAAAAAAAGAATAACTTACTGAAGGTTATTCCATGAATAGAAATAATTGTGATTACAGAGATAGTCCTCATTTCAAATAGTGTTTTTCTCTCCAAATTAAAATGTTTGTCAGTATTCAGCATGAAAAATTCAGGAGTAATAGTGATGTTAACATGAGTAGCCTAACAGAAAATATTACCTTTTATCTCACCTGTGAAGAAGTTTAAAGTTCAGCAAACCATTTTTCATGGGTAAATAAGCCAAGTTCAGCTGGGCACAGTGCCATACACCTGTAATCCCAGTGGCTCAGGTGGCGGAGGCAGGAGGATCGTGAGTTCAAAGCCAGCCTCAGCAAAAGCAAGGCGCTAAGCAACTCAGTGAGACCCTGGCTCTAAGTAAAGTATAAAATAGGGCTGGGGATGTGGCTCAGTGGTTACGTGCTCCTGAATTCAATCTCCGGTACAAAAAAAAAAAAAAAATCCAGATTTAGCTGATTTTGCCTGCAAAGGGACATGGCACGCCTGTTTTCTACCCTCCGGATCTATATGCAACTCATTCTTCCTGAATCTAAATTTAAGGGGTTGGTGAAGCTAACAAGCACTGTTATGTAGAGACACATACAGGAAAGGTGAGATTACTGAAGACAATAAAAACTTATTGAACTCATTATTACTTTATTTCTGAAGCAGCAGCAGTTGGGCTCAGTAAAGTAGCCAGGCTTTAAATGACACAGATTTAAATGTGAATTCTACTTCTGGAACTTTGTGTGGCCTCCAGGACTTTCAAAACTTTCTGTGCCATAAAGGAAGAAGAGTAATGCACATTTTGCAAGAACTGTTCTAAAGATTAAAGGTGATAGTAATATTAAAATTATATGGTGGCAAATAGTATATACAAATTATATACTATAAATGGGAACTGTTATTGGTAGTATACAATTAGAGGTGATGTTTTTAATGGATAGGGTTTGACAACCTGAAGAGCATCAATTCAAAATCAGTTTCCTTCATTTTGATTTGACAGTTTTACTCATGATTTTAAAAACAGTGGTATATGTGTGGTGAAAGGTGGGAGTTTTATAAGGGATCTTGGACACTGGAGTAGGTCTAGCTTGAAATAGATGCAGATTATAGATTTTGATATCACCAGGGCCTTCCCCTTCCTCCAACGAGAAACTTGGCTTTGTTTTTGTTTTTTTGAAATGAATATATTATGACTTATTTGAATAAAGCTGTCACTAAAACATCTGCTGGCAGAATTCCTATTCTCGACTAGCCCTCCCTAAATAATGACTTTTAAGCCAACAAGGCAATTTTCTTTCTCTGGCAAGTGACTTCTTTGAAAGTGGACATATGATTTGTTGCTGACCAATGAGGCACTGGGGGCCGTCTGGGGAAGGTGTCTTCTTTGCTAAGGAGACACCAATGCATAATATCTGTTCTCTGCCCATCTCACCTTGGGACGCTTGGGACTGTTGCTCCCAATGTTCTTGCTGGCAGAAGATGAAGCCCTGAGGCACAGCCAGAGTCCTCCTTCAACTCTTTTGCTATAAGAACCAGTATATTTCTTTCTCATTTAAGCCATTTTGAATGTATAAGTTCTGTCCCTTTGAGTCAAAAGCATCATAATGGTCCCGTCTTGAATACTTTTAGGAATGAAACCGTCACCCAGTAATTTGAATGGGTAACTTCTTTTCCTGGATTAGATAATCCCCAAAGAACTGTTGAACTCTCAAACCCAACATCCTATAGAGTTCTGAAGCAGTTTACCGAGGATGAAGAAATCAGCCAATGTCAGGGAGCACCCAGAGTCTACGAAGCTGAATATTAATGCTGTCAGTCATATTGCAGACATTTTGAGTAACCATGCCTGCCAACGGCCTAATTTCTTTTAGGCTGGTCGAATTTCATTTATGCTCTTTACTTTGCATGTCTACACTGAGAAATTGTTCCAGGACGCCTTGCCTTATTGATTCCTACCTCTCTAAAACTTGAAATTTTTTTCCATGAGAGTCCAGATGGCACCCCAATTAACTTTGAGAATTGCACTCCAGTTTGGCACTTTGGGTGAGGGGCACTTGGAGAGTACTGATACCTGATCCAGTCAGGATAGTTAACGTGCTGAGTAAATACAAGTGTAACACTTCACACTGCACGCCATCTGACTTAAACTATGCCTTCAAAAATTCTTATCGACTTCATTTGCTCTTCTGGTTAATTCTGCCCCAGCACTGAGACCTGATACTCTTGTGACACTGTGGAGCTATCGGAAGTAGCAGCTGATTGACCAAACGGTAAACCCTCTTGAGCCCCAGGGCACTCTGCCAAAGACTGCTTGAGATTTGCTGCTCCAATTTTAGTACCAGGGCTGGGTTTCTTCATATGATGCTTGAAAGTGAATCTACATCATTATTGTGGAGGCTCTTAGCTTTTGAATATTTTTAATTAAGGAGATCTTCAGAAGTTGTTGGTTTGATCTTGGAAATAAGACAACAGCAGCTTCAGATCATATATTCTTTTAGGACTCATCTCCATCTAGAACCAGTCTTGGATAAAGTCAGCCTTCAACACCACACGTGCATCCTGTACTATTCATTTGGGCCTCTTCCTCTAGTTAGTTCTTGCATACATTTTTTCCACCTCTGCAATTAGATTGCAAACTCTTCTAGCTCAAGGAAAATAGCTGCTACCTCTCCAGCACTAAGTATGTATGTATAAGTTCTAATAAAGACTATGGGATGATGAATCAATTATAATGATATTATTCAATGTACTGGAGCAAATTAGCAAAGTAGGCTTTCTATAAGTAGAAGAGTGTTTCCATTTAACACTAGAAGTCATACTATGCTTCGCACATAGTAACATTTGATAAATATTTATCACATGAATGAATTCCCTTTATAGAAGGCAGAATTGGGGAAATGGAAGGTATGTCAAAGAAATCACTACCTG
Source organism: Marmota marmota marmota (assembly GCF_001458135.2). NCBI lineage: Eukaryota > Metazoa > Chordata > Mammalia > Rodentia > Sciuridae > Marmota > Marmota marmota. Next base: position 38,408,597 of record NW_026000057.1, read on the forward strand.
GCTCTCTTTTTTTATAGTAAATTATTCCAGATTGGTGAAAATGATCAAGTTTTTATAAGAGCACAAAATTGCATAGTGAATCATTCTAACACTTTGAGGCCTTAACTTTTAAGATGCTTTCTTTATATCCTTGCTGGATGGTAGAGAAATTAATGATACGAACCTATTCAGACACACACACACACACACACACACACACACACAGTTTTCCAAGGTGAGGAAATGAAAAAGGGAGAGAAGTTCCAGATAGATGATCAGCTGCTGATGCTTCAGTACATTTTTTTTGTGTCAGATATTTATCTTCCATTCTGAATGTCTTCTCCCCCCAGCCCCCAAGGATATGGAAACATGGCCTAGCAATAGAGAGATTAGTGAAAGGTTTTGTTTTATAATGCACAGAAATTATTTCCTTATGGCTAAAGAAAAACAGGCCATTTTTTAGCTATAAAAAAGGCAGAGGGCACATATAACTGCAGAGAAGAATACTTGGGTTTTGTAATTTCCTTTGGAAAAATGTTATAACATTCCGAATGAATACAGTAGCTTTACATTAAAGATTATCAACCAGAATGCATAGGTACTCCTGGAAATTGTAGGCCCATTGACTTCCACTTTCTGGATGAAGGCCAAATGAAAATATCTTCCTTATGGGTAGATGAAGAATAATTGGGGCTATTTATTTTAGCTATGTAAATGTATGCATTGTTTTTATTAAGACAGCCCTATTCTATTTTTATACTCTGTGGTTTTCTTCTCTCAGTGTTAGGACTCTGAACTGAAAATGCTATCTATTTTAATTTAATACTTGATAGCCCTTTACTTCTTCTGGAAAATAAACAGTCCAAGGTCAACTAATATGGAAAAGTCATGCTCTGTGTTTCCTTCAATACACAGTTCAAGCTTAATAACTTCAGGAACAACTTACTCTTTCTCCTTTGGGGCCTGCAGGGCCATGAGGTCCCATAGGACCATCTGTACCCTAAAAAAAAAGATAAAAATAAAACAATGAGACATACCACAAGTACTGCAAGAAAAGCAGCTTTGATTTATTCTGGACCTTTTCTGGTGAATGATGTCTTAGGATGTCTGTAAGACAACTCATCTCCTTTCAAAGTGCTTTATACAGGATTCTTTCAGACCAGTGGTTTTCAAGAAACTCATACAAAAGGGATGAATTATATCAACTGCATGATTCAATGAAGAGTACATACAAAAAGCCATATATCATGTTTAGTTATATATTTCACTGACTAAATGGAGCCTCTTCACTTTGCCCCCATAATCCTAAGAAAAATGAAACCGTCTTTCCTTCCTGTCACCTCTTCTTCAAGCCCTTTCTCCACATTCATGGCCACCCTTGGCCAAGCACACTAAGAAGCTTTGTTTGCAGCCACATGGAGACTTCAATGCCGATTCAAGTTAAAAAAACAAAAACAAAAAAACGGCATTTAACTTTTTTTTTTTGCTACTCTGTAGGGAATAGCAGGGGCTCATCGGGATCCTCTAGGTTCTGCCTCAGTGACTGAAGTCACGAGGCTCTCAAGTCACAAACCAGGCAGCCATGGTGATTAATGGCACCACTGAATTCTGCCTCCCGGTTAGTTCAGGATCTCTGTGATAGGAGATCTATCACTATAGGAACACTGGGGTCCACAGAAAAGCAATGACTGCCCAAAGCAGGTTTTTAGAACTGAAAATATTGGAATTTCTTTCAGATTCTTAAAAATGTGGCAAGAATTGGAAGATTCTGCATAGATTTGCAAATAATTTATTATAATATGTGCAAATGTAGAAATATTCCAGCACAATTTTTCTATAGTACTTCCATTTCTCCTCTATTGTCCTGGTTTATTTTGTTAAAGCCTTGTGATATGAGAGAATTCCAAGTTTCAAACTCATTCTAATTTTGATGAATTCTCATCATCTTAAATGATCTTTACTGCCCCAACTCGAAGTTCATCTTTGGAAGATTTCTAAATACTAAGTATCTGCAGCTGAAATTTAAGAGATGGAGCTGTTAAGAACCAAAGAAAAGAGTCAAGATGACAAAAGGCAGATGGATCATTCCACGGACAGACACTTGAAAGTTAGTTCCAAGGAAGAAGTTACATTTCTAAGATGGGCATAATCCTAAAAGCAAAAGCTAGTTAAAATAAATTCATATTACTTTAATCTCTTCAGAGGACCTCTTTCATGGAATTACAGGGAATATTTTATTGGTTATGGAAAAATCCATCTGGGATACTAAGATAATGAAGCCAATTGGATGGGTCATTCTTCCCATATAGTAAGTTATCCAGATTTGAACTTGAGATTTCAAAGATATCCTGGCAGTTGAGATTGGATCTCAAAACACAGCTGCAACCCACTCTCTACCTTTCCTATTTTCCGCCATTTTGTCCACCTTCCCCTTTGACTCCAGCCCCTGAGTACCCCTCCTCATCGCCTGATGAGAGCACATGGAGCAAAGGGGTCTGCCCTGAAGCACGTTTCACAGCCACAAAGCATGCCAGAGCAAGACAGGGACTGACTCACCCGGGCTCCTGGCTTTCCGTCTAAGCCAGATGCTCCCTGTATGATTTGGTTGGTAGCAGGGTTGGTGGGTGTAACACGAATGACAAGAACAGAGATTAGTATGAGGTGCCAATGAACAAATGCAACACTTCAACAACATAATACACAGTCACGGGATTCTGGGATGAATATCACATTGCTACAAATTGTTAGTTAAAAAAAACAACAACAAACCACGTGACAATAAACACCCCACAGATGATGGCATTTTTAATGACATTTCTATTAGGCAAATTCTTTTTACAGAAACCAAGTTAATGAGGTTTACAAAGTGTACTGCAAAGTAGTTACTGGTTCCAGTCAGAGGCTTCTATCTAAATCCCATCTGAAATTCATTTTCTAGAGACTGAATCATTTATAATATATTTCTTTAGGTTCTGAAGGGGAAAAAGTGGCAATCTTGTAAGAAAGGGCTCATTATAATAATCAAGGTATGTGTTTCAGAGGAAAAAAAAATAGAGGCCGAGTTACGCTTGTTAAAATAGTGTTTGTGGACAAACAATGATGGGTTTCAATGTGCCAGGATGAGTCTGGATTTTATGTGAATCATAGTCATTGTATTCCAGGCTGTTCCTACTGTTCATGTTAGTGACCACTAGAGGGACGTCTAAGAACAGGAAAAAAAAAAAAAAAAAAAAAAACAACTCAAGAGCAGGGTGTGGTGGGGGAATCTGTGAGACGGGACAAAAAATAATTCCCAAACTAAATTGTTCCTCAATTCATTTCAAATAATCTTTCATCAAAGCCTGAATGAAAAAAAAAAAATGTCTTAAAGATCTAGATCTGTTCCCAGGCAATGAATGCTATTCTTTACCTTGAACTCTAGGCTACATAAAAACAGTGAAGGATAAAAAAAGTGACATTTCCAATGTTTATTTCAAGAATAAGTACAATTACTTATTTGATGAGGCTTCAAAGCCCAAATATTTATTTATAGTACTTAAAGATCAAGAGTATTTAGGAGGACCATGCTATGTCAAGGTCTCAGAACTACTTCCCAATTTTGTGTTTCAGATAAAAAGAATCTATTCAGCTGAAAATCCCACCAATGAAGCTAAACAACATACTTTTGGGATATTTTTAGAATTTTTAATTCAAGATTCCTTCAGGGTGATTCTATTATGAACCATAGTATAATTAATGATTACAGTAAAAAAAAAAAAAGTGTATTGCTATTCTTTAATGGTGGCAGACAGAGATTTTGGCTAGATGTTGCATAAAAATTATCAACAGCTCTAAATTTTGAAATTGGAGAAAACTAAAAAAATCAGGTTAATAGTTTGTTTATATTACCCTTTGATGCTTTATTATAACATTTCAAAATAAATGGCCAAATGATAATTTTTACGTGTGAGATATCTACCTAGAATGCTGAATTAGTGACTTACATATGTTAGAGGTTTTATGCCTGTGGTTCACTGACCTAATTGGTGTAACTTAACCTATTTCTAATATAGGGTTTTATCATTTAATCAATAAGTGAATACATGCACAAATTCTCCTGTGCCTTATCTATAAAACCCTGGCTCTCAAGTGGCATACTTTAGTGCTTAAAGCACAGGGTCCATGGGAAAAATAAGTGGTCATTAATCCCAACCCCAATATCTCAAATACAAGGATAAACTATGATCACTGATTTTTGTCGTATCTCACTAATATATTCTACAATGTTCTTTACGGATTTGGCATTGGCAGAATAGACAGCATGCTAAAAGCTTGAAACCAAAGCCTCATATTCAATAATAGATTTTTGAAAATCTGTTGGGGCATAATGCGCATGAAGATAAAAATCCCTTTTTCATTAAAAATAAAAATCTTTAAGCACTTGTAAGCTATTTCTCCCATACTATCCACCATTGCTATAAAGACCCTCATAACGGGGAATTTCCAAAACAAACAACATACAACATGTAGAACACGATGTGATTGATATGCAAGGAGCCATAGCACTGACCTCTCGCCATCAACAATGGCCAATTGCATACCTGCCACCAGGAGGGCTACAGTTTTTTGATACCCAAGGAGAAAAAAAAAGTTGACAGCAAATCTTATATTGCACTCAATTATAAAAGCATTTGGGAGAAATAGTGGAATGATGAGCATAACATTTTTGGAGGAGGAGGATGGGGGAAGAACTGTCAGCCCTGAAAGAGGAAGGTTGGCATGTATGTAATTGAAGAATCACAGAACATCCACAGCATTGTTTGGGGTCTTCCACTAACACAAGAGGAAACACTGGAGAAAACAGAACTTGGCTGAGCTCTGCTCTGACATAATGTTTTCTAATTCCAGAAATCTCAATGGTAAGTAAACCAGAGTTGTTGTTTAGGGTAGAAAGAAAAATCTGAGATTTGCACTGAAATGGAAAGTTTTCTTTACTTACTGGAAGACCAAGGGGTCCTCTGTCACCCTTTTGACCTGGTTCACCCTTCAATCCTTTAACACCATTTAACCCTGGTTCACCCTAAATGCAAAAGCAAATGCTAATTTCGGTTGCTATTATGGGTGTTTAAAATGTGACAGAAGAGAGCCAGTCTCTGAAATAGCTGCAGATTCCAGTTTTATGTAACAGCAGAGTCAGGCTTGATTTGTCTTGCATCAGTTCAAAGATTAATTTAAAGATAAACTGAAATCAACAAATAATGTTCTAGAAGGCAAAACTCCTGAGAAACTGTGCTTCTTCCTGTCAAAAGCTGTATGACTGAGTCCCTGAATTTTTGAGTTCCATCCCAAGGAAATCAATGTGAACACTACATTGTTCTAATCAAGCAAATCAAAGACAGAGTGAAGGATGCTTAAGCAGACCCAGTAGGAAAAACCCACTCTGCTGGAATGGAAAACTGGAATTTGCGGGACAGTGTTATAGACAGATATTTTAAGCCTTTAAGCATTTTGCCCAGGAGAATGAGCTAAAAATGTAGCAGCTGATGTTTGAAGTAATGCCATTCAGCTAGTTCTCCTTTACTGACATTGCCAAGTCGGTTCCTACACAGATTAATCAATACTCTACAACAAATTGCCAGTCCCAGAGGAGAGTATGAAGATCAAAGAACTTGAATGGAGTTTTACTCACCATCCATCTGCCCAATGTTAGAATCTGCCCAATGATTTTAACTCAGGCTGACATTATAAAAGCCATGCTAAGTGATAAATTCTCCTGACAATTTATTAAAAATCTAGTACACCTATTTTCCATCAATAATCACATGTTAGATGGACAAAGATCTGACTGGAACACTTTTCAACTTTTAAATATAGATATTAAGTTTTCAAGGAAGTCTTGCAAGACTTGCGAAAGGAAGATGATTTCAGGCTGTGGGAGGGGCTATGGTCCCATTAGCAGAAGGGACTTAGGCAGTGTTTACCCAATTTGCCTGACAATGAAAACCAGCGTGGTTGTCAAATATAAAGTGGTCCAGAGCCCCACCCAGGCCACAGGAGCAGAGCATGGGTCTCTCTCATAAGCCTCCCAAGTGAATGTCACACCAGGATGTTCTGTGGAACCATGCTAGCTAGATAGTTGAACTTTTAAAGGGGTCATAGAGTCATGGATGCCTTGGCATGACATGGTGGATTTTCAGGATTTTGATGATAGGAGTTTGCAGTGCAGCCACTAAAGGAAATTCAAACGTGCTATGTTTGGTAAGGTCTGATCCTGGGAATGCCACAGTCATAGTCAGTATGATACTAAGGCCAAGGCTTGCTAGCCAATTTCAGTCAATTGGTTGAAACTTATGGCTCTGCAGGTACGTGCCCTATTAGCGAGTGGTCTTTAGATGAAGGACAGGCAGGGTAGCCCTAGTAGGCTATGGAATTCCTTGGTGGAATATCATGCATTGACAGGAGCAGACAATGATTGAGAAGGTCAGTTTAGAAACGGTCAAATCCAGTTGCAAAGAGACAAAATTTCATGTCTGGACCCAATTCCAGTCTCATATCTGTCATTAACTAGCATGACCTAAACTTTCTGGACCTGTAGTTTATCAGCAATAAAATCAAAGAACTAGTACTGGTCATCTGTGAGATCTTTTCAAATTTATAATGATCTGAAATCTGACTTAAGTAACAAATAAAATCATGGGAGGAAAAAACCGATTGGATTTTAGATATTAAAAGGATCTTAGGCATTCAATGGTGCTGGCATATCTGAATCACTCTGGGAACTAGAAACAGTCTTGATGGCTTTACTGTTGGTCATTATCATTAGGCTGATCTTTGGTGGCACCTTTAATTCTAAGTAGAAGCTAAGACTGGGAATCATGGATTTGGTCTAGGATAGAAAAAAGACCCAGAGAAGTTAACTACAAAGATCACAAGCTAGTAGATGGGCTCTCTCCTTCTGACCCTAGAAAAGTACTTTCACCCCAGACTCTATTGCATACATCTGAGGCTCTGACACTGGCCTTAGCAAAAGGCAAGGCATTCTAACAAGAAAGAGGTGTGAACCCCTTCCCTTCTTCAGTGTCACCTGCCTGACCTATAAAGGAAAATCAAGGATTCCTAAGTTTGACTAATACCTGCTGGTACTGGATGAGAGGCGCCAGATTACCGAGGAGAGAATGTGCTGTCTCTGGACTTTCTGATGCCCAGCACCAACATGACATTTATGTATCTCCTCCACCTTTGAAATGCAATGACTCACTATGAGAAAATTTCAGGGGTTATCAACTTTCTCTTCAGCAACCTTGAGGACAAGCTATAGATTTTTTTCTGTTTGGAAGAAAGTACCAAATCACAAGGTAACAATAAGTGCCATATATCAGGTGTTTATCAACAACTGCACCAGATATTTGCTAAGTGTCTTATAATTAGCCTCATTAGAGCATCACAACAACTCTAGGAGATAAGTTATCTGGTTGAATAATTTAAAAATCAGACAGGGTCAGTAATTTACTCAAGGTGACATGGCCTGTCAGTGGCAAAACTGAGATTAGAACAGAAGTTCTCATCACGTATGCTCTCTGGAAGGAGGAGCTTGCCTTTCAGGGCTCATTTTCATCCTCTATGTCTATGTGAAGATAACGTCTTCACAATGGAAGCTGTACTGATTCTGACAAGGATTGATTTGTTTTAACCCAAAGTACACAGAATGCAGGTGAGTGATGAGTGATATGGTGTGTACCTACTAGCACACCCCCAGCCCATTCTACACCATGGCCTCTGGGAGAGCACAGAACTAAGATGTTGGGTAGTCAAAGCATGAAGATGCAGTCCTGTGGTGATGGCAAGCAAGACATTTCAATTAATAGGAACCAAACCTACAGCTAGAGACACCAGGAAGGGGGTGAAAAAAGCACCTGGACCAGTCTAAGAATCTCATTGGATGTCTGCTAAGGGGTTGATTCGAATATATAACAATTAGTAATTTAGGAAACTTTTACTTAGCAACAAGGAAAAAAGAAAATGAGGAATAATTTAACTCTAGGTGATATCACTTAAATTTGTTGTAAGTCATTTTGTATTAATATCCGAATGCTTAAAGGCTTAAGGATTATCAAAATTACTTGACAAATAAGACAGGACAGACATGCTTCCATCATGCTTCCCCCATGATAATAAAGAGAACAGAAATCAAGTAAGGAATGTGCTGGATTACCTTTGGTCCAGGAAGTCCATGGGGTCCCTGTAAATGGAAAACATGGCTTTTAATGAAGAATTGATTCACTGTTTCCCAACAGAAGTGAATATTTTCTCAAGAAGCAAGAATTATAAAACCAGAATTTTCTTGTTTGAGCTATTGTGAGAGGTGGGTCTGTGGTTGTTATTTGTTACCTACCAAAAGGTCCTTCCAGTTCTTGTTTTGCTCTGTAATAGGAAATGCATTAATAGCAATCCTATCTGCTAAATGTCTATGAGAGGGAGGGAGAAATGTGCTGGAGTTACATGGAAGAAAAAAAATTAGAGAAAAATAAACTATTTTAAACTCACATTATTTCTCTTTCTCAAATTTCCATTTTTTAGTCAGGTAGAATATTTGAGATACTTCATAAGTCTATAGAGAATAGAGGTAGGACTTAAAGTGTGGGACTCTCTTTGTCAAAGATCTACTTTTAAGTACCAGTGCTCATTAACTCCTACAGACTCGAGGTGTTAAAGAATCTAAAGGAGACAGGAAGTGAGGTGAAGCTAGCTGGGTATGAGGCCCTGTAGCAGCAACAATTTAAAAATCAGGAGGGCTGAGCATTTTTATTTATATTGTATTTATTTTTACAAGGAGGAATTCTTCAAAGCCCTAACAATTCTTTACTAATGGAAGGAAGTCATAATGCATGCATAGATTGTCCACAAAATACATGCTTTTTCTAAAATGGCAATCTAGATATAAAGGCTAATTATCAAATTAATGGAAGCTTACTGTGGGATTGCTTTAAGCTTTTCAAGTGACTTAAATAAACTATTTGTGGAAAGGAACATTTAAAAATACAGTGAAATCATACAACACCAGAAAACATTTTTGATCAAGCAATGCCTAGATATTTGTTACACATGTCTCCATTAGAATAATATTTTTCCTTTAGTTAAGTTTTGGGTAAACATTTTCAGGAAATGACTGTCACTTTATCAGGTATTCTTATCTCATTTTAATAATGGGTTAAAATTCCTTTAAGCCAATTAATTTTATCATATGAATAGGAAGCAGCATATTCTAATTTAACCTTCTAGCTTAAAACTTGAGGGAGAGTAAAAAAGCCAAAAATCATGCTATTTGCTCAATTCTTAATAAATTCATTTTAAGAAAACAAGGTCAATTGTAGCTTTCTGTTACAAAATAGAAATTAATAAGAAATGGATGACTGAGCTACCTTCCAGGTCTTGGATCATTCCAAAGATGTTCTCTTAGAGAGCAATATAAGAAGAATGGCCACAAATTAATCTATATTGTTGAAGTTTTCTGGTTTACTGACACACTTTAGAGATGAGCGTACCTCATCCTGCCCCTGTCAAAAGCATTTGAAACACTCTGCTTTCCACACTGTAGCCTTAACGCAACTGTCATTAGTCTGGCACTTAGAGAATCACACTTGTTTAATGGCTGCCTTCTTTAGTTCTATGAGGTCAGGACCACTGCGTCTGTTGGTCACTGAAGGACACCACCATAGACACTGGGCCTATGGATCATCACAAGCACCGTGAACAAGAAAGGGGGAAAAAATCCAACAGTCTCTGTCATCTCTGGATTATTATTCATGATTGTACTTCCATTATTATTGTACTATTTTATACATATTCTTATTGAACATTTCCGCAAAGGGTGTCAAGGCTCAATTTTGGTTAGAAACATTCTTCAGCAGCTCCAGTTATTATGTTGCTACAAACAGATGAAAGCAGTAGCAAAAAATGATATTATGCACATTGTATAAAAAAAAGTAAATTTATCTCCTTGTATGTCTATGCCATAAGGCTGGAGCAATGCTTGCCAGGTTGGTCTGTCTGTCTTCAACTTTCCTATCATAAAGCTACTTTCTTCCTAACACATGTGCTTGGGGGAGTTAAAGACAACACAGTAAAGTCACCATATCTTAAAGCACCTGGTATTTTCTGTCCGTTCCACAGAGAGTCATACAAAATACAGGCTGACTGTTCAGAGAGATGTGCTCATGTTTTCTCTAGTAGCATGCTCATAAATAAACCATTACATTTTGGAGAGAAGGGAAACTTACCATGGGGCCAGGTGGGCCATGAGGACCTGGAGGGCCTGGTGGGCCTATGATCTGTGTGTCCAAAAAATAAACATGGATTTAGTTACTTCATTTAGATAAGGCAGTTTAGTTCAAATCTCATGCTGGGGCTCTGCTAAGGCCATTAATATTGGCAGAGGAAGAAGGATATTCCAAGAAGCGATGAGTTTGATTCTCTAGGTTTAGAAATTCCTTTGTGAGAATAAAATAACTTCAAAAAATAGTGTTGTTCTACAAAAGCCAGAATAAATCAAAAGTACAAGAAAGGGAACAACTGATTACAAAATATCACACAAGCAAGAAGAACAACAGAAATTCATAATGTCATAATCATCATTAAGCTCTCAAATATTTCACTAAGCACTAATAGGGTTCTGGAGAAGAGAAGAAGAATGTTAAGCTCTATTTTCACAAAGTTCTACCCACACATACTGTGGGGAAGTCATTGATTTTTCTCCACAGAATAGGACAGTCCTCTGAAAAAACTGCTTCTAACTTAGACTTCTGAGACACATGGTCTCTCACGGTACAAGGTTGACAGGCATTTCTTTTACAGTTTGACAAAGTGGTTCACAGTCTTTCTACTATTGATAAGCCATCTGGCACATGTTGAACTAGGTAAATAATCATCTTGTGTCTGTTTTTCAGGAACAGTGGAAGTTCAAGGTCCATGAACTTACAGAAGGACCCTGGGGACCTGGCAATCCGGAGTCTCCCTTTTCTCCCTTCACTCCATTGGCACCCTGCAAATAACCAACAAGCAGAGTTAAGCAGGTGAAGTTATTTCCAAAGTGTGAGAGAAAACTGAATTTTTCTCCCCAAATCCATTTTTCTCTTGAAATTTTATGATATTATGCACATTGTATAAAAAAAGTAAATTCATCTCCTTGTAGTTTAGCTTAAAACAGCAAGCTTACTATAAGATTCCTAGGTCTGTGGGTGGTATGTAAGATGTAATATAAATGAATTAAAAAACTAGACTGGCCTTGATTAGTGAAACTTACACAGTAAGTTTACAACTGTTGGGTTATAAATGCATCTTTTATGATGGTGCTCATTTTAAATTGCAAAGAGCCTTTAACTTAGTTTTCATGGACATTTGTATACTTCCTTACCTAAAAAAAACACATAGGGCAGTGAAGTTTATTACATTTTTTTCTTGTGGACCGGGAATGTAGCTCAGTGACATGACACTTGCCTAGCATGGAACAAACCCTGGGTTCAATCCCCAGTAATGCAAAAACAAATAACCCCCCCAAAACCAAACATACATTTTTTCTTATAATTTCTATATTCCCCACCCCTCCAAATTCTCAGTAAAAATTATGAGGGAAACTATAAATGCACCCATTACAAAATATCAAACAAGAAGAACAATTTACCAAGTAATTTTTTTAATTGTTCCATATTTTTGGCTTGTTTATCATTATCTGTTTTATAATCGGTTACTATCATCTTATGCATACTAAAGTGACCAATTACATTTATTTTACTATCTTCTAGTGAATATAATTTAGGAAGAACTTGAAGGTAAAATTTACTTCATAATTCATCTGGCTGCATGCTTTAAAAATTTTAGTTTCCCAGTTGGAGTATTAATAATATAATTCTTTTTTGATTGCTTAACTTATCTTAATAAGAACATTTCATAAGAAAAAGTAAAAACATACCGGTAATCCAGGAAGTCCAATTCCTCCTTTTTCACCTGGCATACCTGGGTCCCCCATGTCTCCCTTTGAGCCTTTGAGTCCCTAAAAATGAGAGGATTTGCATGTGAGGAGCCTTCTGACCCCTGATAGTTACATTCTAGGGAAAACAGAAATCTGATCAATTTTGTCACTAGGTAGGTCCTATGCTGGGATGATTCTGATTTTCATTCTTAGGCAGGGCTATTTCTTACAGCAACTGTCTACACTGAATCAATACTATTTACCCACTAATGGAAGGGATTGAGTTCTACTAGCCAATTAAATATGAAAAGCATGAACTTAGGTTTTGACACCATTTCTCCCGATTTCATGTATTTAATTGGCAGCAAGTCCACCTGAGCAGGCTTGAAAACAACTTAATGACTTTAATTCTCACAGAATTGAGATCTAATATTATTACAAGGCCCAAAGATACTTCTCCCACCTCTACCTTCGATGCTCCCCTCCCCCTTAACTGTTCTAGTCATCCTGAGTTTTCAAATGGTCCAGCCTACAGACAGGTTAATCATTTACTGTACACTAGTGTTCAATCAATCAATGCTTAAAAATACGTCAACTGTTTTAGTGTTCTAATTTTATCCTCATGGCATTTCTATATGGTGAGCCAGGATATTATTTTTATTTTCCTTTTACAGTGAGGAAATATATAAATGTGTATTTTGAATGTTAGCAAATCTGATTTGTGTAACACTAATGCTGAAACTAATTTCTATTGTTGATCATTTTCATCCTGAACATAACCAGATAGCCCATTCTTCAGTGAAGATCACAATAATTATGGTAAGGGACCCCTGAGTTACATAAACCTGTTTGTCTTCCTAGGGACTGAAACATATATTTCCTTGCTAGCTGCCTATTTTGTACTCCCTAGTTCAAAGTCTCAGACTGGGTGAGTGAGTGGGTGGAGATCTGAATGGATTTGGATCTTATTGGTTAGTCAGACTTTGATTTTAGGAATCTAGTGACAGAGAAGAGCAACAGGCCAATCCCACCAGACTTGATGGCAGAAGACAACTTGATTTTTGGCTTCAAATCTTATAATAAAAGTACTGATCAATAATGATGCTTTTAGCAATGGTATATATCTTTGAAAATTACCTGCTCTCCATCAGCTCCTGGGATTCCTGGAGATCCTTGTTCTCCCTGTTAAGATAAAAAGTAATAGCTTGCCTCCATTATCACTGGCAATATACTACACTAAATAAAAAAATGATGTTAGTTGAAAAGAACAATTTGACTTTTACCAAATTCATCATAACCCAAGAATACTCTGTTATATATTTCAGTTAAGTGAACTAATGATCTTCCTTCAAAATGTTGTATATGTAGCTAAGAGCCAGGGTTTTTCTGCCATGTAAGATGCCAGTTTGAAAAAACATGATAAAAGATGACTGATAATTTGATGGCTGAGCATATCCTATAGCAACACCTATGTGCCTCAGTTAATTTTTTTCCATAAAAAAATCTAGTTGGCTTATCTTTTTTTTCCAGTTTCATAAAAACTAAAACATAACAGTTAAACTAAAATTAGAGTGCCAAGCCTCATGAATTTATAGCAACATTTTAACTGGAACAGTTTGAATAAATTCATAAAGTCTGTGAGAGTGCTGTGTCCAGAAAAGCCACAATGAAGGATGACATAATAAATCAGATAATATCTTAATCCACATAAAATTGCTTTTGATCATTTCAATTTCCTATACTATGCTAGGAATGAAGTAAAATTTTCTGTTCATATGATTTATTGGAACTTTTGACAAACTCAAAACAAAACAGATTTTTATGTGTTATTTTCAAAATGAAGATGTTCCATTAAAAAAAATTAAACAATATGCTAGAGATGATTCAAATAACAGGTTTATTCACCTTTCACTTTTGGAAGGTACAGATAAAACAATTCCTTGAAAGGTAGGATATTATTTTGTATCAAATTTCCTGATGCCTACTCCATGGAAATTCTAAAAACAGCTCTTCCTAGAGTGAGTGGCCTGCCTCAGACAGATTTCCAAGGGAGCTGCCTGTAGGCTGTGTTTTCTAAAAAGGCTTGTGTGGTGATGTTATAAATGACAAAATGGACATGGCTGGGGCTCCCTTCCCTGGTAAAAACTTTAAGAGCCATGGGTCACAGCATGAAATTTGAGCTTTCCAATGTTTAAAGAAGGTATGATTCTTACAGTTCTAAACAAATGAAATAAAAAAGCAGAAAAAAAAGGCCCTTTCCTCGTTTCAGATTTCCTGCTCTTTGTGGTAGCAGCAAAGTATATTTTGCTACAAACAAGTCTGCTGAGGTTGGATGCACCTGGCTAAGCCCTAGTTTCATTCAGAGTCTGAATACTTGTCAGCACTCAGGGTCCCATCATGATTGCTTTGTTAAGCTTTTACCTTTAAAATATGATACACAGAGGCTTAAAAGAAGAGCATAATTCATGCACTACTCATTTATCCTTCACTGTCAATTACGGTTTGTGAGAGCTATCTGATGTGCAAGAAATCAAATCATTCTTGTTTGGTAAAGGAAGGAGAAATGCGAATTCAGAAATGCTGAATCCGCATTTCTCAGTCTGAGACTGAGTCTAGAGAGAGAAAACGTTTCTGTGCTTGATTCAGGCTACATTTTGCTGTCTTATGCTTGGAGACACATCCTGCCTCAATTACTCCAGGTGAGATCATGGACAGCATTAAGAACTGCATCAGTTAACACTAGATCTCAATTACAAGACTACTGTGGGGTGGGTGGGGTGAGGATAATAGGATGGTGGAAATGATGGCGGGGGTAGACGGTAAGGGGGAGAGACCAGATTTCCTTCTACGGTATCCAGTCTCGCTCAACAGATACTTAAGGAGTAGGGGTCCAGACAGACTTGATCACCAGGGATATAGACAGTTTGCCTTTAGCAAACAATTGTGTTATATCTTGTAGGGACTAGAATATGGTGGAGAAATGGAAAATGTAAAAATCCCATACTTTTTTTATTAATGTTATGTATGAAATGCATGAATGTTACACATGAAATCTGTTTCAATCTAGGATTTATGTTCTCAATACACTTCACATAGGCAAGGGCCTCAGCCATATTTTACTTTATATTCATTTGTTTAATAGAGAAATTTTCTATGTACTAGATTTATTTTTAAGTATCTAGAAAAAGGTACAAAAACTGATGCATGTGTGCGTGTGTATGACAGACTTAGCCAGTAAACTGACTTGAGAAGTATAAACAGAAGATGAATTTTGAAACCACTTGAATCTCCTACAAGAATCCAATGACGAAAGTCATATTTCAGCACATGTAGTTCAGTTCTGAAAAGCCAGAATCCCTGGCCATGTGTTAATTGATCAAACATGGTCAAATGACTAAGCTTTAGTTTGGAGGGATAGAGCTAACATAATTGACAAAGTGTAGGAATAGGCAAATCATTCCACGTTTCTACTGTTTGTGATTGGTATGTTTCATTAGGAAAGAATTAAATGGCAGAATCCCCCCAAACTGAAGGCTGAACGTTCTCTCTGATACGTGGATGCTAACCCACAACAAGAGCAGGGAAGAGTAAAAGTTCATTGGTCTAGACAAAGGGGAATGAAGGGAAGGGAGCAGGGATGGGGATAGGAACGGCAGTAGAATGAATTGGACGTGACCTTCCTATGTTCTTTAATGAATACATGACCAGCGTAGCTCCACATCATGTACAACCGCAAAAATGGGAAGTTAGACTCCACGTATGTATATCAAAATCATTTGACTGTCATGTATAACTAAGAACAAATAAATTAGGTAGATAAATTTTGCATTTCTCCTTCTTTTACCAAACAAGAGTTATTTGATTTCTTGAACATCAAATAAAAAGAACAAATAAATTAAAAAATTAAATGGCAGAATGTCTGAACGTATATAATAAAGGGATGTGCTAGAAAACGTGACTTCAAAATGATTCCTTTGTTGTTTATGAATGCATCATGCAAAAGCTTCCCTGGTTCTTTTTATTACAAAAGAACTGGAAGGAAGGATCTTTGGAAGTGTCGGAGTAGATCTCCTTCAATTCTCTTCTATTTAAATATTTTTTAAACACCACATTTAGTATTTCTTTGTAATTTCTGTGGAACATATTTTTCCCTTGGTTGATATTTTCTATTTTTCTTAATTGGGAATGACATTAAATTTAGGGAAGAACATTATCTTCCTTCTTTCCTTATTTTACCTCTTCTTCTAGTTCAGATCTTAATTTTTTTTCCTTGAAACAATATTGATGACTTGCTTCTCCAGCATTTTCTAAGACCAATTTTCAAAATGCATATATTTAAAATGGGTTTCTCCCATGTGTATATATTTTAAAATATATTCTACTTTCATGTATAACTAAAAAGAACAAATAAAAATTTTAAAAAATTTCTCTGCATTATATGTGATTAAAATGTAACAAACAATTAAAGAATAACCTTTGGCCCTTGTAGTCCTTGAGGTCCAGGAGGTCCAGGGGGACCCTAAATCAAAAAAAGTCAGAGTTTTAAAAAGTAGCAAGTATGTATATATGTATTAAAATTCATGCTTTAAATAATAGGCACTCAACACACCTCCATTATTTCTATCATAATTAGTTTCCTCCCAATATTTATGTGAAGTGGGAAAACATCTCACTTGTTACATAATTATTACAACTATACTTATATGCTAAAATATTAACATGCTTTAGGTCAAAATAATACTCAAGATGCTTTTGGTTTTGTAAGACAGTTTTAAAATTGCTTCCATGTCCCACATTCATCTTGGTGGGATGAATTCGTCTCCTCATATTACCTGTGTCTTTAGATATACTCCTTTCCCTCCACCCCAAAGAACAAAGTTTTGAGAAGGTCAAAGACTTAAGAAAATGAATAATTTTTCTCATAATTTTTCATGAAACAAGGTGATTCAACTAGAGCAAATGTTGTAAAGGTTATTAATATAAAGAAAAATGAGATTAAGTATTGATAAGACAGTTGCTCCCTGAGTACCATTTTGCCCTGCATGCATCAACACTAAAGACACAGACCACAGAAATCATGCGATAGGAGTTACCGTGACAGTTAAGGTGGTAATCCTCTGTTGGGAAAATGTATTGATAAATAGTTATCTATTTTGTATGTCAAAGTACAATAATACATTTCTGAAAAAAAATCAACTTTGAACGTTTTGACAGATCTAATGTCTTATAAGGAACTGACAAGATTCTTAGAACACATCCTATTTTCAATAGAGTATAATTGTTAAGATCTTTAAAAAATATTTTTATAATTTTATTTTTAAAAAATCCATGGGTAACTGGATGTGGTGGCACATGCCTGTAATCCCAGCTAATGGGGAGGATGAAGCAGGAGAATTGCAAGTTTGATGCCAACCTGGGCAAATTAGCAAGACCCTGTCTCTAAAAAACCTGCCAGGGATATAGCTCAGTGGTAGAGAGCTTGCCTAGAATGTGCATGGCCCTGCCTGGGTTTCAGCTCTAGACCTGAAAAAAGAGTCAAAATTCTATTTATCTGATTAAAATAATGTGTAGTAAAGTAATATACACTACAGGCCCGTCAGCATAGTTGTGAACTTAGAAATTTGCTATTGATTAAAGTGCTTTCTCTAGGAGGGAAAACTGAAATATCCAATTGCATTTCTTTTGTCCTGTAGTCTATAGCTCATTTGCTGAGCTAGAATTAACTTTTTTTGTTATATGTGCCATAACTAAAGAAATTAATAGTGAGTTAATCTAATTTCTTAATGTGCTAGAGCACCTTAACAAAAAACATGATTCCTAATCTTTGAATCATGTTCTTGTATAACTATTTTCTAATTTACATCTTGTACTAAAAGTTCAGCAGGGTCTATTAGCCACTTTAATGAAACCAGAGAGGGGAGAACATTTTCCATTAAGGGCGTTGGTCATAGAGAAACTATCGGATTACATGTAAACTTGTGGATATCAGATTAACACCATCTCTTTGTTTTCCATTACTCTGTTCCAATCTCTGACTCAAGCTGTTGTTGTTTTTATTGTTGTAAAAAAAAAAGTAAAAAGTAACATCTCACTTTAATCACTTGAGTCTTTCATGACATGGTATCATCATTCCTTAGAAAACAATGTTTATACATGTGTACACATGGTTAAAATTTTTATTCCAGGATAAAATTAATCATGGTCATTATAACTTCAGAGAAATCAGTAGGAAAAAAAATTAAGTGATTCTAAGACAAAAGACAAAATGGACACAAACTGATTTAAAAAAAATTAAAGATTTTGGAGGAGAGCGAGCAAGGTGAAGCCATTCAATAGCTTCTGAAGACTGTCATATTACAGTCTTCTGTAGGGTATATATATCCTTATAAACAAGGGTCCAGAATTTAATAACAGCATACCTGTGTAATGTAAGGTAACACATACTTTCTTTCCTTTTTTCTTTTCCTTTGGTACTGGGGATTAAAACCACAGGCGCTTTATCACCACTGAGCTCATCACTAGCCCCTTTAATTTTTTGAGACAGCATCTCACTACATTGCTTAGGGTCTCACTAAGTTGTTGAGGATGACCTAGAACTTGTGATCCTCCTGCCTCAGTCTTCTGAAGTTTCTGGGATTACAGGCATGTGCCACAGCACTCAGCCAACATACTTTATACTTAAGGGATTTACCTGAACAAGAATTGGATTTATATTTATAAGAAAGCTTCTTCACTTATATAGTAAAAAAATGAGTCATTTAAACAAGGCTATTAGAAAATTACAGAACAGAAATAATTTATTTATCATTGCTTCCAGTATTTTTAACTAGAAAGCAGAGTTCCAAAAACTTACAAAGGGAAGCACGTTTACAATGTGAACTCAGATTTTCCAACATGAGGCCATGTAAGAATTCACTTTTCCATCTAAATAAACACAAGGCTAATATGTCCATTTAAAAAAAACTTAAGGATAACAACATGTTTTATAATGAGCCACATAACAAAGGACATTATTAATGGTAACTGAACTAACAGATGGGATTTAAATGATTTCCTTAACTGTAAGACCTAAAAACTGCCCAAGGTTCCATCCAGCTTTAGAAGAACACGTCACAGCAAACTCAGCTAACTTCACAAGCACCTTACATTGATCACCTTCTGGAAGTATCAGCATGTACACCCACAGAAAAGTCATAAAGATGCTTGCTTGCTTTGGATGTCTTCTATCTGAATCCTCTAAGTTAAAGCTACATAAACCCAGCAGGGTTCTCTCTCAAACTCCAGTAATAATGTAAAAAAAAACAAACAAACAAACAAACAAAAAACCTAGAATTTATGGCAGTGGTGGAGAAAGACATAACTTTTTCCAGAGACACATGAGGAACAAGGGAGGCAAGGCTTAGAGCAACTGCAGATGGGGGAAGACTAGCAGGCTGTATTGTGGCTTATTTCCTGAAACGCTTCTATGAACTTCCTATTTTCTTTCATTTCTCATAATGATAATGACGCCAACTTAAAACCTCTAATGATTTACACTAAAGAACAGGGTTATTTTAGAAGGTGATGAGAATTTGTTAAAACCTGAATCAGGAAACAGGTTTTATTGCAAATGGTGAAAATTCAACTACCTTAAATAAAAATAAAGAACTTAGATCAATGTTTATATAAATAACAATTTTCTTTTCATAGACCAATGCAATTTAATAGTCTTCCTAACAGGGTACAAGAGAGTAATGCACAAAATAATAACAGTACTGAACAGGTTCAGTACTAGGAAGAGGGACAGAGTGAAATACCCTAAAAAGAAATTTGGAGTAGTCCTGGGCAGAGAAGGGGAAAATAAAATAGAAATAGGCTCTTTTTGATTTTGCCTTGTGTCAAAAGAAAAAATAATAAAATCTCTCAGGTTTTTATTTCACTCCACAATTTCAGTTCCAGTTAAAATTATACAGAAGTATTTTGTTATATGGGTTGAAAGCTTTTCATTTGACTATAAATGAGAATTATAAACATGAGAATTATAAACATCAAATCCAGAACACCAAATATCTCAGGCATACTGTATGTATAGGGTTTCAACTATATTGGGTAATATTGTCTCTCTTAAATTGGGTTCTGGACCCACAGAAGTTTATACTATTTTTTGATAATTTTTCATAATCTGATATTTTATAGAATACTTTTCAATAGAAGCAATGTAAAATTTTATATTTCTCACATGATATTATAACTGTAATATAGTCCTCTTTATCTAATTATCCTAGAGATTTTTTGGCAAATTTTTTGTAGAAGGCAATAATTATATCTATAAAACTATAAACATCCATTACTAGTTAGAAAAGCAGAAGAATAAATGTCTACCAACTCTTCTCAATCCAATAGCTGTCTAGCTGAATTGATTTTATTAGGGACTCTTAATCCACCAGAGTACTATGTTTGGAAAACCAATAAATAGTTTTGAAGTGAAAAAACAACTATATGCTATTTACAAGCATAACATATGGTTGCCCTAACAACCTCATAAGGATAATAAATCTTAAGGTTTGAACTTCGGCATGATAATATTGAATGCATATGCTTATAGTCACACTGAACTTGAAGTAAGAAAAAGAAACAGAACACATATCCTTGTATATCAAAAAGCAGGTGTCTGTGCCTACTAGAAGAGAAAGTAGGCCCCAAACTCCATCAGTCAGCATAGGAACCAATTCCTCAACAAGACTTCTAAACTGCAAGAAGTAAAATCAAGAATCAATAAATGGGATAGAATCAAACTAAAAATCTTCTCCACAGCAAAGAAAACAATCAAGAACAAGAAGAGAGAGCCTGTAGAATCAGAGAAAATCTTTGCCACATGCCTCAGATAGATCATTAATCTCCAGGATATATAAAGAACTCAAAAAACTTAACAACAAAAACCCTACAAATAACCCAATCAATAAATGGGCAAAGGCACTGCATAGGCACTTCACAGAAGAAGAAATACTATTGGTCAACAAATATATGGAAAAATGTTCAACACCTCTAGCAGTTAGAGAAATGCAAATTAAAACTACACTGAGAGTTCATCTCACTCCAGTCAGAATGGCAGTTATCAAGAATACATGTAACCATAAATGTTGGTGAGGATATGGGTAAAAAAGGCACACTCACACATTGCTGGTGAGACTGCAAATTGGTGCAACCACTCTGAAAAGAAGTGTGAAGATTCCTCAGAAAACTTGGAATGAAATCACTATTTGACCCAGTTATCCCACTCCTTGGTTTATACCCAAAGGACTTAAAATCAGCATACTAAAGTGATACAGCCACATCAATGTTTATAGCAGCTCAATTCACAATAGCTAAGCTATGGAACCAACCTAGGTGCCCTTCAACAGATGAATGGATAAAGAAAATGTAATATATACACACAATGAAAAAGTACTTAGCCATAAAGAAGAATGAAATCATGGCATTTGCAGTTAAATGAATGGAACTGGAGACCCTCATGCTAAGTGAAATAAGTCAATCCCCCAAAAGCAAAGGCTGATTGTTCTCTCTGGTATAAGGATGCTAATTCATGATAGGAGCAGGGGAGGGAAGAATGGAAGCTCACTGGATTAGACAAAGCAGAATGAAGGGAAGGGGGGGAATTGGGAATAGGAAAGACAGTAGAATGAATCTAACATAACTTTCCTATGTTCATATGTGAATACACGACTAGTGTAATTCCACATCATGTACAACCACAAGAATGGGAAGTTATACGCCATGCTTGTATAGTACATCAAAATACATTCTACTGTCATGTATAACTAAAAAGACCAAAAAATTTTAAAAAAAGAATCTGAAGTTTATATTCATATCCATGACAAAGGGAAACAGAAGATACTGTCCAGTTTTCAGCCTGCATTTCTTTGGAGTACACTGTTTTTGAAAATTTAAAAAAAATGAGCATAAAAAAGAATAAAGAGCAGGTATATCAGATTTTTAAAAAAGGACAGTGCTTTGAGGTACATCAATAAAGTGTTCAGGAGCTTCTAAAAACAACCTGAGATAATATTATATTTCATGGACTCCTAGCAAAGCATCTATTCCAATGATATCCTCATTTTTCAGATAAGATCAATGAAGTACAGATACAATGATTTCCCCCAAATGACCCTGCTCATTAGTAGTAGAGGGAAGACTAAAACAAATATTTCCACTTTAGGCTAAGAGTAGTTAAAAGCCAGACCCTGTTCTTGCAAAGAATGCTTTAAAATTTTTTCCACAATTTTGTGGAAAATGACCAATTACATTTTATTGGAAAATAAGAGCAGATACCTTTTGGTTTGGCGGGTACTGGGAATTGAACTCAGGGGCACTCAACCACTGAGCCACATCCCAGCCCTATTTTGTATTTTATTTAGAGACAGGGTCTCACTGAGTCGCTTAGCACTTCACTTTTGCTGAGGTTGGCTTTGAAATCACAATCCTTCTGCCTCAGCCTCCCGAGCCACTGGGATTACAGGAGTGCACCACCACACCCAATGAGGGCAGATACTTCTTATAGGTGAAGGTAGGAATTATGTTGTCCTTGGAATTAGTTTAAGAGAAATGTACAGCATTGCTGATAAATTAAGTTTTAAAAGTGTCCCTGTATTTTAATGTATAAGTTAATATTTTGAAAACATAGTAGGTACACTAGAATTTTGTATATTCTCTTTCTCTCCATAAGCAGTTATTGGCTTAAGAGGAAAAGGGAACAGTTTAATAAACTGGTTCTAGAACTTAACCATAACACTGAGACCACTGCTTATGTGTAAGCCACTTATATTGGAGAAAACCAGTCACATTGTGGCCTGAATACACTGTCTGAGCAAGGTTTCTCCAGCCAAGAAACATGCTTCTCTTTGCATTTAGGAGGAGAGGGAGAGAGAGAGAGAGAGAGAGAGAGAGAGAGAGAGAGAGAGAGAGAGAGAGAGAAGGAGGAAGGAGAAGCGAAAATG
>NW_026000057.1:38431505-38504969 GCF_001458135.2 Marmota marmota marmota
GAGAGAGAGAGAGAGAGAGAGAGAGAGAGAGAGAGAGAGAGAATAAGGGAGGGGAGGAGGTAACCAGGAAAAAAAATGGCTGAGCTGAAGACAGATTTTGTACACATTAATAATAAATACTTTACTGGTTAAAAATAGTGGTAGTAAAAAAGGACACATAGAAGTGTAAATCTACCAAAGTTAGATCACATTAGTGAGGCTGAAAAAATGATTTAAAGAGGTATAAAATGGAAAAAATATTTAAAATTAGTTTGTCTTTCAAACTAAAAAAGGAACTTGTACATAAAAAGTACACATACTCATTTAACCACTAAACCTCAATAGAAAGCATGACCAACAGATTAGTCCACTTGGAAGACAGGACCTCAGACAATGAAGACAAAATATATAATCTCAAAAAGAATGTAGATCACACAGTGAAGATGGTAAGAAACCATGAGCAGAACATTCAAGAAATATGGGATAACATAAAAAGACCAAATTTAAGAGTTATTGGGATAAAGGCATAGAGTTCCAAACCAAAGGGATGAACAATCTATTCAATGAAATAATAGCAGAAAATTTTCCAAACACGAAGAATGAATTGGAAAACCAAATAGTATAAGAGGCTTACAGGACACCAGATATACAAAATCACAACAGATCTACATCAAGGCACATTATAATGAAAATGTCTAGCATACAGAATAAGGAGAGAATTTTAAAAGCCACAAGAGAAAAAAAATCAAATTATATATAGAGGGAAACCAATTAGGATATCTGCAGATTTTTCAACCCAGACCCTGAAAGCTAGAAGATCCTGGGACAATATATACCAAGCTCTGAAAGAAAATGGATGCCAACCAAGAATCACATCCAGCAAAATTAAGCTTTAGATTTGATGATATAAAAACCTTCCATTATAAACAAAAGTTAAAAGAATAGAAAGCCTGTACTACACAACATTCTCGGCAAAATATTCCACGATGAGGAAGTGAAAAACAACAATGAAAATCAGCAGAGGGAGGTAAACCTTTACAGCATCTTTACATGCCCACACAATGTAAGCATAGTTTTCTGTTATCAAGAAACTTACAATTTGGTAAGAGGAAAATTAAAATCAATTATGTAATTTGAGAACAATTAAATGGTAATGTTAGAACCTGACTGGTAATGTGGAAAAGTATTCAGAGAAAGAACTCAAGAGGGTGACAACATAGATTTTAGGATACTATTTAGATGGATGAAAGAAAGGGAAAAAAGAATGGGATGAAGATTTATATGGATACTATAAAAATGACCATGCCAGGGGGAACTCTGTGTTGCAAAGAAATAAAAAGTTCTGCATAAGAAAGGCAGATTATAGAGCCTTAAATGTCAGATGGAGGAGATTAGGCTTGATAGAGTACGCAATAGGGGGTCATTTAGATTCCTGAGCAAATTAGAACAATTATAGTAATGGCAGTTTATGAAAATCATCCTGGGAGTGATACATAGTTTGGATTAGAAGGGCAAGGAGGCACTAGCGGAAGATATATTGATCAAGGGTTTGTTATGGAGTTAGGTATGCAGTAAACAGGATGTGGACCTCCTTGGGAATGGAGAGGATGGAAAAAAGAATGGATGAAGGACTAAGACTAGTGTAAAAATGGCTCTAAAGCTTCTACTCCACGAAATACAAAGACTCCACTGACAGAAACTGGTTAGTCAAGAAAGGGGATCATTTGGTAGGTGGGCAGAGTAACCAGCACAATCCTGGGCATTGGTGGAAATCGATGGGCAATGGTGCACCTATAGGGAACTGTTCCTACAAGTACACCAAGATCAGATCCCAAGATGACAGAATTGGAATCGTAATGTGAAGAACACAGGGGGAGTCATTAAGAAAAGATCAGATACTTCAGAATATAAAAAACTGGGGTGTGGACAGAGAAATTGGACACACCAACACAGAATAGCACCATGAAGGAAAATGGAAGTAGAGTCTGAAGAAAAAGAATTTTAAAAGGAAGGTGGTTTGGTACAAATGTCACAGAAAAGTCAAGAATGACAAATATTATGGGCTTTATCTAGAGGTTATCATTGATCTTTGTAAGAGAAGTTGCAATAGAATGACAGGGACTCAAGTGCAGGAGTCTAAATCTGAAGAGGAAGAGTAAGAAGCAAAGGTGGTGGAGCCGTCTAGTCTATTTTTGACTTAACGGAAGGAAAAGAATTGAATGGTAGCAGTTGTAAGAAATACTTACAGGGGGGTTATGAGGTGCTAAGCACTGTTTTAAGCATAGGCTATGTAGGTCATTTGCTCTGTTCAGGAACCCTATGAAGCAGATATCATCTCATTTTATAGATGGGAAAACCAAGGCACAGGGAAATGAAATAACTTGCTCTAGGTCATGCATTTAGTAAGTAAGAGGGCTGAGATTTGAACCTGAGCAATTTCCACTCTAGAGCCACAGAGCTCTTAATTGCTTTGCCCAGCTCCCTCTTTAAGCAAAGAAGTAAAAGTCAACCAAATTAACACAAAGTTTATACTTGATAAGGCTTAGGAATGTTTGAAGGTAGAAGGGAAAAAAAAAGAAAGAGAGAGATTTCAAATTGCTATGAGGTGAAGATTACTGGGGCCAGATACTGGAATGGGCTCAGGATGACAGGGAGCAGGTGTGCTTCAAGGAATGGAGTGCTCTGAGATTAAAGGGGTGTGGGAGCTTATGCTGGCGTGTGCTACATGGCACCCATCAGTGTTCTCCTTGTGTCTCAGGGCAGGGAGCAGTCACTTGCCTGTAAAGCTTCATGGAGGTTGCCATTGTAGTCTATGATTTCGGTGGCTCCTTGATCTCCTTTTTGCCCAGGTGGACCCTACAACAAAAATGAATTGAGGGAACACCATGGGAGTTAGACTGGTGTATAACAGGACTATAGAAAACACAGAAGCAAAGCTGGGGTTGTAGCTCAGTGGTAGAACGCTTGCCTAGCACATGTGAAGGCCTGGGTTCAATCCTCTGTACCACATAAATATAAATAAAATAAAGGTATTATTGCATCCAACTACAACTAAAAAATAAATATTAAAAAAAGAAAACACAGAAGCAATATCTTGTGGCTCTCTCTGACTATTGCTTCCTCGCCAGGACCCAAGTGCAAACCACTTCTAACTTCCTGTCTGTGGTAGGTAAAAGATTTTTGAAAGACCTATGATTTAAACTCTGAAACCATTTTCTGAACATTATACAATACAGGCTAATCTGATGTGATTTACAAAATTTTATTAGCTTTATTCACATTTATTTTAAAACCTCCTATCCACTTTCCACTCATCTATACCTGATAGATTATACCTTCTCATTCCTTAAGAAGATAGAATAACGTTCTATGGGAAATGCTTGGCTTTCCTAGTGGGAATAGAATCCCATGAAAAGGAAGCCAAATAAGGAACAAAAAGAGACTTCTACTCGACTCATTATATCTGCTACATAATTTCCATTAGTCATGTCCTAATTCCCTGCCTGTTTTAAAAAATACTCTAAACAAATGGGCTATTGCTCTCTTTATAATCGGGTTAATTGAAACATGGGAAATTCTATTATCTGTATGGCTGTAGGCTCGCTATTACTCCTTTGTCAGAAGGAAAGTTTTACACCTTCTCAATAAAGCTTATTGCACATGCTAGAATGTCCACACTCACTGCATGTGCTAGAATGTCCACACTTATTGCTCCTGGAAACAAAAGTCAAAAATAAAGAGAAGGGGGAAGGGAAGGCAGCAGGAATATTTAGAGTGGCCCTTCTCCAATGCTATTATCGGGCATTATTAGTCCAGATGGCACTCATAAGGTCACATACACACATACTACATCAAGTCTGAGTTTGTAGGGGGCAAAAAAGTTGATATAAGAGGGTTCACTTACCCTTGGTCCCAGAGCTCCAGAGTCTCCTTTGTCACCACGGTCACCCTTTCCCAATTAAAAAAGAAAAAAGTTAATTAGTAGTAGGACCAATGGTCTAGAAATTTCTCAAGTCTAAGGATGTATTTATACCATAGTGCATCCCTTTAAATATAAACTTCTGATGTGGAAAACAATAACAATCACCACCAATGCACCAATGCAAATGCTTTTTTTTTTTTTTTAAGATGCACCTTACAGGGCTGGGGTTGTAGCTCAATGGCAAACTAATCTTCAGCACCACATAAAAATAAATAAATATTTTTGTAACGTTTTGAACAACCCACAATAAAAAATTAAAAAAAAAAAAAAAAGAAGATAAAAAAAAAAAAGACATGAATTGGGGTGAGAATACTTTATATACAAAGATATGAAAAATTGTGCTCTGTATGTGTAATAAGAATTGTAATGCATTCCACTGTCGTGTATTTAAAAAAATAAAATCAATAATAAAAAAAATAAATAAATAAATAAAATGCCAACCCCCCCCCAAAAAAAATAAAAAATAAAAAATAAATAAATAAATAAATAAAGATATTGTGTGTATCTACAATTAAAAAATTTAAAAAACAAAAAGATGCACCTTACAGGTAATCACAACTTCCCTTTCAGATAATTATTGTCTTGGAACAATAGTATAGTTTATATAGTAACTTTGCTAGGTGGAATCTACATAAACAAAGCAAGTGGTTTCTACAGCAACCAAAGTCCATACGAACTGAGCTATGTTCTTTTTAGTTAGAGGGATTTGGGGCAAAGGGAAAAAAGGTCAAACAGTTGTGTTGCCTGTTTTCAGAGAAGAAACATATAGATAATTGGGACAGAGAGGAACAGAGAGCTCATTATAGGGAGAATTAGGAAAGTAGGGTCACAGACTAGACCTCCTTTTGATGATGGAGATCTAAGGCAAAGTTCATCTGCAGGTATAGGCATTTTAACCCTTGGTGCTGAAGTGGACAGCAGCCAGTGGGAACAGGTTGGCAGGGACGAAGGTCAGGGGCAGGGCAGTGCTTTCTCCCCGTCCCCCTTCAATCCAATATAAAAACTCTGAAATTTTATTTATGATGTCAGAACTCCACTTGTAAAGACACTATGAATAGTCTAAGCCCTCAAAATTAGTCCAGACTGCAACTTTGGAGAAAACATTTCAAACTGTGTAGATTTGAAGGTTCTTGAAAACAGCTTAAATTTAGAGACCTTTTCCTACATGGAATTCAAAACATTTTTGTCTTTCTACCTATCTCTATGAAATGGGTAAGAAAGGTAAGAAAGGTAAGAAAGGAAAAGGATTAGAAATTTACCCATCCACATAATGCTAATAACATCACCCATAATAATGTAATTTGCTGTGAATGGAGAATTAATAATCTCTAATTTCTGCTTTCTTCATTTTGTACCCATTTTTCCATGTTATCAGCCAATGGTACTTTAATTAACTGTTAATGACTCTGCCAACAGCGCATATGTTCTTGCAGACAAGATAAAGAACACGACAAAGAAAAGGAATTTAATTGGTGGGCAAATTTTAATGCAATGAAGGAAGTTACCTTATTTAAAGGCAAAATATAACTTGAATATTTATCATAAATATAGGCAGGAAGTGAAAAGTAAGATTATACAATTAAGTACTTTTTTCCCCAAAGAAGTGCTAAAAACAAAAAGAAAATATAACTTATCAAAGAAAGACCTACAGCACAAGAACATACAAAAACAAAAAGATAAGAAAATTTTTTGATATTATCATAGGGACAAAATTATTGCAATCCCTGTGTGTGAAAGCTTTTAATCTAAACATGATTCTCCATGGAAAAGGCAAAAAGGACAGATCGTGAGGCCTCAAGTTACATTAAAATGTTACCCAGTTACTGACCTTGGACCCCTTTGGGCCTCTAGTTCCTGATTCACCTTGTTTTCCCTATGACAGGAGAAGATGAAGATGAAAAGGGAAAATGACAGAGGAGATAAGAACAGGAAAAGGAAATTAGCAGTGACTCAGAATAACGAGGAAACAGGGAAACACTTTATTTTAACGGCCTCAATATGTATATGGCTGGTGAATACAACACTAAGCACACATATCATCACCGTATCATTAGTTCGCTCCCTGGTTTTTCCATCAGCCTTCATTCCATTATTACTCTGAAGACAGCCCTCCCCCATCAGTGGATGGGAAGAGTACTGTAAGTAATTCTCATTAGTCTCAACAATGCTCGTCTGCATAAATTTCCTTTTCATCAGATTGTAAATCGTTTCCCATAGCTCTCGGATAGGTTATTAAAATAAAGTGTGGCCACATTAGTTTGCAGGAAGTTTAGATGAATCAAGATTGAACAGGTAAACAAATCCTTAGCTCTAATATTTTCAAGGTTTTACACTCCATCAAGTTACCATGGAAATGAGCACAGCACTTACCAACAGAGATTTTTCTCAGTAGGTTTTAATACACATCAAGTGATAACAGGTTAATATGACGGTATTCTCCCTTTACACTTGAATGTGTCATTAAATTTGTTCACTGAACTGAACAGAGTAAACAGGGAAAGTTGAATTATAAAATCCCTTTTGAAAACAAGCAATCAGTATGCATTTCAATAAGTTATTTCTAATTTTAGCTGTTTTAATACCTGTTGAGGAATTTTCTACAAAATGTTCTACAGGCAAGTGGCAGGCATTCCTAAATCAAAGAGTGTTCTCTTTCAATGTAAGCATAACTGACCTTTGGTCCAGGGACTCCAGGATCCCCTCGCTCACCTCTTCCAGGAGGCCCTGCCTCCCCACGTTCACCCTGTCACAAATTAGAAGACAGGTAAATGACACGCCCAGATGGGTCAGTGTGGATACTAAATAAATTGAATAAAATAAAAATGAGCAAAGAGTCACCATTTACTTACTATATACTCAGCACTGTTCTCATCTCTTCACTGAATTATCCCATTTAATAATAAAAAACAATCTTTGCTGGTTAATTTAAGTGTCTGGATTAAGGAATACCTAGAGATCTGGTAAAGCGTTATTTCTGGGTGAGTCTGAGAAGGTTTCCAGAGGAAATTGGCATATAAGTCAGTGGACAGAGTGGGAAAGATCTACCTTCCATGTGGATGGCCATCATCAACTTGGCGGGGGGCTAGGCAAAACAAAAAGGCAAAATCTCCCTCTACCCCTCCTAGACCAAGGACACCCTTCTTTTCTTGCCCTTGGACATCAGAACTCCAGAGTTCAGCCTTCAGACTCCAGAGTGTGCACCAGTATTCCCTGTGTTCTCAGGCTTAAAGCCTTAAAGAATCAGTCAGCTGCCCTGGTTCTAAAGCCTTTGGACTTGGACTGGGTCACAAGAATTGGCCTCTCTGGACTCCCTCCTGCCTGCCGATGGCCTATTGTGGGACTTCTTAGCCTCCTTATCACAGTAGTCCATTCCCCTAATAAATTCCTATCCCTCCATCCATCTTGGTTCTGTCTCTTGGGAGAACTCCAAACTAACGTACAATTATGCAGCATTCCCATTATCATCCCCATTATATAATCAAATGGCTAGGCAAATGCCTGTCAGATGGCTATGTTGTTAAATAGAAAGCCCTTTAAAGAGAATTGATAAAAGCTATCATCTATCTCAAGACAGGAATTGACATTAATTCTCATTCTGCAGTCACTTTTTAAGTATTATTGTCAAGAAGCATGGCATAGTGGTTATTTCTCAGGCTTTGTAACATGTAAGATTTTAATTCTCTGTCATTTGCCAGCTCGGTATTTTGGGACAAGTTTGTTAAATTCTGAAGGCCTCAGTTACCCTGATCTCAAAACTTCAGAATGGTGTAAGACAGAAGAATTGTAGCTTTTTCAAATATTAGTAGCTCTGTGAAGTCTAAAGATGCTTACTGTCCTCTAGGAGCCAGTGACCTAATTAGACAAGATCCACAAGAACAAATCCATTAATAATTAAGGATTAATGTAAGGCTCTATGTGACAGAAGAGGAAACACCACTGAACCTTAAATGTTGTCGACTAGCTCTCTGGAGGTGAGACTCAAATCACATCCTAAAGGGTCTATAGGGCTTACTTTATAACCACTGATGAGGGCAGGAACTGTACAAAATACATGAATTAACCTATTTAATTCTCAAGACAAACAAGACAGATATTCACATTCTACAGACAAAGAAACCAAAAATGAGAGCTGTTGCCCAAAGTAATAAAGCTTTTAAACAAAAAGAGCTGAAATTTAAAACTGATTACGCTCAATCTTCAATTGTTGCATAATTGTATACCAATTTTGTATATTCTCTAATCATTTTCATAAGATAAATTCCTAGTTGGGGAAATTCCTGGGTTAAAAGTATGAATGTTTTTAAGTCTTGCCAAAGATGGTGCCATTTTATGTTCTCTAGAGACTGTTTTGTTTCCTACAAGATGGGTAGAATTTCAATAATCAGACTTGGAATTCAGACAGTGGATGGTGTGTTATAGAAGAGAGAGTTGCCTTCCTCACTGAAGAAACTGATTCATTTTGGAAAGGATAAGAAAGAAGGATTGGATCCAGGATGGGTAACACAGGGCTCCAAATTCAGAAATCCTTTTCTGCAACATGCCCACTTTGGGAAGCCTTTGTGGTTTTGCAGGTGATGTGGGACAGGAATGAAAGACTCAGTAGGTGTCTGAGCAGCAACAGAGGAGGGTGTGAAGATGGGAGGCTGAGAGAAAGGCCAGGGGCTTGACCGGACACAGAAGATGGTAAAGATGGTCCAGAAGCCGAGGGACTTCCTTCTATTTTTGTCTTTTGATCCCTCTGTAACAGAGTGAGACTGAAGGACTTCTCTTGGCATATGGAATTTTTATTAACTATAAGATTATCTTAGGGAAAAATAAAAACCTAAAAAAATCAATGCATCCGTAGTTTCCTATAGTAGCGAAGTCTACATATCTTTACATGGAATCACTTTTTTTTTCTTCTTTTCTTTTTTAAATCACAATGCCCCTAACTAGTTTGCCTGAAATACTATTTGTTTGTTTATTTCTTTTTCTCCTTCTGCCCCTTCCTCACCCACAGTGGATGTAAGCTTTAGGAGGGGAGAGAATGTTTGTGTTGCATTGACTCTCCTTTCTCAATACCAAAAAATCAACCAACCAAACAAAAAAATCCGGAAAAACTTCACTGACTTAATAAATACACAATGTTACTCAGAGTATTCTAAAATAGTCTGATGAAAACATAATTTCTTTAGACAGATGTAGGTTCCTCACAGGCACTGATGTAGGTGCTCAGGACACACTACAGACTTTCAGATGAGATTATACATCTTTCTTCACTATGATTTCTCTTTGCTGGTGTTGGGAAAAAAATGCAATCTTATTTTATTTTTTAAATCTGAAGCCAGTGGTACAAATCCAGACTGACTATATGAATAGAAATGAGTACTGTTCGATGGAGATTTTAACATAATCATAACTCTTACCTTGATACTGAGCTCAAGACAGGCAATTCAGTTGTCAATTAACTTCAAAATATTGCTAATGAAATAAATTTCCTATCCACAGCTCTGCTTGTGAACCCAAGCAAGGACAGCACATTCTTTTACTGGGGGTTCAGAGTAGTATCTGTCATGAAGTATATGGTCTATAGAATCATGCTAGGTTCTTCATGTCTGGATTTTTTTTTTAAAATTTGAAACTGTAGAGTAATTTATGATCAGTTAAGTAAAGAAGAGATACTTAGAGATCAATTCCACTCTCTACTGCCTGGGTTTCTTTAATTTTCCCATGTATATAAACAAAGTGCACCAGCATTTACAGATGCAGTCCATGCTGGTTTTCTCCTACAGTGAGTGACCAGCCCTCCCCTTTGTGTGTCCTGCTCATCTTCAAGGCTGCTTCCTTTCCTCCCCCAACACACAGCAGTTCTTAGATCAACAGGGAATGCTCATTATTCTCTTGCTTTCTCTCTTTTTCTTCCAGAAAGGCTTTTCTTGTGTGAATCTGTTCAGGCTAAAACAGGCATTCCTCATACTTCACTAATAAGCCTGACAGCTCATTATGTGGCAAAAAAAAAATTTTCTTAAGAAAATAACAATTTTGTATAATTCCACTGAGTTTCAGACCCCCTTTGGCCACACATAGTTTCCATGTACGAGGATTAGAGTTATTTTTACTTGACCAGCGGAAATGAGGACTAGTCCTGTCAGAACAGATCATGAACATATTTCTTTAACTCTTGGAAATCATCCCTGGCTTTCTTCTGGGGAAAACAATATACATTGAGGCAAAGACCATATAAAAGTGGTATAAAAATAAAAGAATGTAGTTTGATGTCATTTCCCCATCCTTTGATTCATGCGTCTGTCATGAGTCCAGTTCTATCATCAGAGCTGTACTTTTTTTATGTCTTACTGGGTAGATAAAGAGAATCCTGGGTCTGACTGTCTCTGCAGCACCATATAAACCTTTTGCTTTTAGAGTCCTCTCTATGGCTACCATGTCAAGGAGCATGAGATGGTTTTCATTACAGAATATTTCTGCAGTTATCATTCAGGGTGGAGCCTTTTGGAAAAAAAGCACTTGGAAATCTATATGATATCTGTACTTGCCTTTGAAATCTAGGGAGCGATAGGAATAGTAATAATGTTTGATTTACAAGTATATCCTAAAGTGGGTGATGAGCAGCAGGAGTTAATGAGTTATCTCCCTCCTCTTCACAGTTCCTCTACTGTTCCATAAGGCCAGAAGGTTAATAGCATCATAACAATTTAGGAGGGATCTGGAGGACAAGTTAACAATACATTCCACAAGTCTGTTGTCTTGCTTAAGGGTTTCTGGAATTGACTTTCCTTTGCTCTATTTAGTAATGGTGATCTCTCTAGAAGTGCCATTAATGGCACATTAGACTGCTTTATTTCTTAAGGCAGAAATATCTGGTCACCTCTTTCAACAAGTATGACAAAAATTTAAAAAAAAAAAAAAAAGGAGCAGAAGAAAAGACTCCACTTACTTTTGTTCCTGGTAATCCTGGTAAGCCTGGTTCCCCCTGAGGACCAATGAAACCTGGTTCTCCCTTTGAAAAGATGGGCACACAAGATCACTGTTAATTTGACAGTAAATAAAGCTAAATTCATTTCCTCCCTTTGGTATTTTACTTCCTTGAAAGTATACTACAGTTTTGCTGAGATCAAGTTATTGTCTATAAAATTAATCAGAACTGGTTTTGATCTAATGAAAACTCTTTGAGAAATACTCTGGAAAATTAGATCAATTGTTTCACATTTTTCCCCTCATCTGTTTTCCAATGGATTTTTTTTTTTTAATCACTTACCAAATTAAGACCGGTTGTGATTGGGTGATGTGGTAGGTGTCCTCTAAGATGGGCTTCAGTGATCCCACTCCTGTGTATCTGCCCTTGTGTAATTCCCTCCCCTTGACTATGACCAGATTTACTGACTCACAGCTTATGAACAGAATATGAAGAAGTGATGGGATAGTATAAGCTGTAAAAAGACAGAGGTGGCTTCCACTTGGGGAACCTCTCTTGTTTTTTCTCACTTGGATCTCTTGCTTTGGGGAAGGAAGCTGCCTTATTGTGAGCAGCCCTTTAGAGAGGCCCACACTGTAGAATGAAACCAGCCAACAACCACACATGCAAATTTGGTCGTGGATGCCCCAGCCTTGTAGAATGTTCTGTAAGACACAGTCTTGCTGACTATTTCACTGCAACCTCATGGGAGATTCTGAGCCAAAGGCACCTAGCCATTCTGTGCTTGTATTATAGTCCCTCAGAAACTGTGAAATAACTAATATCCATTGTTTTAAAGTACAAAGTTTTAGGGTAAGATGGTAGGCAGCAATAGATAACTGTTATGATAGATATAGCTAGGGAAGAGACTCAGGAATGGAAAGCATGAAAGATAAAAATCTTCCTTGCCATATCTGCAGAATCATTATTTCCATCATCTGTAGAAACTCCAGTTGTGGTGTAATTGGACCTACATTTGGTCCTGGTCCCCAACTCTTGGCACAGACCTCTTAAAACCCTGGGAATATTCTTAATGATAGAGGCAAGGGACATTTGTTACTCTTAACAGTCTCTTCCAACTATACCTGATTTTATGCAAATGAAGTGACTCTTGTTGGGCCCCTAATTAGCTTTAAGATGGAGAACTGACTGCCAGAGGAACCAACCCTGTGATTAGAGGGTTGGAACTTACTGGTGTACCTCCTGATCTCCATCAGGGGCAGATGTCTGGAGATTGAGCTCAATCACCAAAGGCCAGTGACTTCATAGATCATGCCCATGTAATGGAACCTCATTAAAACCCCCAAACAGCAGGGACCTAAGAGCTTCCAAGATGGTGAACACATTTAATGCCAGGAGGGTAGACCATCCCAACTCTACAGGGAAGAGGCTTTTTGAGCTCAGGACTCTTCTAGATCTTGCTTCTGTACTATTTACCTGGCTATTCCTTTTACCCTTTATAATAAACTGAAATAGTAAGTATAGCATTTTCCCGAGTTCTGTGAGTCATTCTAGCAAATTAGCAAACCTGAAGGGGGTATTGTGAGAACCTGTAAGTTTGTAGTCAAGTCAGATGTAAGTGCCAGTAACCTGGGAATTTCATACCTGCTACTGGCAAAGGGAAATGAGGTCACTCTTGTGGGACTGAGTCCTTAGATGTGTGGGGTCTGGTACTAATTAGAGTAGTGTCAAAATAGGATCGAATTGTTCATGTCAGAAAGCTGGAAAACCGGTGTTGGAAAAGACACCACATATTTGGTGTCAAAAACGAGAAGAAGAAGAATAACAAAAACCTGAACCAGTATTCACATTGTCTTGAATATAATATTAAGTTTTATTTTCTTTTTAACTATGAAAGCTCAAGGGCCCAACTACCTAAAATATATACCAAAAATTTCAAGCAAACCTATAATGGCTTTGTTCCCATATTTACTCCCTGCCCCTTGGATTACTTCTGGAGTAGTTGTTCATGTTGTTTGATACACTTGATGTTTTCCTAATGCAGCAATATTTCAAACTTGGTCTTATGATACTTGGAGCTAAGCAGAAAAGTACTGAGAGGATGTTCTAGAAGATATGTTAAAATGTTATCTAATATATTTCAAACAAGTAAAATTTAAAATCTACTGTGCAAAATATGGGGTACTGGGTGGGGAACAAAGGCTATCATGCTACAAAATGCATGTTGATACACAGCTCAAACAGATTTACTCTAACCTAGGTGCTCCTGGTACTAATCTAAGAAAATAAAGTTAAGTGGGGCATTAATGCTTTAGGTTTATTGCCTACAAACCTTTTACAACTACTCTACATATCCCATTGTCTTCCATCTAATGGAATGGAGAATTAGAACAAATCATTTTGTTCTAACAAAATGGATGTCTTCATAGTTCAAAATAAAAATATGAACTCTATTCAGAAAAAATAAATGATTACCATTATACTTCTATTGAGAGTTTAACTTATTTCACAAACAAAAACAATACATGCATTTAAAATTAAAATATTCCTAATAAAATGATATGTACAAATAAATATTCCCTCATTTTCAAAAAAGAAAAAAAATGCTCACTGAAGTCCACAATAAAGTCATTAATAAAGACTTACTGTCATGAAAATGTAATACAATCTAATAGGTTGAAAATTTCAGATTAGAAGGGAACCTTACATATCTTCAAGGAGAAATAAAATGACCTGTTTAGGATATCAAATAGTTGTAGCCCCCTTAACACATACTAATAAAAAAGAAGAAGAAAAGTAAATGCTGCGGAAACATATTTCTTATTTAGGTTAGTGTTTAGTTTATAAAAAGATGAAGCATGCAGTTACATAATTCACAAATAAGTAAGGTTTTGCGACCTCAGTGTTCTGAGACAAGTGTTTTTTCATCATTTTTGGAAACAGAACATATATTAAATTTTTCTTAGAATATAAAAAATTCCTATGAATAGAAAGTTCAGGAGTAAAATTTTTATTTCAAGATATAAAATTAGAATGTATTTGATAGTACTGACAATTTTGGCACTATTAATATTTGCTAATTTTATAGGCTTTGATTATGACCATTTTTATCTGATAATTCCATATTGATATATTCTGAGAGTCATATTCTTATATTACTTTATTCAAGGAGTCAAATAGCATACTTTTAGGATCTCAGTTTTAAGTTCAGTTATTTCCAGAGCTCTAAGTCACTTTAAGGACATTCCCTCCATTTTCTCTGTGTCTTGGGGGGACAGGAAGGAGCTAATTATTGGTATCTTTTCTCTCTCAGGCTTCAAAAACAGTTATTAATGTAAACAGGGCATGAGTATGTCTACTTGTGATCTTGAGCCATTTGGACTATTTC
The DNA here is from genome assembly GCF_001458135.2 of Marmota marmota marmota. NCBI lineage: Eukaryota > Metazoa > Chordata > Mammalia > Rodentia > Sciuridae > Marmota > Marmota marmota. The sequence continues at coordinate 38,445,768 of NW_026000057.1, forward strand.
TTACCTCCCTAAACTTATAGCATAGGTTCTCAAAGTATGCTCTGGACCTTTTCAGGGAATCCTAAAGGTCAAACTATTTTCATAATAGTACAAAGACATTATTTGCTTTTCTATTTTCATTTCCTCAAGAATGCAAATTATGAAAATTTCATGATATGGTTTTATATTTTATACTGCACTTAATGTTTAAGAAACTGTCACTATGGAGTTTGGGAGTAGCAAAGAATATCAACAGTAATCGAATAGACTATTGAAATAACCTTCTTGTGTCCAATTACATATCAGTATGAGACTGTTTTTTTCTTCATATACATCAGCCAGAACAGCCAACTGAACAGACTGACTGTAGAAGCAGATGTGAGATTCCGTTACACCAGACAATCCTCTTCAAAAAAAAAAAAAATGTATACCAATATTATTCTCCTTAAGAAACATTTTTCAGTCTCATTTTGGAAAATTCAGCTATATTTAATAAAATGTTATTTAATATAATAAAATTTTCTAACACAGAAATTCAATAGATAAAACCTACCTAAACAAAAGCTCTTTAGGAGTGTTTAGGGGTTCTCAGACTGAGTGTTTGAGAACTGTAGGTACAGAAGTGGAGAGTGGAGATGAAGTCTGACTTTTGCAAACTGGAGTCTTTGAAGCCAAGAAATGGAAGATTCTGGCTTCACCAAAGGGTGCTTAGTCAAGACTTACTGTAGGATAATGTGAGCACAACATAGCATCCTCCCCAGAATAAAGTGTACATCATATACCTATTATTTTTTCTTTATGGGCTCAAATATGTTAGTTATCATTAATATTAGCTAATATTCCAACATTTCTGCATCCTAACTGGTGCATCACCTAAAGGTAATCTCTTAACACTTTCAACCACCCTAGGAAAATGCTCAATAACTCTTCAATTTCTTTCAAGAAGTAACCCTAAATTTTCTCATGTGAACATACCATTTTATGAGACAGAACCCACCTGCCAAGGCATTTAAGATTGCAAAACCAAAAGAAGTTTAAAACATATCAGAACCATGTAAGGTAGAAGAGACAGGTTTACTAAGAATGAGTTGTCTTTCTTTTAATACAGGAGGATAAGAATCATACCATTGAATTTCCCTAAATAAATGTAATCCTTTCAAACAAATCTTGTTTCTTTGTGGAGGAGTGATGTATAGTGTAAATGCTCTAGAATTCCCTAAACTCTCTAGAGAAGGACAATGACAATCTAAAATTATGTAATAATACTTTCTTGTGATATAAAAATTAAGCAAATGGTTCTTCTGCTCTAGTCACAATTCCTAATTTGCAGGATAGACAAAGGAGAAGGTCAGGGGAAAAAATAAGAAGCTGAAATGATTCAAAGTCATAGCACTTTGGAATAATCATATTTAGAGAAAAATCAGAATATACCAGAACAAGATTACATGTCTGCAGAGCAACAAACAGGAAAAATAACAATTTATACTGGAATATATAATGATTCTAAAAGCTGTTTTGCATATTTAATCTCACTGAATGAACACAAAATAGAAGAATGCTAAGTTGAAAATTATTCACATGTATTCATCTGAGTAGACAAAGTGGGGAGAATACAATAGAGGAAATCCGAACTATAATGGAATTAAACTCTGACATTACTTTTAATGAAGAAAAAAATAAATTAGAGGATTTTTTCAAACTAGGCAATTGCTGAATTAGAAAATCCAATTTCTAATTTCACTTAATCATTTTAGGAATAACATAGGACCTTAAAGTGGAGATCCTCTGAAGAGGGCAGGGGCTGGCTATCTTAATTAGGGAAGTATAGACTTAAACAGCAAACAGTAAGCACAACAGCTCGACCATTAAAAGAAAACAAGTGAACGTGATATTTTCTGAAATTATTAATTTTTTAAGTTAATGATCTCTTAGTGCTTTTTTTAAAAAAGGAAAATAACAAAAATGTTCAAGATAAATGGGGGAAAGGCAGAGGTTTTAAACATCTGGCCTGTTATGCATACCAGGGTTACAATGAACAACATCAGAATAAGCAGGGTACCAATTTTTTTCAGAGCCTCTTTAATCTATTTCCCTCTAGCTTCACATACAGAGGTATATGTGTTTATAAATAGAAATATGATTGTAGCATCATATTTGTGGCATTTTTTTCCATCTTTCTATTCACTCACCATCTCTCATTAGGCAGCATTTGAGGTTTTTACTTTTGCTACTAGTGAGATTAACAAGAGGATGAAGTCTATCCTTACACTGGTGATGCTGACTGCGTGTGGAGGGGAATGGAAGAGTGAAGGCAACCAAATTCAAAGTCATTGCTTGCAAATTTCACATCCAACTAAAAGGGGAGAGAACAGGAAAAAGAGGGAGAGAAGGAAGAGGAGAAGGAGCAGTGGAGGAATGTAGGGAAGGGAGGTGAAAGAGAAGAGGGGAGAGAAGAAGTGGAAAGGAACTTCTCCTCTTAAAGATTCCTGTTCCTCTCTCCATTACCATAACCATGGAATTCAGATTTAATCTGCTTCCTCTTTATATTGTTGTTTTATGGTCCAGGAAAAGTCCATTTGGATTTACTCTTGGAGCAAATAAAAATATAAACAATATATTATCTACGTTAAAATAAGCACAGAACTATGATTTAACCAAATTCTGGGAATAAAAGATACACATTATTTATCAGAACCATTAACACAATCTTAAATTTTAATTCCTAAACCACAATGAACAGATGATACTCTGTTCTGCTACCTCAGCCACATGTTAACATATAACTAAGTGACTGTCAGAGAATCAGAAATCTCAGTTCTTCTGGTTTTAGTGCAATGGGAGTAATATGGCAGCAAATTCCAAATGAAAGGAAATTTGGTCTAACTTTCTGTCTTGTTCTGGATATTGCACCTGACTTCTTCTTGAGTTGTTTCACGAGTTTTTATCTATCAATCACTTTTAAAAAAATCAGGTCTCAGTACCAAGACTAGCCTACTTCCTTGGGCTGAGCAGGTAGAAAAGACGAATAATGGAGTAGCTATGATTTTGGCGTCTAAACTGATGTTCAGGTACAGCAGAGGAAATGCTGTTAACTCAGGCTGATGTACAACAGAGGCCTGGTAGTCAACCGCTAGGAGTAGCAGCAAGAAATAGGAAGATTTGACACAGGGTGTTAATTTGAATCAAGTCTAATTTTAACAGCCAAGATGTGTAAAAATACCAAACCAAGTTTAAACAACAACAACAACCTAAAACATTAGTGAAATTAGAGATGCCTCTTCATGTGACCAATCATGGAAGGCCTAATGGTTTCACACTGGTCTTACCAACTATAGCTAACCAACTGGGCAGCCATGACTTTGACCTTGTAGTATTAAACTCAGTGAACGTAAGTCACAGTAACTAATATGTACCGTATTTAAAAAATCATTCTATGTCCATACCAAAAAATAGTTTCATTGTGAGTTAGGGTATTTCATTAGGGTATATCTCCGTTTCTCTCTCCCCTTTCTTTTATTAGTTGATAATGTGTACACATAGAAAACTACAAGAAGAATTTACCATATCCATCTCTATAACATAGAAGAAAGATACCTGAAGACAAGATTTTGATTGAAACAACTTTTCCTCAACTCACTGCTATTACTTTCCAAAACAAACCTGAATATTCAATTGAAATAGCAGCTTTAATTCCATGTCTTCTGACCAAAAAATAAAGAGCAAGCAAGCAAACAAACACAGCACACTGACAACCACCATCTGTACCAAGTCCAACAGCAAAAAAACTGGTCTTCTATATTACAAAGTCAAGGGAAAGCTAGGACATTCTTTAGGAATGCACTCTTTCCGAATGCTAACAATGACTACCAAAGGTCTCATTAAGTCTTAAAATTCTGTAATAAAATCTTGACTATTATCTGTTTAAATCCACATTTAATAAATGGCAAGAAAGTATTTCAGATGACCTTATTTTATCTTTTAAATGGTCACTGGGACAGTTCACCCAACACTTTTGCCAAGTTTACATAAAGTATGCCCTTTATAAAGATGAGAAGAATCAACAAATACTTAGATGGGATTATTAGTCAAGGTAATAAAGGAAAGAACAACTTCATTTATACAGAAATGGCTCACCAGGTGTTTCCATATTAACTTCCAGAACTTACCATCTGTTAAACAGAATGGTGGCCAGAAAGTCCTAACTGATTAGCTCTTGCCCCAAGAAAAATCTCTGGTTTTTCATTTATTACCATTTGTTTTATTTTTGTAAGTCATTATCAATTAGAGGAGCAAAAAATATTAATTTTTAGCCTGTCTAAAAAACTCTCTAATATACCAGCTTAAATCAAGTCATATTTTCCATGATATCTATTATTCCCAGACAGATCCAACTTTATTTTCATTGCCCAAAAAATAGTCCAATGGGGCTTGACATATATGTACTGAGTTGCCTGGGTGCTAAAAGCATCGCCAATAATTTTGATTAATGTGTCTTGACACTGAATGCATTAACCAAACAATAGTCTTCTTGCTTAAAAGCTAATTAGAATTCAAGTCAGCATGATACCTGCTTGTGAGGATTACAGCAATAACATTTGTTGTAATAAGAACCTCTAGGCATCCAGTTTGGGTAATGATTGATTTATAAAATTATTGAGAAAAAAAGAAGGAGGAAGTAGAATCTGTCCTTAAAATACTTATTTCCCTTAAGGATCAAATTTGAGTATAAATTAAAACATCCTGGTGGCTCTGTCAGAAACGAACTATAATAGCATATTTATTTAAAATCCAGAAAATATAACTTTTTTTTTTCTTAAAACAGGATTACATCATGAAAACACATTCAGAGTGTTTACTGGAGGTTTCATTATGGCTGCTAAAAATCTCTGATTTCTGGTTGTATGAGTTTCCTAATTGGACTCTAAATTACTCAACTTCTCAGATGAACTTTGTGCAAGCAGAAAGTAATTGTAAGTAGCAATAACTCAATGTTATTCTTTTAACTAGTATTCTTTTTCTTTTTTTTTCTCTTCTAAGAATTCACTCCATATCCTATAGAACTTCCAAAATTTTCCTCTGCTATTTTTTAATGTTTTAAAGGAAGGATCCTCGCCTTCAGTGGATTTAGAAAATACATTTCTGTTTAGATTACTGAGCACTATACTTAAGAATGCCAAAGTGAATGTTTCTGCCACCTGTCAAAGTTAGATTTCATATGCTTTCACGTCAAAGTTGATTTCATATAACATGGTATAAAGAGTTAGTGACTGTCGCAGACTGCCCCCCTAGTCCTCAAGGTCTTGATCTAAATGTCAAATTGTCACTGATGTGGAAGCCAGAGTAAAACCATCAAGCTTAGAGGGCTGATACACTGTAAAAATTTCATTGCCACTAAATGATTTGTTTTTCTGATTTGATGTCATTTTTTAAAATGTATTATATCTCCCTTGCCATATGTATATTTTCCCCCCTAATTGACTTCCTGGGTGAGATAAACTGGTAGTATATGCTGAAAGGAAAAAAGTAAGCATCGAAAATCAATATTTGTGAATAATACCTTGGGTTGAGCATCACTGAAGTATTTTCATCATTACAGTATGTGTCAAGTTACATTTGCTCTACCTGTGAACAGTGTCAGGAGGGAACTTTGATAGTGTCATGTCTTATCCCTCAAGTCCTGTGCCCTTTCGTTCCTTATTCCTAGAATACACTTCACTAATAAGAAAGGGGAGTGGTATGACATCATGTGTCAGTAGAAAGTGGATGTCTTACTGCTCCGAAGGTCATGTTAACCTATCACTGCAAAGGAGTTTTAAGTTTACATCTACTAGCATAGAATATAAATGGCTGTATATTCTATAGGTTAATATTATTCACATGACAAAAGATCATATAGAACAGATAGATACATAGTCATTGTTCCCCATTTCCCCAAGAAAAATAACAATAGCCAACATTTATATTGCATTCACTATGTGCTTGGTGATACTTTCAGAGCTGTACATATATTAATTCATTTAATTCTCACAGTTTTCTGTATTGTGATCAATGATGATTTGCATCTTAAAAGGAAAGTGAAGCTTAGAGAGATTACAGAACTTTTCCCAGATCATACACTGGTAAGGGGGAGAACCAGGATCTGCACACTGGTTGCTTGTTCTGAAGTTGCTGGTCTATGCTACTTAATTACTGGGGAAATGTAACCATAAGGGGTGAGCCATGTATTTACATTAAAAAAATAAGTGTAGGGAATGAAACAAAGACTTTGGTATTTAGACTCTTATCCTTTGATATTTGAAAAGCTAGTGATAATAAATTTTACCCTTTAAAATATTTGAAGACTTTTTCATACAACTAATTTTCTGAGCTCAAGTCTTATTCCAGAAGATAGATGTGTGCATGGTACATTGTACATAATTTAATTTTCCCAGCTGAACATCTTGACACTATATGAACCATGAATGCATGGAATAGGAATTCCAAATGTCTTCCACATGGTAAGAGGACTTTCAAATACTTGTGCAGGAAGCTTAAGAGAAGTTGGAAATTAAGTTACGCCTGCTCTTAGTGACTTTTACACTGTATGCCTATGGTGTTAGCACTTTCCTCTGAGTGGGACCCTGAGGTGATAGATGGATGAGTCTGCTGTCTGTATTTAGGTACTTTGCTCATTTCCTGAGAGCTGTGGAAGGCATGTGGATGCTCATTAAGTTTCCAACCATTCCCCGAGAGCAACAGGTGGTGAATCAAAGCTTCCCTGGTATGTCATGGCTGGTTTCCTCAATGTCTTAGAAATAACGGATGGCATTTACATGCTCTCTGTATAAGAAGGAGATGAATAGCAACAGGAAGTATTTCCAAAGCATAAATAAACACACAAGTCTAGCAAGATTATGACTAATGTTCCTGCTACCACACATTCTATATCCATACATAATGGTTTCATCTTTGAAATCCTTATACTCTTTTAAACTATGAAATCATGGTTAACTGTCCTAATTAGGGGTAAGGTAAATTAAAGGAATAAAGAACAGCCCAAGTTAATGAAACTGTATTATAAGATTATACTTTTTTAATTCAACATTTATAAATATCTAGTAAATACTAATGACCTTAATGTGTTCTTAAAGTGTCTCCTTTTCAAAATTACTTATTTATACTTGGCACTTACTACATTATAAGGCAAGCATACCTCCCATTTGAATTAGAGTGAGAAGACAAAATTTATTAAACAGAAATAGAACCTGGGATTTAAATCAAACACTGAATAGTCGCCCGAATGGTACTTGATAAATACATTTTTAAAAATCTCTAGTGAATAATAAAAAGAGTTTTTGTTGAGTAATAGCTTCTCACTATAGTTACTAGCCAGGGATAGAAAAACAAAAGAAAATATCAGAATTAGTATGGCTAGCAATTTCCTGTGACCTTGTAAATGCAAGCATTTACTGGAGGTAGCAAATCACCAACTACACTCCCAATCTGAAAAAGTTCAAAACATTCATACTAGTCTTCAGATGACTAAGGAAATGCCAAAGGTCCAGTGGGATATGGTTCATGAGAGAAATATAATATTAAAATAATTATACCAAATAGTAGTAATAAAGATCATATACATACACACACACATATATATATACACATATATGTACATAACATATACATATATGTGTATAAATGTATATATACACATTTATATATAACATATTAACATGGGTAATTGTACACAATAAATATGTATATATATTTTACTTTGGAGGGAAAAAAAAGGAATTCCTTTATTCTCATGTTCTTTCTTTTACCCAGAAGGTGCTGCAAGCTCAGGAGAAGGGACAACTAGATTTCAACGCACCAAGGCTCCTGTAAGACGAGCCATGCTAGCAGCACAGCCCTGCTAACCCAGAGCACTTGCTGCAGGGGCTCTGCTTGCCCCTTCCAAATGCTCCTACTTTATAATGATTTATAATGCTACCAGGTTCTTTTTTAATTAATATCAACTATCAGTTTCTTAAATCTATGATATGATCTTATAATCACTTATAAGAAGCTGCCATTTTTAATGAATGGAAGGCTGTAAAGAACTGCCATAAATTAACTCTGCAATATGAAATTGCATATTAATTTATGAAGTTATTTTTGCTAAATATCAAATGATAAGGAAGTGAATTTAACTTTTTAGATAAACTGTTGTCAGAGGATTTTTCACTGAAGAAGTCAAACACTTCTTTAATATACCTTTACATATATTAAAAGGACATCTGAACTTTTTGGATACTAATCTGAACACATCAAAAAAGAAACCAAAACCAAAATTTGAGTGCCAACCTAGAAGATACACTAGACTTATAAAATATTACATATTATGCCACACGATCTCTTGGAGTTCAAAAATTCCATCTAATCTAAAATAATATTCTTTATTTAATAAACTCTAAGCAGAATGTTCATAAAACAGTATACAGAACCCTCATACTGAAAGTAGAAATAATAATTTTGGATTGGACTAATGCATGCTAAATCTTTGGAACAGAACCATGTAAGGAAAAACATGCTGGCATCATGCTCCCCTATCAAATAGTTCTAAAATAGATTTTTTTTAAATAAGCTGATTTTTAAAGGAGTCACTACAACTAAGGGAGCACAGCTTTACATTTTGTCAATTGCCACATGAAAACTTTTAAACAATTTGATTTGTACTTTGCACAGAGAATTATTGATGGGAAGTAGGAGCCCAAACATTTTAGAGGGATTATTATAGTGGGTGAATCATAAAAACAGCTGCCTAAATGTTTGATTTATAGGGATGTTAAGACTTCAATTCTGGTAAAAATCTGATAGGATCTTAAGAATAAACTTAAAATGTGAAGGTAAAGAGGCATTCTAGACTTTACAAAATTTATGTTTTCAAGTAAAGTGGCATTTACACTTATATAAGGGGAATGCTAGGTTAAATAGTGGAATATATAGTTCAGAAAGCAATGGCAAACTTTAAATCCCTGCGCTCAATTCTTAATTTAAAAAACTTAATTGGTTGAGATGGTTGTGGAGTAAAGAACAGCATTATACTTTTTAGTGTTCATTTTCCCCTGTTTCTGTCCTATTTGGGTGACTCTGATAATTACAGTTCTATGAAATCAAGACTATCAGTGCAGTATTTACCTTTATCCCGGGAAGTCCAGGAAGCCCAGGAAGCCCTGGTTCACCCTACACAGGAAAATCATACAGCATTATAGAATGATATTTGCTCAGTCATAGTATATGGAGAAAAACATGGCAAATGTTCCGAGCGGCATACTTTTGGCATATATAAATACATAAAAAAAAAAAAAAAACCTGTTTAGGTTCAAGAAGTCTAACGAGATGGTGTAGTTCAGTCAACTCTTGATTCAAGGATTGGGTGATCCCTTTGAAGATTTTTCAGGATTTTCCCCTCTTCGTGTAGTTTACTGCTATTTAGCATCTCTATCAGAAGGTAAGAATGAGGAGTAAAAGGAAGAGGAACATCTATATGTTTCACTCTTTGGTAAATGGTTTGCTGGAGCTGTTTGCTGAAATGGGGATTATGCATGCACTTAAATAATGCCTCCTATTCCAGGACTCTCACCTCAGATAATCAAGAGTTGGCTGTATGAACAGATGGTCACATCACAGCAATATACATTAAAAGTATTGGTCACTTAAAAGTATAGTAAGATTTCCTTTCCATTCCTGAACGATGAGAGGATAAATAAATGGTTGAGATTGTACTTAACTCTGGTCTGTAGTTCTGACAATTGTTGAGTTGGGGCAACCGTGCTTAGAAGCTTAGGGCTAATGGTACCATGCAGCTGTTCCTGAATACAGGTCTGAGATTAAGTGGTACATATTGCGTGAGCATACTGGAGTCAGGCTAAACCTTCTCATTTTCACAGAATTGCCTACATTATTTTAAGCACAAAGTATAGTGGCAAGAGGTTACATTGCTTAGAAAATCTCCTGAATTCCAATAAAGAAGCATAAAGGAACGACAGGAACAAATAAAAAAGTTTGCCCTGAGTTGGGAATGATAACTATGATTTGTGGAAATAACATCTGAAGATAAAAGAATCCATTCCATAACAGCCAGTTAGTGGGACAAAAATCATTCAAAATTACATAGGAACATCAATAAAGTGGGAGAAGGAGGTGCTTCTCTAAAAGTATCTCATTCCTTTAAGAATACTCATTCCAAGGTAACTCTAACAAGCACAACCAGATTTTCCATTTTGAATATTAATACTTTCAAGTTATGAAGAGCCATAATTTTCTCTAGTCTTATTATGAAATGATTTCAGATACTGTTTATTAAACTGTGGGATTTAGACCAAAAAAAAAAAAAAAAAGACAATGATTTTCTTTATGGTTTAGGTTTAAGGTTTTTCAGGAATGCAAAAGAAAAACTATTCAGTCCAAAACTACATGAATAAAAGTTTGCATTATGAATAAGACTAAAATGAGATTAAGCCAGGAAAGAGAAAATGATTATTAAGAACTTGTTATTCCAAAGACTACTTGTCTGAGTAGATTAAACTTGACACAGTTACATTATACATTTGATTTTCTTTTCTCTCTCCCTTCCACCATTAAATTTAAAAGGCTCTGCTAGGAAAAGCTTGTATACACATTCTGCTGAAAACTCTTTTACTTTAAAAAAACAAAGCATAAGATTTTTGATAACATTTAATTGCAGTAGAATGTATAACCAGTAAAACTATGCATTGTTTTAGAAAAATCTCCCCAAATTCATTTTGGATACATTGCACCTGAAACAGTGGTGGTAATATATAGGTAATAACACAATTTTTCAATAAGAATTATCATCTCTCCATTAAAAGTATAGTAAATGAACATACATAATAAACAAACACATACTCCTATTTTCTAATAATAAGAAAGATGTATAAAACATCATGAAATATCTCTTAATGTATATTAGAGATACATTGAGACTTGAGCATTCAGCCTTTCTCTACATCATATTAAATGTATATACGTATGTGTGGTAGCTAGAAAATATCCTTTTTAGTAAAATATATTTTTGAATCTCATACTTCACAGTCTTGAATTTTTATAAACTGACCTTTCCAAATTTATATTTACTTTGTGTAACTAGCTCACATATGAAAGAATATATTTAACATTATCCTTTGTGGAATATCTCTTGACATTTTTAGGAATACATTTCTTCCTGTATAATTCTCCATCTTTAAACTATGAAAGCTCATCTTCCAACTAAGGGATAGTGTTCAGCAACTTCTCCATCTTGTCTATGCCTTGGCTCAGAGGCTTCTTTCTCTGAGTTCTTGGGTATGTAGCCGGTGGGTCAGAATTAAGAATTAATTTGTTATTTCATTCTCAAAATACTTGTTCAAGAGATTAGTCTTTACACATAAATCTTGTCCTTTTGATTCTATTCTTGCTTTCCCTTTTACTCTTCACTCTCCATTGAGAGATCCTCACAATTCGGACTCTGTTTCCCTGCTCATCCCTGCGACAGGGACCTAGACTTCTAGGGAGAGTTCTGGGGTGAGATCCCTTCTGATGGGAAATCAAGTGACTTGATTTTACAATAAAAACATATGCTTTAAAAAGCTGTAGAGACATTAGGTAGAAAAGAGCTCTGTGATGAAATGCAATGCCTATTTTACAAATCTACACATTCACTCTACAAGCCTATGCACACTCCAACTCACATGCCAATCACACACTCCACTGTTGAAGCTATCAAAGAAAAAAATCCAATGAAATCATTCCTCCATTATGAATATGGAACTAGATGTCACACAGTGGGCTTCCTGCTGGGCTTATGCTGTGTCATGACAATTTGTACTTTTCTGGGAATGCCCTAAATTTAGGGGCATTAGTGCCATTGAACTCACAGTTCTGCAATGTGAGAAAAATGCCATGGAAGATCTCTAGAACTGACCCTGTACTCATTTTAACCTGAGCACCAAGCATGGAAATCTTTACCTTTAAATCAACCTTGGGATAAGCATTGCCAACTGACAATATCAGACACAGAAGTCATATTGGGAAAGTGAGATTGTATCAAAGGGTAGAATTTGGTCATTTCAGGACACATATTAACTAAGAAGGGTTGTAAGATTTTAAATGAATCTACCCTCTTCCAATGTAACCCAAAACTGATTTTTTAATGAAATGCAAAGGAAATCCAATGTTTCTATGTGTAAACCTAAAAGCTTCCAGAATTAGTCTAAATTTGATTTCTAATTAATCATGATAAGGCAATGTTTTATTAAGAAACTGAAGATCAATTTGGTTCTTCCACTCTGAAAAAAAGTGAACCCTACACAATATTATAGCAGAGTTTCTTTTGGCTTGTATTTTAGAGACACAAGAATCTTGCAGACATTTCTTTGAGCAAATCACAGATTTGTAGAACAACTGAAACATTGACTTTAATTTGTAAAGACTAAGGGACCTAAAATTAGATCATCTGAGAAGATTAATTGCCTTTTCAAAACAAAGCAGACCATGGATCTCTGACTGTATCACTAACTCCAAATTTTTAAAATGAAGATCAGAAGAATAGGAATTAAACAGTAAAATTTGCAGAGTTCCTTTGGGCTCTTTGGAAAAGCCTCAAATTTACCTGGAACTGGGCCTGATGAATCATTACTCTGAGATTCTTAGTTTCAAAAGAAAAATATGTCTTTAAATTAGAGAAATGTTAAAAGAATATGAGAGACCTTTTCATAAATTACTTCCATCCTAAGTTCTTTTTAAAAATAAAGCTCTCTCGATGACTTTAAGAATGTTTGAGACATAGCAAAACCATGGTTTGCATGCCTTAAAGTTCCAAACTACTATAATGGAATTTATTCTTTCTTTCCGTTTCTACTAATGAAATAAATTATATATTTTTGTTCCTTTTTTTTTTTTTTTTTGCTACCACATCAGCTACTGATGGACAAAGGCAGAGAAATGATCTTAAGAGATTTTGCTTAATGTGGAATTCACATTTCCTTGTTAGCTACATCCATTTGTTATCTGAAATCCAAGTGCACTGGGCACTGATATCCAGATGCTCAGACGATAAACTGCTAACACTTGTTTCCTGCCTCAGACTCAGAGGAGAATATGAATCTAAACATAGTCACTGTGTGTTCTTTAATGTGTTGCTCAAGTGAAACAACAAATGATAATCCAAGCTATAGTTAGTTACATTGGTGTGGCTAGTGTCTCTAATTAAATTTTAGTTTTTAACAAATTTAGTTTGCTAACACAATAAGAAAGACACAGGTAGAGTTGCATAAAAAATGTCAGAAGGAAAGTACTGGCAATGAACAGAAAAGGAGTATAAATTTTAAAGATCTGTCCAGCACTCTCTATTAAGTCAGTTTAGTAAACACTCATTTCTTCTCATGAAAGAAAGACACATGCAGATTACCTTTAAACATGCAAGATAAGTTGCAGGAGTCCAACCCAACAGATCTTTGTTAGTTTCAGACAGCTGAGTATATGTAGATTTTAGTTCATAAAACATCCTTTTACAAGGACAGATTTGTTTTCACATTTTGCAATGATTAGCATCAAGACTGTTTAAAATGCAAAATGAGGCTTAGCATGTAGCTCAGTGGCAGAGCACTTGCTTAGCATGCAAAAGGCTCACTCTGGGGTCAATTCTCAGCAACACAAAAACAAAATAGAAAAATAAAATAAAATGCACACCAACCAATAACACTCTGTATGCAAAGCATGAATGCTACATCATTTTGCAATAATCATTTTCATGTTATGTAATGAATCATAATTATACAAAGAACACACTGGAGATAGAGATATTACCTTTTGCCCTGGACGACCAGATTCTCCAGGTTCTCCCTGGACAAAGGAAACCAAAGGTGAAAAGAGCAGTCTTACAAGAATATTCTAAAAACTTTAGACCTCTGGGCACTTTCACAGAGATGGCCCAAGCTCCTTCTTGATCATAAGTCTTGACCACAAGTAGACTGATTTAATGTAAATCCACATTTCATAAAACCATTCAGAAAGGGAAAAGAAGTCAAGCCCACTTATTTAAACTTCATTGTATTTCCCACAAATATCCCTGTTGTGTTTGGAAGCTGATTATCGAGGTAAATAGGAACAGAACAATAACCGTCAATGTTGGTAAAAGGGGAGAGAAAGTAGAGGCTTAGAAAATCAAAACTGTGATCCCTGTGGTACAAACACTTGCATGCCTATAGTTACCTTAATTCCTGCAGCAGACGATCCAGGGTCACCCTAAAATGAAACCCATGAGAGGTTATGCCACAAGTTATGGAAAGAGGAAACACTGCACACACCTAGAGGCTGTTATTTACATGGACACTCAAAGGGATTCCATGACCGACAGACCTAACATGCTCCATGAGACTTTATCCCAGTACATCAGCAATTAAGATGGTAATGATGTCTAAGATAAACAATGCACTTCCTACAAACACAGCTTTACCTTGAATGCAAACTATATCAGGATTATATTCCTTGAAGCAAGTACGATGATAGAAATGTGAATCTCTTCCCTTGATACAGTGCTAAAAAAAAAACCATTCTGGAGCAATAAAATTACAATTTAGGGATCTGGAATGTTCTGTTTTCTCTATTTCTGGAGTTTATTAATGTCAGTAGCCATCATTTACAGGGAGCTCTCTGGCCCTTTAGTTATTGGAAAGTCAAGGTTCAGCGGATGAAGTCAAGGGTTAATGATGTCGAGCTGGAAAAGCCGCGCAGCAGATCAGCAGATCCGTTTGTTTTCCTCATGAAGCTCTGTCGCAGTTGCAACCAGCATGCTTTTCCCAGCTTTACACTTATTTCACTGTAACTCGGTCACTGGGAAGTTACAGGATGATGGATGACTTGTGGGTGATGGGGACACAAGTAAGCTCTGAGACAAAGTCTCGAGACAGAATCTGGTGTTTTAAAAGGCACTGTGTTCCATCCAGACTTTATACAGGGGCCCTACATTTGTTTCTAAACCTGCTGCATTATAAATAAGCAGAGGGGCTCATGGAGAGAAGAGTATGGAGGATAACTGGGGACGAGGTCAGCCAAGGGCCTACATGTTCAAACTCCTTTTAGCCCTCTATTCCATGAACATGCTAGGAGGACAAAGATAAGGAGAAAACTTAGTTGTCTGAGATTGTCAAGAAAAGAGAGAGCCACAGGAGGAAGCACATCTCAGGATGTCCTCAGCTGACTTGTCTGTACAAATGCTCATGCAGCTCTAGGGGTCTGTTTGCTTGTTCTAGATTCCAGAAGCTGCTCATCAATCTCTTTTAGAGATGGAGATAGGCCTCGGGCCTCTGTGCATGGGATAATTGTCCTCCTCCCTCATTTCCTCGCCCTTCTTTCTATGTGGCACCATCTCTTTCTTCAGATCTGGGCTTAAATGGCTTTGCCTCAAAGAACCCTTCACTGACCAGCCTAGGCAGATCTGACTGTGTAAGGTTACTCTCTGTTCACGTCAGCACAGCTTGCTTTGTAGCTGCCTGCTTATGGTTTTTGTGTATTCAATGTCTATCCTTCCTTTAGACAGTCAGCTGCATATGAGCAGATTCTGTGCTTTTATTCACAGATACCTGGCCATAGGATGTGCTCAATACATAGTTGGGGAAATGATGAACAAATCTTAAAAAGATTTTTTTTTTTTAAACAGATCAGCAGTCAAGGATCAAAATGAAAAAAAAAAAAACTTTTAGGAAGGAAAAAAGAAAACTTAGGAAGGAGAAGGAAATAGTAAATTAGCTTGTTGAGGAAAGAATATATATGAGTTTCTTGGACATCTGTAATTGCTATTACCTAAGGAAAATATTAAAATGTGGCTAAACAAAGAAGGCGAAGACTCTGAATCCTGTCTTTCTGTACAATGATACTCCTTTTCTTCCCAAGCATTAACATCCAATTGAGTTCCAAAGGGGAAGCGAAATAAATGTGGCTAATAAAACAAAACTTATTTCTATTTCTACAGAACACAGTCTGAAAGCCATCAACACTAACAAAGCAGGTTTGCAACATTTTGTGTAATAAGACCTTTGAATGCATAAAAGCAATTTTGGCTTCACAAAGTTCCTCCTTTCATCTTGTTTTTGCCTTAAAAACTATAGGCAAATATTATTGGCATGGGCAAATATTATTATTTCCATTTCGTAGGTGAGAATGTTGAAGCAAGTAGACGCAAAGTGAATTTGGGGCTTCCTAAATCTACTGCCACGTTCTTTTTGTTAGAATAAGAAAGGAATTGTTGGCTCATTTCATTTTGACAACAGGGCATAGAGTAAATTTGTAAATAATAGGAAGTTGCTTGTTTTAATTGTAGTTTCTTACCAGTGTTTTAATGAAAAGTGGTTAGATAATCCACTATATGACAATAGAGACTAGATTTAATTCTCAAAGAAAGTGGCTGAAGAGAAAAGGGCAACTTTCTGAAGGGCTGGTTTCCTTGAGAAATCTGAGAAGTTTCATTTGATGGACAACTAAAAGTGATATATTTTTTTTTCTCTTTTTAAAGATTTAGAACTGTGAAATCTCCCGGAATTTTTATAACTTTTAAGTGGGAAGGCAACTGCTGGAAGACATTCATAAGTTCAACATTTTAAAGGATAATGCTGCAAGTCATGGAAATAATATGTGTTTATAATCCTCCTCTCCCAAAGTGAAAATGAATACGGGATTAAAGTAGAAAAAAACCCTCCTACTATGTCTTTTTTTTGTGGGGGTGGGGTACCGGGGATTGAACTCAGGGGTACTTGACCACTGAACCATATCTTCAGTCCTATTTTGTATTTTATGTAGAGACAGGGTCTCACTGAGTTGCTTAGTGCCTCCGTTTTGCTGAGGCTGGCTTTGAACTTGCTCTCCTCCTGTCTCAGCCTCCCAAGCCCCTGGGATTACAGGTGTGTGCCACTGCCCCCCAACTATGTCTTAAGTATACTCCTAGCTTCATAAGTTGACTGATTCACAGAGAGAAATTTCCATAGGATAAGTCACAGATGGGGAAATACTGGGAAGATATCAGATATAAATATGCTTTGTTTGTGATTATTTTCAAATATGCTGAGTAACTAATTGTAATAGTTACAATTAGATGTGCTAATAAAGCATATGTAGATATACAAAATGAATGTGATGATTTATTGATATCATTCACTTATTCCATAGAAACTTAATAGAGCACCAAATATGTATCAGGCATGTTCTGGAATCAGGGATTTAGGGAGCTGAGGAGACAACACACAACAATGCAGTTACAATCCCTGACCTTGTTTTACTGTATATATGATTAAAAAATTATTTATTGAAAAATATTTTCTTATTCTTTCTATTTTAAAATCCAGGACAGGAGGGGCTGGAGTTGTAGCTCAGTGGTTGAGCACTTGTCTTGCAAGTAGGAAGCACTGGGTTTTATCCTAGCACCACATAAAAACAAATAAAGGCATTGAGTCCAAACACAACTAAAAAAATTAAAAAGAAAAAAATTCAGGACAGAAAAAAACTACCATGTTAGGAAGATTCCGTTTCACTGTGTACATACAGAAAATGTGATAAGCAAATGCACAATACAGGAACAATTTTATCCATTCAATGAGAATATGAAACAGTTCAAGAGTAAAAAAATACTAAAATTTTTCATTTACTAAAGGAATAAATTCAATATTTATTACCTTCTAACTATATGCTAGGACCTTGGACTGGTGATGGGAATAAAACAGTCTAGCTGTTTTTGTTTCGTTTTTTTCTTTTTCCATGAGCTGTATTAAAAATTGGAAATTTTAGTAAACCACAAAAAGGATTGTGAAATGAATTCTAAGGAGCTCTGCTGGAACAAAGAGTAGATGACCTAACCAATCCAGAGGAGGATGAAAGGTTGCCCCAGTGAAATGATTTCTAAATTCAGTTTTCACTGTATTGAAGAATGACTAAGATTAGAAAATGAAAAAATGGAGGTGAGGATTTGGGGGGAGGAGGTCAGAGAGCAAATGTTGGCAACAGTGGCAAAGAATAACATGAGCTAAATTAGAAAAAAACAAAACAAAACAAAACAAAACCAGAACTGATTGTTGTGGGACTATCCACAGAGATAGGACTTCAGGTGTGATTTCAGGAAGAGACAATAATTTGGTTGGTAGCTCCAAAATGACGTTACTTCTGCAAAGGCTCAGAGGATGCAAATCAAAGATCGGAAGTGAATGTAAAATAAGAATACAGTGTGTTCGTAGTAAGAACTGAAGAATGAAGAAACAGATAGTCAGTGCCAAGAAAATGCATGTGGTGATCTTTACCAGCAGATAAAAGGGTGAAGAATTGTGTGACACGGTCAAACTGCTCACTGGGATGCACAGACATCTACTTTCAAGTGGGTGAAAATAGATAAGAAATCCATTTGTACATTTGGTTGTGGGATTAACACTCAAAAGAGTTGAACACAACCACCGTAAACCTTCCCATAGTAACTCCACACATGATTAAAACCAGTCTTTGGCAAGTTGCTCCTAAACCTGGAGTATACCGTAGTTGCTGGCCACAGAGAAAACCCAGCCCAGTGGCTTTTATATTATAATTCCACAACATTTCCAGATGACCAGTCTGGAAAGGCTTAGATTGCTTTACCATCCAAAGGCACTGAGTTGGATCAAAAAGAAAAAAAATATCCTATTAAAGTGAATCAGTCAATGATGTAATTTACTACATCAATGGCAGAAAAGGAGCATTTTAAAAAATTTTACATCTCAAACTTGGTAAATGATGAATGAGTTTTACATAGTGAACACAAAGGCCACAAGGAGAGTGTTTCCAACATGCTGGAAACAAATTATATGACAGAAGCAGGAAATGTTTAAAAAACACATCAAAAATTATATTCCAATTACAGCATTCTTGGGATGAATGCTACAGGTCAGATTACATATTATACGTGTTACAGATTCCTATTTACAATCCCCTGTTTAGACCCATTGAAAGTTTATAGAAATGATTTCCGTTCTAACTGAGGCATTTCTTGTACTTAATTTCAGCTGACTAGTAAAACTTTTTATATTAAAAAAAAAGAAAAACGACCAATCTTGTTGATTTCTAGTTCCATGTGGTAAGAAAAGCTAATATTTATTGAAAGTTTATGATGTGTGAGTCAGTATGGTAAATGATTTGCATTAATATATAAAGTAAGAACAGTATTCCTTTGAGATAACTTGGTCTTTTCAAAGAAAAAAGTTGCCACCCTATTGTAAAATAAAATTTCAAAATGTGTGATTAAAGCAACAAATACTGACCTATGTTCCAAAAATGCAGCTTTAAAAATACATCTTCTAAAGCATAAAATCCTCTATATAAATCCAAATAGGCAGAGTTCAGACTTGGTATACACTTTTTCACTTGAAGAAATTGCTCTGTGTAGAATATTTCCTTTCTTTCAGGCAGAGGTTGGCAACAGTGGCCAAATCCAGTTGGCCACCTGTAAGGCCCTTGAGCCTAGAATAGTTTTTACATTTTTAAATGGGTAAAAAAAACACCCAATATTTCATGACACATGAAAATTATATAAGAATAAAAGTTCTGTGTCCAGGAATAAAGTTTTATTGGAACACAGCCACACTCATTGTTGACATGTTGTCCGGGGCTGTGTTCACGCTACAGCAGAGCTGAAGAGCTTATGACAGAGACCATATGGCCCGCAAAGACTTAAAATATTTATTTTCTGGCCCTTTACTGAAGAAGTTGGCTGACCTCTGCTTTTAAGAAAAACCAAGAAAATTAAACATAACATCACCTAAGTTTATACATTTAGGGTTTCAAATTTTGATTTTGAGAGTAGTCGGCTTCTAACCTTGGTCTCAAATGCATCAAAAAGTTTCATGTCATCTGATGGCATCATGGTACTTAAAATTTGGCAGATCAATAGAATGGGTCTTCATCAGTGGAACTAATGTAGGGTGAATTTGTACTGCAGGGAACATCTGGAAATGTGTGGACATGTGTCTTTGTTGCAACTCAGGGGTGCCACTGGCATCTAGCAGGTAGAAGTCAAGAGTGACTGAACATCAGCCAACTCCTACAATAGAGAATTACCTGGCTCAGAATGTCAATAGTGCAGAGGCCAAGAGACCCAAACCTGTAGTTTCTTGTAGGAAACTAAAAGTCCTCTCTAACCTCTAGACTGTTCCTCAAATACAAACACAATTGTGGTGACATAGATTCAATCCCACTCCATGCCATATTTACATTAATATTTATGAGAAGAAAGATAATTCTTTTTTGTTTTATGAATATGTTTTTATGACTGACCATTACCCATCTGTACTATAATAACTTCTAAAGTTGAATGTTTCATTCTCAACTATAAGCCTAAGTAAATAATGCTTTTAATCACCAATTTATTTAGCCTGATTTATGCTAAAAATTCACCTGATTCTATTTTAGATTTGGTTTATTGAAAGATTTTCTTGATCTTAACATGGTCAAGGTGAAGTGAAATATCAAGGTCAGAAACGTTCTGATGTCAGATGTCAAAGGATGAATCCAAGCAAATGCTACAATGATGGAGCGGAAGGAAAAAAGAGGGAGGCAAGAAGACAGGCCATGGACCACTGCACTATACCTGCAGATCATGGTTTAAAAGGCAAGGGGAGGAGAGAGACAACAGAGAGACAAAATACACAGATTTAGTGGGTTTCACGTTGAGGCAAATTTTCAAGATTGCTTTAAAGGATGTAATCAGGGGATATTCATTTATAATCAAACTTTAAAATTTCATACCAATCATCTGACATGTTCTCTCCTTGAATTGGGGCAAACTAAGTCACTTTAGGAACTCTATGTTATATCCCTGTGTATAAAGGGAGCATTCAGGACAAGTCTTTTTCTTCCTTAAAAGCCACATTACTGGAACTTAGCTATGCATTTTCTAGCATTCTGGATACATTGTTTTGCTTTCAAATTATTTAAATTTGTGGGAAAGATTCAAATTAATCACTTTTTTTTATAAATCACACATTTAAATGTCTTTTAATCAAATATTTAAATGTCTTCTAATCTTAGAGAACTATCTCTGATCTTATGTTAGGATACTCTGATGCATTGCTCTCAAAACCTCCCATTTTCATACACACGAAATAACAGTTTTGCTCCTACGAATGCCCTTTCATATCTCATAAAACTGTACCTTTTCGCCTGTGTCACCTTTGGGGCCACTTTCTCCGGTATCTCCCTGAGGAGGGGAAAAAAGTGAGACATGTAAGACATATTGGTGCCACAAAACAAAGAGTAGTTTTCATTCAAACACACCATAGAAAGAAATCTGTTGCAAATGTTCTACAGAGGTAATGTACTTTTACCTGACCAGCTGCCTGATTTCAATACAATTAATTTTATTACAATGAAATGGCTGAACAGTTTTAAACTCATAAGATTAACAAGGAAGCAGTAATTTATCTGTCTGCCTTTTAATAGCATATTTGGACATTTAAGCCTCTTTGGTCTGCTTCTTTTCTCCTCTGCTTAAAGCTCCTCTTTAATGAAGTCTTTTTTTTTTTTTTTCCTGACAGTTCTCTTAGTAAGTCATGCTACCCATGTCTTGCCACCTCAGTATTCTTCTCTGTGCCACACCTGCCCCTGGACTCTCAGCCTCTCTTTTCCCTTTTGTTAGTATAAATTCTACCCTCTCTTCAAACCAATCTTAGCTCTCCAGGGCGTCAAAATGCATGACGGGGCTTTCAAAGCTTGTGGACTGAGCATTTATTTATTTGGCACTACATCATACTCTAGATCTTTTGTGCAAACACAAAAGAGTTGCACTTGTGAAATGAAAGTTTACATATTTTATTAGAAAACTATTTTTATAAATCCTAATAAAATGAGTTTGAGGAGTTTATGCTTTGATATTTTTAAGTCTTCTTATGCTTATTTCCTGGTATCTCCTTTCTACCCACAATGCAATGCCACTGGGGGAAAAAGAATTCATTTATGCTGTACGCTTTGCCTCCTAAATTCTGAATTCTTGAATCTAAGCTTTACAGCATAGCATGTTCAAGGGGAAATGTCATGGATTTGGAGCTAGGATGAGAGTGCCCAGCTCTGGCATTACTGGGCGGATGAAATTCTCTTAGCATCCAGAGTCTCTTGTGTAATGTGAGGATAAGAACACTTTGTGCAACTTTAATAAATAAGTGACATCCTGTGTGTAGAGCAACTAGGGCATATCTGGTATATTCCAGGCCATTAGTGAGAGCTGCTATGATAACAATGCACAATTGTTCATGTGTTCCACAGGGTGGAATGCACTGCTCTCCAGCTTTGTAAGAGGTTCACCTTTCCATCACTTAAAGAGTTCCTCAAAATAAGAGGATAGTTTCTTGGGGCAGAGGAAGTAGAAGAGGGAGATTCCATTTTTTCCCTCCATATTTTCTTTTATTGTTTTAAATAAGCATGAAATTTACGGTGATACTCTACAGTGGACTGTGGGAGATGGTGACACCATCTGATGAGACTCCAGAAGGATGCTGCCATTATTCCCTCTCCCTCCTGAATTTCAACACAAAACAATCACCTGATGACTAATTAATTTTAAGTTAATTACCATGAACTATTTGATGCCAAATAAATGTAATCTATTATGAGGGGACTTTGACAGGCAGTTTATTTGTATGTTTTTTAAAAAATTGTAGAAAATCCTTTTATTAAAAAACAAACCTAATTAGGTTTGAGTGGTTATTAAGATAAGGGTGTGACTGAGCTGTCCCTTCATGAAATTGCTTTTACACACCTCTATTTTGTTGTTCTTCCATTTAAATATGTTTTTTCCCTTTTTTCTTTACAATGCTTAAACACACAGTTGCATTAAAGTGTGTGTGTGTGTGTGTATTTTATCTTTAGATGAATTTCTTTTGAGCTTAGGGGTTACAATATTAACTTATCAGAAATATCCTAACACTTAGGAAGAGTATAATGTAAAGTGTTGGTTGTTTCCCACTCAGCACATTCTCAAGCACTATTAAATAGCATGAGAACCAGGAAAATAAGCACCACCATATTCACTGAGAGTCGAAGTCATCAGGGTGGGCCCAAAGGTAGTAAGGAAAGGAGTCTAACAGAAATTGAACATGCAGCAACCTGCTTCTCCTTTTGTTTCTCTTTCTGGTTTTATGAGAATTCTTTGTGGGACAACTTTCAGATAATTGTTGCAGGTAAACCATCTGTATCCCTTTAACCTCATACCCAAGAAGCCGTAGAGAGAGATGTAGATGCTTAGAAGAGTACTGGCCTGGCATTAGCAAGTGAGCATAAGAGTGATTTTGTACGCCTAGGGAGTTATGAAAGCCATTTAAAGTCTGTCATAGGAGTTTCAATTTGCTCCCCTTTTCTCCATTTCTTTAAATATTTTACTCAAATTTTTGCTGTACACAAGAATTACGCTATTTTCTTCTTTCCCCAATTAACAGTTTAAAAACAGACAAATGAATATAGTTATTAACTGTCCCCCACCCCCATCTATCATATCTGTCTGTATGTCCATCCATCCATCATCCCTCCATCCATTCATCCAGTTCAGCTGGGTACTTCTTGGGAGGAAAAAAGTTAAACACAGGTAGAATCATACCTTTTCTCCTTGTTCTCCAGGTTCTCCCTGAGCAAAAGAACAAAGATTGAGTAACATTAAATGACAAAACACCTAATTAAATAACATTGAACAAACCAGATATTGAACACATTAGGTGAATTATGTATGGTACTTTCTTTTTTGTTATATATAGTTTCTATAGGAAAAAAAAGGTATGATGAGTTTCCTGCAGAACTGGGTATGGATATCAATACCATATGTACTCTTAATTCTTGGCTTTTATAGAAATAAAGACATGTGCAGTGTTTCAAGATGATCCAGGCACAGGCTGGGCCACTGAGGAGCAGAAGAGGGTGACAGTTCAGTATCTGGAGAGACTTCTTAATCTGCTGCTTTTTATTCTGTCCAAACTCTAGCATGTCCTTCCACAAAACCCTTCACACAAAGCATCTCCGGGTATGAGGATTATTCCAGGGACTGGAGTTCCAGTGTGGTTCACCAATCTGTCTTTTCCTAACAGGATCATAAACCTGAGATCCTGAACTCAGACCCCTTCACAGTGTCACATACTCCCTCTAACTGTTGATAACTAGCATTTTCTAGTTGAGGGATATTTTAGGAGGTACGAATTCTTTCAAGGAAGACATTAGAAAGGGGCAGAATTTCAGTGAGTTTTAAAGAGATATCCTTAATTGAAATGATGACCCCAAAGACACGAAAACTACAATGCTCTGAAAAGAATTTCATTTTCATTTTACCCAGGAAAGGACAGGAGATGGAGTGGGAAAGTTCTAAAGTCCATCATACACATTATGATAATATTTCCAGCTGAAAAGATTGAGGGTTGCCATGAGATGAGACTGCTTTTTAAAAAATGGTATAAGGCAATTATTGTGAGGTTTTTTGTTTTTTGTTTTTTAAATGAAAATATAACCTACTCTAGAAGTCAGTTTGAAGGCAAGACCCTTTTCATTCTCCGGAACTCCACCTGACCCTTTGGCTCTCTGAATCTCTGGCCACCTTCACTTTGAAACATCCGTCCTGATGTGGGGTCGCTAGGCAACACAAGAATAGCACTGTGAATATGCATTAAGCATTAACTCCCATCATTTGGCTTTTTAACATGGAGCAAGAGAGGGAAGAAGACAGGAAAACGACTATAGTCCCAGAAGGCACATTTTCTTCCCTCCCCTGCAGGACAAAGGACAGGTCTATAAATTTTAGATCTGTCTGAGGCGCCTGTCAATAGCAATGTGATCTGTAAAATCAGCTGACAGGCATCTGTGGGTAGGGATATGCACCAGCACAGCTGATGGGATTAGGCATTAGTTTTGTACTTCAAGGGATGTTCACTCATCAAAGGATTTGGGATTTGTCTGCCTGTTTGGTTTAAACTAAATTGTCACCAATCTTTTTATATTTAACAGATTCATTTGTTCTTTAAGAAACAAAGAAAACATGTGATCCAAAAAAAAATCTTCGTTACATTTTTTCCCTATTTAGTAATTCAGAGCTACATTCATTTTTAAATTTTTACATGCCACATCTTTATTCTGCTCTTCATCTGATTAACTGGTTGTGTTGAGGAGAGGCTGAAGGTGGCCGATCTTGAGGAAAAGCCACAGTGGCATAGCGAACATCATCTTTAGGAAGGTTTGTAAATATGTATATGTTAGGCAGTATGTAGGGGACTTATGTTTTTATATGCTCATGAAATGGTAAAATGACAATAGTCATATTGAAATAGGGGTTTTCTTATGTTAATTATCCCAGAATTAAGATTTTAGACAATCATATCCTATTTGTTTTTCTGCCTTTTTAACTTAACAGTAATAAAAATCACAAATATAATTTATTCATTAGTCACAAAGTTCTATACTGTAGCATATTATACTATTGACAAAAAAATTCCACCCGAGTGCCATCAGAAGGATATAAAAAAAATTGTGATAGCTACAATCTGATGGAAATCCATGAGCTGAATGATTCTTTTTGGCTTTATTTGTACTAACCTTTGGCCCCGGGATTCCATTCTGTCCTACTGCTCCAGGCAACCCAGGCTCACCCTCAAAATGAAAAACAGATATCACTAAGTAAAACAGACAAAATCAGCACATCAGGTAGCTAGAGGAGGTAACCATTCAATAATGCTGTAGAAAAAGAGAAAAATGACTGTTACTGTAATCACAAGTTAGCTTATACAATCCAAAATTCTATGTGATAGAGAGCAAGGTATATAACAGGATTAATTAATTTATTTTTTATTTTATAATTATTATATAATATAATAATTGTATTATTTTTATCAGTAAGAAAGATGAAGGGACTGACCCATGGAGTTAATATCTAGCAATGGTACTAGGTACAGCATATACATCATATAAGTACTGGTTGAATGAATAAAAGATCCTTGAAAATATAAGACACTTAAGATGGAGAACTTTTAAGAGATTAGCTCAGAAAAATAAAGATTAAATCATAATATTTTCATATTAGATTTAATCAAATGAACATTTGTAAATCTAAATCTTGAAGAAGACACATCTTTGAATACCCACTTAATGTATTTAGACACATTTGATACAAAAGTTAAAAGTAAAAATGGCTTTGATTTCTTTTTTCCAATATCATTGTAAAAATAATTAGAATAACATATTTGGACTTAAGGGCTCTCATTCTCATATTGAAAGGGAGACTTTTGGCAGGGGGTGGGGTGGGAGGGAGATGATGGCTATTAATCTAGAAAAATTATCCATCTAAGAAAGGTGATGATGTCTACTAGTCTTTCTGGATTTGCAACCAGCAATGATTTTCCAAAGAAGAGAAAAGAGAGTCCCATAAAGTACCCAGAATCAAAAGAAACCCACCGACCTTGTGCATTTCTGCTGCTAGTTGGTTCCAACTTAGATCCATGAGAATCTCATTTTAAAACACCTGCAAAGCCCTTTCCTGTGTGCTCCAACTAGTGGACAACTTCCTTCCACTGAGGGTGATAAAGTTGTTTTTTAGTTGATTTTTTTTTAACAGATTGATTTTTAGAGCAGTTTTAGGTTTAAGTTACAGAGTTAAGTGATTTTAAAGAACACTTTCTAAGTCATCTAAAGGGTAGGAATTGGGAGATTTTTATATTTGTGTTCTCAGCCTCAAAAATATGTACATTAATAATGAAGTAACATTTTTTTAATGTGCCAAGATCTTTACATTCATTAATTCAATTAGTTCTCAGAAGCTTCTATGTAGTACTATTGTTGTCTATTTTATACGTGAAGAAACTAAGGAATAAAAAAGTAATTTGTCCAGATTTACATAAATATAATCAGGATTTGAATTCATGATCTGGCTTAAAAGGTGGGACTTTTAACACTGATGAATGAATGTATCTAGAAACTGAGAGAGAGAGGATAATGAATATTTCTGTCTTCATTGTATTTGGTTTATATGTCCCATTTACAAATGACTTTCCAGAATGTACAGAAACCTAAATTAAATATAATTTACCTAAAGATAATTCATGCATTCCTACCAGATTAATCTAAGCCATGTGAAGCTTGTGGTCTCTTTCTAGAAGAGTGAAAAATATCTTACTATTGTGCTAGATTATTATAATTGCTGAGGTCTTAACCTTCTGGAAGAAATTCGACTTCCTGTCTAAAATCACACTGTGATGGCAACTCTTGCACTTTCCTTGGTAAAATGACAAAATTGTTGACTTAGAATAATGATGGCCATTATGGGAAAATTTTGATATGCCATTTGTATGTAACAAAAGGATAAGAACTTGGAAACAGAATACACCCTGAAAGAGGACTATCATTTACTGTGGAACTAGAAAAAGAGCTATTGAGTCTGCTTTCTTCAAAGAATCCACAACAGGATGCACTAATATCATAACTCATGGTTTAATGCAAATAAGAGATGCTGCCAGGGAACAATGAAAACTTTGTTTAGACTTTCAAAGAATAACCATGGTAGCCAGAGTTACTTTAAAAAAAAAAAAAAAGGGTTAAGCCCCTTGGAACCAGACAAAATTCATGCTGAGATTTCAAGCAAGGAAGAGAAATGTTGCTTAAGTATCTGCCTAACATTCTCCTTAATATATGAACATCAAGGGACTAAAATTTGATCCCCTTTTCTCTTTGATTTTACATATTTCTAAAATAACCTTTAACCTAAGATGAAATAAAAAATTGCACCAATAATCTCATCACTTTTATGACTATTTTCATTTTGTCCTGTTTCCGTAGTCTTTTTTTTAAACTTACATATTTCCAAGCAATTGAAAGTATATTACATAGTTTAATGTTCTGATTTTTGTTCATAACACATGTGTTTTCACATGATATTCACTATTGTCTTGTGAACAGGTTGATTATCCTCTATCAAAGCCAAGTGTGATCATTTGTTTAATTGGTCCCACATTGTTGAATACTCAGGTTGAATATTCTATCCAAATTTTTATTGTCAAACTAAAGTAAATACCTTTGTAAACATGCTCATATTTTTCTGTCAAATTTTTAATTATGATAAATGCCCTGGATTTATGTTTTAGTCACTGGAAACAGTATGGCCCTAACTGCATGTTTCTAAATTGCTTTCTAAGAGCATTCTGAGTTTTATTTGCTTTGATAGGCATCTATTCTGTATTAGTTTTTCATAGCTTCATCAACATTGGATATTACAATTTTAATTCTCTTTGTGGCTGCTTAATAAGCCTAAATAAGAGCATACTGCTGTTCAATTTGACATTTCTTTTTCACTTTCAAGTTAAATATTTTCTCATGAGTTTATGATATAAATAGATTCATAGGACTTTAAGTCTGGATACTGAAGAAAACTGTTACTTGAATGAATCAAAGGGAGATGATAAGAAGAAAAAATGACTCATAGCATTTTACCTTTAATAAATAGTATCAAGAAAAATACATCCCAAGTCAGATGAGGGTGCCTTGGAGCATTCTGTGTCTCCTAGGGAGTGTGAAAGGAATGTTCAAGCTGAAGTGCTGTTCAACTCTGAGAACCAAAATTAAAAACTTTTATGCTGCACAGTTTACTCATTAATAAAATGAAAATATCACTGATAAAATGGGAGAAAATATTCCAAATCATACATTTGATAAGGACTTATATCTAGAATATATACAAAGATCTCTTAAAAGTCAGTAATAAAAATGTACCTTAATTTGTTCCATTTCAAGTACTCTTTATTTCTTTGCATCAATCTAGGATTTTGTCTGATACCACATTTCTTCTTAACTGAAGAATTTCTTATAACTTACAGAGTATTTCATATTTTTGTGTTTGAGAACATGTTGATTGAGCCTTCATTTTTAAATGTATTTTTTCTAACTTTAAAGATTCTGTGTTTAAAATGTTTTATTTTATTTCGACACTTTAAAATTGTCACTCATTGTCTTCTGGTTTGCATGGTTTCTGACAAGAAGTCTACTGTAATTCTTACTTTTCCTCTTTTAGGTAATGTCTTTTTTTTTTTTTTTCCCTTAGGATGTCTCAAGATTTTTTCTTTGTGTTTTATTGTCAGCAGGTTCAACATTAATTCCATCTAAATTCCACCTGGCTTCTTTCAATAAATTGACAAGCTGATCAAAAATTTCATATGTAAATTTAAGAAATCCACAGTAACTAAAACAACTTGCCTAGATTTTAAACCTAGGTGGGTGTTTGGGGCAGGGGGACATTATTCACTTTTTGTTTGAGTATTTTTATTGCTTGGCATTCTCAGCTTCTTTCATCTGTGGTTTAGTATATGTCATTAAATTTTGAAAGTTCTAAGCCATTATTTTGTCAAATATTTCTTCTGTCTCTATGTCTGTTTTCCCTCTGATGTTTCAATTGTGCATAGGGGAATGACTCTAGCTTCCTACATCCCATATGGAAATCAGAAATTCCTCAGGGAGAAAAAAACAAACATGGTATTGAACATTTACATACTAGGAAAAGCCTTACAGAATTTTCTCATCTACTTCTTAAGCTTACAGCAATGTCCCTTTGTTCCTGGGCACTTCCATTAAACAAATGCTCAATAAAAAAAAGGGTCAGAATTTGATTTAATCATAAAAAAAACCCAAAGCTAAGCTATGCAATCCTGAAAGGCATGAATTCATTCACCTAAGAGCTAGAGAAAATCCACTGTATGTTCTTCAGTGGTCTGAGAATTTCATGGGCTATAAAAGATGAGACATGACAGGTGCCTATATTCAAAGCTCATTTTTGAGTGAGAAAAAAAGACATATACATAATAACTGAAGGAGACATCTAATTGAGTTTGTGGTTATTTTGTTCTTGGTTTTTTTTTTCTTTTTTTGAGCAAAGTTTTCTTACAGCTCATGAAGAGGCATAATAAATAGAAATCAAAGCATAATCTTAATGAGGAATGAACTATGTCCTGTAGTGTATTAATTTGTTCCAATATATGAAGACAAAATTATCATGAGTCCCCTTCAAAAAAAGTTTTAATAATATTATACAATTATATAATAGTAAAACATGTCATATAACAGAAACATACACATACCAGAAAGGTACAAAAACAGGAACTAGGCTGTGTGTGTGTGTGTGTGTGTGTACAAGTGTGTGTAGCTAGTCTCATGTTTATTGGACAACCTATCCATCTACTTCTGAATGCCTTCCACATTTATAAACACAGAGGACATTTAATCGATGGTAACAAAGCAGGTAACATCTTAACCACAGGTAGATTGATGGGGTTTTCTCTAGCATACTTTATATTTTAAGGCCACTCCCAGTATATTACTCCCAAATGACCTTTTCCATATTTAAGCTAAAAGTAAGTTGGAGTGACTTTTAAGAAAGATAGTTGGCTGTTTTTATTTTATATACATATATGTACACCAAATACTCTTTTAGAACTCTAACAAAACATAAAACATCGCTTAAGGCTTTTGCAATTATTTCAGGTACTGCTACTCAAGGTCGACTTGAAAGAGCACTTAATGACAGAAAGGAATGTAGTTTTCTCACACAGACTGAGTGCTAAAGGGAAACAAGTCATTCAGCAGTAATATCACTCACCATCACTTCAATCACAATAGCTTTCCATTCTGTCGTTGGGAATTTAAAATGAATTGAGCTTTACATTTTTAGCATAATGTAATTTAAAAATAGAATTATTTCTTTTCAGCAGAGCATTTTCAGAAAAAAAAATCATCCAAACAGAAGACGAAAATAACTTCATGTAGCACTAGATGGAAAGGGTGACACAGAACACAATGTGGCATCAGAGGTTAGGTTGCTCTACCCCTGGAGCTGGTGATTGGGGGGTGAGTATGTAGAATAAAATAAAGACTAAAAATAGGCAGTGTTGGTCACTGATACCTCCCTGAAACTCTGGGTGCACTGGGCCTTTCTTCCTGACAGTGACTCAGCACACAGAAGGGTCTCCCTGGCTTCACCAGTGAGCAAGACCAGCCTACAGCCATTTTTCTTCTGCAGCAGCCATCGGAGAGGAAGGGACATGTTTTATAGGTTTCAGAGCCTCAGAGCCTTTGGCACCAATTAGATAAATAACAACCAGTACAGGATTGTTCTTTGAATGCAATGAGGCACCAACCAGCAACATCCAGAAATATTTTTCAGGGCAGAGTCAGGAAAATGGTGTCCAGCTCTCCATTCATATTTATCCACATTCTCTCTCTCTTCTTATAACTATACACACACTATATATATTTTATTTGAGTTTAGTTTTCCATTCTAGTTCTCTAATGGCAGATGGGTGCAAACATGAACTTGGGTGAAGATAGGAGGTATAAAGTGGTCAAAATACTTAACCTCAACTCTACATAAATGTAGCAGACAAATAAAATATAAAATAAGAATCCTATGCCCAAATTCTAAGTGTTATTACTGCCCTAGATCCTCTGTGATTTTGTACCCCTGCATACTTCTGTAAACTCCCAAGGATACACGCACCTCAGTTTAAGAACTTTGATGGAAGGGAGATTCAGTTTACACTAATGACCCTGTGTAGCAGCTCCACTGTCCTTTATTAAGTCTGTGTGGGATGGCCAAGTGCACTATTCATTGTGTTTGTGTGTGTGTGTGTGTGTGTGCGCGCGCGCGTGCACGTGCATGCATAAGCAATCATTGAAATTTTATTTGTGCACTGTTCATCCTTGATTATATGTCTTCTCTACATTTCCACACTAATTTCTACACAAATGAGTTAAGTACATTCAAGGATGTGAGCACAATGTAGGCTGGTTGAGACACTAAGATGGCCAGGCTGCCCTACTAGGAGACTGGAAAATAAATCTCATGGCCAGAGATGGATCTTGGTCCTAGCTCCAGCAAAGCTGTCTTTGGTGGGCAGAGAGGGGACCCAGGAAAAGGTGGGAGAGATGTTAACCAGCAGTTGTCCCCTCCAAGTCCAGGTCAACCTGTGATGTGAGGACTGAAAAGAGAAGGTAAGAGTGACAGGAGGGGAGAAGCAGGGGTGGGGTCATGTGTGAAGGACAGTGCCAGGAATGAGAACTTCAGTAGCTTCCAAGAAAGACCCTAAGCCCCGCAGACTCTGCGAGGGGAAGAGTGGTTACCTTAGAGGATTAAAGACTTCAGCACCTAAGCATATACCTATCTCAAAATAGTGATACCCTATCTCAAAGTAGAAAAACAAAACAAAACAAAAAGCAGGGCATGGTGACACATGCCTGTACTCCCAGCAGCTTGGGAGGTTGAGGCAGGAGGATCGCAAGTTCAAAGCCAGCCCCAGTAAAAGCAAGGCGCTAGGCAACTCACTGAGTCCCTGTCTCTAAATAAAATACAAAATAGGCCTGGGGATGTAGTTCAGTGGTCGAGTGCCCCTGAGTTCAATTCCCGGTACTTAAAACAAATACACAAACAAAAAGGGCTAGAAATATAGCTCAGTGGTGGAGTGTCCCCGGGCTAAGTCCCTAGTATATACCCCTCAAAAGACTCCATTCATGTGGCCTAACAACATTTACATAGACGCGGTTTTATCCCTCATTCCCTCTGCTTCTTCCCGCAGATGAAGGTCAAGCAGTAGCTGACACTTTATCATGTCACCTAAAGTCCCCAAGCATTACCACTTACCTCATGAACTCACTCTAACATCTGCTTTTCCCTAAGACAAAGCACTTAGAATACAGTGAAATAGTTTAGTAGAAGGGGATCAGGTCAATGACTTTTAATAGACAAACACATTCAGACAGGGCAAGTAAGTCTCCCAGGAACAAAAGCTGCAAAAAGGTAGGTATGACATTAGAACCCAGGTTGTCTCATTCTTCTGAGCAGCTTCTGTCTTAAAAAACTCATTCAATTTCATTGTTTCCTTTCTGCTTAATTTTAGCATGAAATAGCAAAGTAGCTCTAGGAAGCATCCCAACATTTCTGCTTCCGGTGGTGCAGGGCCAATGGCTTGCACTTCTATGGGCTCAAAGTGTCTTCTGTTCTGATTCAATATTAGCCCGAATGGAGTAAGATGTATAATAATAGTTAACATTATTTGTTATTGTTGGATTCAAGATGTTACTTGGTTACCTAAGCCCTGCAGACTCTGCGAGGGGAAGAGTGGTTCCTTATTCCTCAGAAATCTGAATAAATTTGGCTTCAGACCCACTTTCACAGGCCTCAGATGCCTGAGACCTGCTTTCCCAGCCCCACTGCTCAAGTTCTTGTCTCTGCATGAACTGAGTCAACTCTGGTTCACCCCAGACTGATTCAGGTGGGTCAGTCAGTTCTTTACCCATTGCCTCAAAGGGCTCATCCTGCCCCAGCTTCTTGTGAATTCAAGACTGACTATGTGGTGCTCTGACTATGTGGTGATCCCAATGACATCACATCACAGAGCACACAGTTTGTCTTCATGTCACTGGCTTCTCCTTTCTCTTCCTAGCCTCCCTCTCAGACCATCCTGGCAATTCAACTTCTCTCTGTGAGGAGCAGCCAGCAGTTTTTAGCTCCAATTTGCACACCCAATGCCAGATTCTCTGTTTTTCCTTTCCTGGAGGTGAAGGAGGCTTTGTAACATGGTGAAAGAAAAGACAGACAGAGTTGGTTATTCATCAGAGAACTGCCATTCCCTGTAGGGAAGTTTGGTCTTGTTTATCTAACCAGCAAACTCCCTTCCCCAAATTAGAATCTCTGTCCACATTGGTAATACGATATTAATGAGTAGAAAAGTAGACAGATAGATCAACCAGAAACTTAATGCAAATATGCTATTTCAGGTAATTTGCTGAAATGGGTCTTAAATTGATCAAAGTAATATCTAAATTAAATCTAGTAACCAAATTTTCATTATGCTCTTTAAAAAAATACCCATGTTTAAGAATTACAAATGTCTAAAAATGTAAAATAAGAAAACATTGTTGTATCAATAATATAAGCTATATATTAAAGCTATTTAATAAAGAAGTATAAGCTATTTAATAAAGAGGTCTTCTGGCTAACACTTAATTTTAATTTTCTATATTGCTAATGTAGACAGATAAGTAGAAGACTGGAAATGAAATGCAGGAAAATAGCTAAGAATTTAGGGGTCTCAGAAGATAGACCAATTGAGTTTATCTGGATGAAATTTACATAAATAACAGGAACTATTTGTTTTGAGCACACTTGTAATGTTTGATGGCCAGGTAGTGGTACACATGGATCCCACTGATGAACTCCCTATCTGCCCCCTCATCCCTGCTATGAATAGTTTGAATGATATATGTTTTTTC
Organism: Marmota marmota marmota; assembly: GCF_001458135.2. Lineage (NCBI taxonomy): Eukaryota > Metazoa > Chordata > Mammalia > Rodentia > Sciuridae > Marmota > Marmota marmota. Next base: position 38,480,037 of record NW_026000057.1, read on the forward strand.
TTTTACAAAGAGAATGTGTTTAATTTATAATGGAAGTTTTAACTAGCTTTGTTCAACTGGAAAAATTCTAAAGGTCAGTGGAGAGTAGAATGAGATAATACTTTACTAATACTCACTTGGGCACCCAGGAGATTTGTGTCATGGAAGTATTAAGGCCTCTAATGCAGAGAGGAAAGTTCTCATCTTTTAATAGAAAATTATATTTATTATATTTACAATTATACTTACTTCTTTTATTTTTTCTGATTAAACTCTGAGGTAAATATTATAATCTCTATTTGACAAATGAGGAAACTAAGGTTCAGAGAAGGCAATTTGTCCAAGGTCATACAAATACCTAGGAGCAATGCTAATCAGGCATTGGGTATGCAGTGCTGAGATTTTCACATTCACATTAAACCTAGTAACCATACTTTTATCATGCTTTGTTAAAAACTACCAATATTTAAGAATTACAAATGTCTAAAACTATAAAATAACATAATAGTTATATCAATCATGTAACATAATAGTTGTGTCAATAATGTAAAATAAAAAAATATTATAGTTGTATCAATCAATGTGATTTTAAAAATCCACATTCTTAACTACTATTATGCATTAGAAGCAGAATTTCTGGCTTTGAAGGCTATTCAATCAAAACACCTGGGTGATCCTAGGGAGAATATCTGTGCTTTTGTACCTCTATTTTCTCATTAATAAAATGGAAATAATCACAGCATTTACTCCATAGGATTGCTATGAACTGTGTGAGTTAGTATGCACAGAACCTTTAAAATAGAATCTGGCAGCTAGTAAGTGCTGAGTGAATTTTAGTAATTATTTTATTTTTTGGTACAAGGGATTAAACCCCGGAGATGCTTAACCACTAAGCCACATACCTCCCCCCCGATCCCCGCAATCCTTTTTATTTTTTATTTTGGGACAAGGTCTCCCTAAGTTGCTGAGGCTGGCTTTGAACTTGCCATCCTCCTGCTCTAGGCTCCTGATCCTCTAGGATTACAGGTATGTAACTGTGTCCCGCTAGTAATTATTTTATACAACTTCTGTTCTCTGCACTAGGCAAAGAACAGAAGATAATCCTGAAAAAAATTTAATTTCTTATAAATTAACCTCAACAATGCTGTGTTGTTTTGTTTGTTTTGTTTTGGGCACTGGGGATTGAACCCAGAGTAGTTTTACCATGGAACTACATGCTAGTCCTTTTTATTTTTTATTTAGAGACAGGATCTTACTAATTTGCCAAGCTGGTCTCAAACTTATGAACATCCTGCATCAGTCTCCTAAATTGCTGGGGTTACAGGTGAGAACCACCGTGTTCAGAATCCATGCTGTTTTACAGTTAGATAATGGTTGGCCCCTTGGCACTGTGACCAGAGGTCAAATAAATGAAACCTGGTAGATGTTACTATGTTATGATTATCACAATAAACTATCTCAATGCAGTTTTATTTTTAATAAAAATTTCAAATTCTAAATTGATATTAGAAATTAGATCTAATGATACAAAAACTGGTTTTGTGGCTTATATTATTTAACATTTTAGTGGTGCAAAATTTGGAGTATTGGTTATCCATGATAAATTTAAAAACCCCATAGTGATTAGTACTATGGTGTTTTAGAACAGAATTCTAAGACCAAGGTTCTCTGTAATTTGTGTGTATTACAACATAGTCATGGTTATTCTTTCCCTTGACAACACTTGTCAGATTTTAATTCTCACTTAAAAAGTCACCTATTCCAGGAAGCTCTCTTTGTCTTCCAGAGGCCAGACTGCCCTATGCTCCTCTTGCATACTACTAAATAGCATTGCAACTTAACATACTTTCAGCATATTGTTTAATAAATGTTCTTATTCCCCTTAGCCTGGAAATTCCATGACAGTGGACACAGCTTTAACTTTGGTACTCAGTTGGTGCCTGGCATTTTGTAAAGTTTGAATAAATCACTGTTGAGTGAATTACTGGAGAATCAATACGTGAACCAATGGACATATGTAAGGGAATCTAGAGGCAAAAGCTTTCCCAAATTACAGATGCAATTTACTCAGAACTAATGAGTCAATATTTCTGTATGCTCTTCTATTAAAAAATATAGTGTATTTTAAATTAAAATGGCAAATAAATAAACTTCATGATGTGATTCATTCAAATACTTCCACTCGTGGCTTCTTTGTCCTGCAATAAATTCCTTTGATTTTTATTCTCCTCTCTCCCAATATTTTCATTTACTAGAATGATAACTAGTTCTGAGTTTCATTGAAATATGCTGAAGTGAACCGAGGGGGAAGTGGTTTGAAGGAAAATATGACCATAATTGATTTATTTCCAGCCAGCATTAAAAAGCTTCTTTCAATTAACTTTTTATTCCCTTCTAAAGGAACTTAAAATTTATTACTTAAAGAACAGAACTATCTTTTGTTCCATTGAAACAAGTGAAAAGGAGTGCAAAGTCACTTCAAGAGCAGGGCGAGCCTGAGAACACCTGGCCCATACTCAGGGTTAAAGTGATTTGACTTTATAAAATGCTCTGTAAAAGGAAAATGATGGTATTCTTTAAGAAAAAAGGAGGCGTCCTATGACTATAGCTACTAGCAGAAGAGCAGTCCCATATTCTCAGAATTCTAATCTACATAATTGCTGATTTTAGACAACAGGAAATTTAATAAATATAATCTAATTCCCACCTCTAACCCATAGAAGAACTGAATTACTGTAAGATTCTTTCCCTGAACCATTAACTATTCTGTAATCAGAAATCAGTCACTTATTTTGCTCTTAATATCTTTTCTTAAGGTATAGCATCAGAAAGTCATAAATATACGGGATAATAGATGACTGTGTAAATTGTGCTACAGAAAAATTTTAGGTGAACTAGCCAGAAGACAAACAGACCACAACACATTGAAATCCTTCAGGAATTTAATTCAGACTCTTAAAATGATGGAGTCAAGGTAGTAAAGAAAAAAAAACATATGTTTAGTGGTTACAGCAAATGAATCAGGAATAAAAGATATCGGGTTCACTGTATAGCTCACTGTGCAGCTTGAATCAATGGTTTGACCTTTGGAAGTCTGAGAGGCTCAATTTATCGGCTCTCTAAATATACTTACAATAAAAGTGCCATTAGAAGTATGCTGTGAAGATTAATGTCAGGGAAGAACTGTGAGACTCATGTGTAAGAGATGAAAGGAATTCCAAATACCACAACTATAAGCTAATTAAAATTTAATGTTACTTAAAAATCACATAGCTAGCTAGGATAGATTCATAGGTGACACACTAATATCAATTTTTAATTTAAACAAATTTTGAAGTTTTAAAGACAATAATAAATTCTGAAACAGGATTATGAAATACTTATCATTTTGCTTTGGAAAAAAAAATCCCTTATGACCCAGGCCTCAAAAAATTCTAGTCTGCCTAGGCAAAAAAAAAAAAAAAAANTATATATATATATATATATATATATATATATATATTTAATCCTGAAGATCTTTGACATTATTTTCATTATTTTTTCTCTTTAAAAGGAGATGAGGATATGAACTCAGAGGAGCATGAGCTCGACTTGTTTTGGGCTGTTTATCTGTCTCTACCTCTTTTCTTGCATGGCACGTGCACCAAGGCTGGTCACTGATTGCTATTGAAATAAATTGTCATTATGATGAAAATGGATACCAACCAAGATTCTTATATCTAGCAAAACTAAGCTTTAGATTTGATGATGAATAAAAACTTTCCATGATAAACAAAAGTTTAAAGAATTTACAACTAGGAAGCCTGCACTACACAACATCCTCAACAAAATATTCCACGGAGAGGAAATGAAAAACAATGATGAAAATCAGCAGAGGGAGGTATTACACTAAAGGAAAATCTAATCAGAGGAGAAACCAAGGCACGTTAAATACCAAAAGTAAACAAAAATGGCAAGGAATACAAATCATGTCTCAATTAATAACCTTGAATGTTAATGACCTAAACTCACCAATCAATAGACATAGACTAGCAGATTGGATAAAAAAAAAAAAAAGACCCAACAATATTCTGCCTCCAAGAGACTCATCTCATAGGAAAAGACATCCACAGAATGAAGGTGAAGGGTTGGGGAAAAGTCATACCACTTACATAGACAGCGAAGGCAAGCAAGGGTTTCCATCTTCACATCAAATAAAGCAGACTTCAAGCTAAAGTCAATAAAAAAGGATAAAGAAGGACACTACACACTGCTCAAGGGAAACATACACCAAGACTTAACAATTATAAATATATACTCCCCAAACAATGGAGCATCTACGTTCATCAAATAAACTCTTCTCAAGTTTAAGAGTCAAATAGACCAGAACACAATAATTTTGGGTGACTTTAACACACCTCTTTTATCACTAGATAGATCTTCCAAACAAAAGCTGAACAAAGAAACTATAGAACTCAATAATACAATCAATAACTTAGACTTAACTGACATATATAGAATATTTCAACCTCCAATGAGAGAATACACTTTCTTCTCAACAGCACATGGATCCTTCTCTAAAATAAACCATACACTATGCCACAAAGCAACTTTTAGCAAATATAAAAAAAGTAGAGATACTACCCTGAATTCTATCAGATCATAATGAAATGAAATTAGAAATCAATGATAAAATAAGAAATAAAATACACTCTTACACCTGGAGACTAAATAATATGCTACTGAATGAACAATGGGTTACAGAAGACATCAAGGAGATTAAAAAATTTTTAGAGGTGACTGAGAACACGGATACAACATATCGAAATCTCTGGGGCAGTATGAAAGCTGTTCTAAGAGGAAAGTTCATTGCATGGAGTTAATTCCTTAAAAGAAGAAAAAGTCAACAAATAAATGACTTATATTACATCTCAAAGCCCTAGAAAACGAAGAACAAATCAACACAAAAAGAAGACAGGAAATAATTAAAATCAGAGCTGAAATCAACGAAATTGAAACAAAAGAAACAATTGAAAAACTGACAGAACAAAAAGTTGGTTCTTTGAAAAAATAAATAAAATTGATAGCCTCTTAGCCATGCTACTGAAGAGAAGGAGAGAGAAAATTCAAATTACTAACATATGTGATGAAAAAGGAAATATCACAACAGACACTACAGAAATACAGAAGATAATTAGAAATTATTTTGAAAACTTGTACTCTAATAAAGTAGAAAATATCGAAGGCATCAACAAATTTCTAGAGTAAAACAATTTGAATCAGGATGATATGCATAATTTAAACAGATCAATTTCAAGTGACAAAATAGAAGATACCATCAGAAGTCTACCAACCAAGAAAAGCCAAGTACCAGATGGATACACAGCCGAATTCTACAAGACTGTTAAAGAAGAACTAATACCAATACTCTTCAATTTATTTCAGGAAATAGAAAAAGAGGCAGCACTTCCAATCTCATTCTATGAGGCCAATATCATCCTGATTCCAAAACCAGGCAAAGACACATCAAAAAACCCGAAAACTTCAGACCAATATCTCTAATGAACATAAATGCAAAAATTCTCAATAAAATTCTGGCAAATTGAATATAAAAACATATCAAAAAGATTGTGCACCACGATCAAGTGGGATTCATCCTAGGGATGCAAGGTTGGTTCAACACATGGAAATCAATAAATGTAATTCATCACATCAATAGACTTAAAGATAAGAATCATATAATCATCTCAACAGACACAGAAAAAAACATTTGACAAAATATAGCACCCCTTCATGTTCAAAACACTAGAAAAATTAGGGATAATAGGAACATATATCAACATCATAAAGGCTATCTATGCTAAGTCCCAGGCCAATTTCATTCTAACTGGAGAAAAATTTAAGGTAAAAACTGGAACAAGATAAGGATGCCCTCTTTCACCACTTCTATGTAACATAGTTCTTGAAACACTGGCCAGAGCAATTAGACAGATGAAAGAAATTAAAGGGATACACAGAGGCAAAGAAAAACTCAATTTGGCACTATTTGCTGATGATATGATTCTATACCTAGAAGACCCTAAAAGTTCTACCAGAAAATTTCTAGAACTAGTAAATAAATTCAGCAAAGTAGCAGGATATAAAATCAACACCCATAAATCAAAGGCATTTCTGTCTATCAGTGACAAATCCTCAGAAAGGGAAAAAAGGAAAACTATCCCATTTACAATAGCCAAAAAAAAAAAAAAATACTGGGGAATCAACTTAAAATAGGTGAAAGATCTATATAATGAAAATTACAGAGCCATAAAGAAAGAAATCAAAGAAGTCCTTAGAAGGGAAAGAAGATCTCTTCCTTGCTCTTGGATAGGCAAAATTAATATTATCAAAATGACCATACTTCCAAAAGCACTATATAGATTTAATGCAATTTTGATCAAAATCCCAATGACATTCCTCATAGAAATAGAAAAATCAGTCATGAAATTCATCTGGAAAAATAAGAGACCCAGAATAGCTAAAGCAATCCCCAGAAAGAAGAATGAATCAGGTGGCATCACTATACCAGACCTTAAACTATACTACAGAGGAATAGTAACAAAAAAGCATGGTATTGGCACCAAAACAGACTGGTAGACCAATGGTACAGAATAGAGGACACAAAGACTAACCCACATAATTACAATGATCTTATATTAGATAAAGGCACCAAAAAACATGCATTGGAGAAAAGAGCCTCTTCAACAAACGGTGCTGGGAAAACTGGAAATCCATATGCAACAAAATGAAATTAAACCCCTATCTCTCACCATGCACAAAATTCAACTCAAAATGGATCAAGGACCTAGGAATACAACCAGAGACGCTGTGTCTAACAGAAGAATCAGTAGGCCCTAATATCCATCAAGTGGGATTAGGCCCCAACTTCCTTAATAAGACTCCTTTGATGCAAGAATTAAAATCAAGGATTAATAAATGGGATCGACTCAAACTAAAAAGTTTCTTCTCAGCAAAAGAAACAATCTCTGAGGTGAAAAGAGAGCCTTCATCTTGGGAGCAAATTTTTACCCCTCACACATCAGATAGAGCACTAATCTCTAGGGTATATAAAGAACTCAAAAAGCTAAACACCAAAAAAACAAATAACCCAATCAATAAATGGGTGAAGGACATGAACAGACACTTCTCAGAAGATGATATACAACCAATCAATATACAAATATATGAAAAACTGTTCATCATCACTAGCAATTAGAAATGCAAATCAAAACCACTGTAATATTTCATTTCACTCCAGTCAGAATGGCAGCTATTAAAGACAAACAACAATAAATGTTGGCAAGAATGTGGGCACAAAGGTACATTCATACATTGCTGGGGGGACTGCAAATTGGTCTAGCCAATATGGAAAGCAGTATGGATTCTTGGAAAACTGGGAATAGAACCACCATTTGACCCAGCTATCCCTCTCCTTGGTCTATACCCAAAGGAATTAAAAACAGCATACTACAGGGACACAGCCCCATCAATGTTTATAGCAGCACAATTCACAGTAGCTAAACTGTGGAACCAACCTAGATGCCCTTCAATAGATGAATGGATTTTAAAAATGTGGCATATATATACAATGGAATATTACTCAGCAATAAAAGAAAATAAAAATCATGGCATTTGCAGGTAAATGGATGGCACTGGAGAAGATAATGCTAAGTGAACTTAGCCAATCCCCCAAAAAACAAATGCCAAATGTTTTCTCTGATTTAAGGAGGTTGATTCATAATGGGGTAGGGAGGGGGATCATGGGAGGAATAGAGAAACTTTAGATAGGGCAGAGGGGTGGGAGGGTAAAGGAGAGGGCATGGGGTTAGAAATGATGGTGGAATGTGATAGACATTATTGTCCAAAGTACATGTATGAAGACACAAAATGGTATGAATATACTTTATAAAGATATGAAAAATTGTGCTCTATATGTGTAATAAGAATTGTAATACATTCTACTGTCATTTAAAATAAAAAAATTAATTTAAAAAATGGTTTGTCATAACATCATTTTAAACAGTCCATGCTTCTCAGTGTTATCTGAAGGATTTAAAATATTCTGACAGAAAAATGAGAAATTATACCCCAATTGATTCAAATGTATGAATTGCCAAGATCATTGTAATGTCATGTGTAGCTAATAAAAAAAATATTCTGACATACACATACACATAGACACTTCTTGCCACGTGTACATTTGTGTATGTGAACATAAATAAAATGTTGATATACCTTTAACTGTGAGAATTACAAAAATAATAAAATGGGCTGGGAATGCAGCTTTACCTTTCTCCCCTCTCCTCTACCCCCTCCTCATTGTACTGGGGACTGAACCCAGGGGCACTGTGCCACTGAACTACATCCCCACCCACTTTCTAAAATTTTATTTTGAGACAGGGTCTCATTAAGTTGCCCAGCCTGGCCTCAAATTTGTGATCCTCCTGCCTCAGCCTCCTGAGTAGCTGTGTTATAGGCAGGGCCACCATGCCTGGCTGCCGAGATTTTTAAAGCATGATGGTTCTACTATCAATGCTTTTCAAAATTTACTGAGCATCTCTTATATAAGGTTCACTTTAGACACTTAGTCTAGCAAACCAAGGTCCATCTCTACATTTTATACTGGAGACTGAAACAGGTTCTGTAACTTGCCCAGGCAAGGACCTTTTTAAACACAAGCACCCTGTCTTTGACTGGAAGACCATATTCTTTCCTCTACACCTCACTAGGCTCCTGCTTTTCACAGAAAGATGCTTAGTAACTAGTGTAGGTTGGGATGCTAGAAGGAACTAGATTAGAGTTTAGTGCTGGGTTACTGCGAGTCTTTTTTTCCCTAGCACAATCTAAAGAATTAGAAGACCATTACAAAAAACTAACATTCAGATTAGCAAGTAAGGTGACTAATAGAGGAAAATAAGTGCAAAAAAAATCACCATCAAATGACCAAGGCTAATTACCAATTTTGTCAATCTGCATGACAGATAAAAATGTCTTGTAGAAAACAAAATATTGTATTGAAATAATTTACTTTTCCTTTGTTTTTCAAACACAAGAGAAAACTTTTTTTTTATTTCCTGGTTGTTATTTGCCATATTTCATGGCTTAGAAATGATAACCCTCTTTTAACAATTGTTTGAAAATGATTTTCTGGGCATCAAAAGTATTTCTTCAGAAAAAGTGAATCTATAATGTGGAAGAAAATGTTCTCTCAAGACAGTTTAAGGACATGGAGTGCTTTTTAAAAATTATTATATCATTATAAGCTCTCTCTTTTAGAAAAGCACTTTTAGAAGTTCAAGATTCCTTCTGTGAGTCCGAGCTATAGAATTATTATAGTACTGCCAACCTTGTCTTTACTGTCTAAATGACCAGCCATCTCAGTGAAGGAGACTCATGTATGCACCTTCTTTTCCTAAAGACAACATAACAGCTATTCCACTGTTAAATAATAAGGAGGATGAACAGAAGTTCCATATACAGAGTTTTATGTCTAGATTGATGAAGCAGAAAAAACAAACTCAAACTACATTTTGCTGAGACCTTCATAAAAGTGTGAAAACATTTGGTTTCTCTAGGTTTTAGAGAAAACACATTGCAAATGCCACAAGGATGTATAACAAAACATAAAACTGCAAATATTAACTGTCTCGTTCCTTGAAATATAATTTAAACTTGGTGACTAGGACAAGAAAATGTCACATTCCTTTCTCTTGCTAAGGAAATTGCATATTTCCTTGCAAAAATAAAGAATACGCAGTCTTCAAAAGAATCCATGTGACAGCTTTAAAGTTGTTTTGTTTCAGGTTAAAGGTTTCTATAAATTTTCATGATTGTGGGAAAAAGAAAAAGAAACAAAGAAGACAAAGCAAAACATTAACCTTAGGCACACAAGTTTTGGGTTTCACCAATGTTAAAAAACATTTCGAGTTATATAATTTTTCAATTGATCCTAAAAAGGACAAACTTACGAATTGTGTTTATGTTTCCCTCCATGACCTGCAATGCTCCACCCAGAAAGTTAATCTTCTGTCCTTACCAGAATTTGTGAAGCAAAGGGACGTGCATTTTACAAAGTGGAAAATGGAGCTGTGGCATGGTTAGCTAGCCTTGAATGAGTGCTGCATGCTTGGTTTATGGCCTAAGGGTGCCATAAGCCTGGGTCAAGAACATTAATTTCACTTGAGAGGCGAGTAATTCCGAAAGAGAGTCTTTACTAAACATAGATTCATCAAATTTCCAGAATTTCACTAAAATAAAATGAAGGGAAATTTTACTAGTAATAGCAAACACTAATGTAAGGGCTTCATGTCTGTTCCTTACATTGACCTTATTGGGAAGGATCTGCTACTGTCTCTCTCTTCCAGAGGAGAAACTGAGGCCAGAAACTTTAAGGACTTGGTCAAATTCACGTTACCTGTAAGTAGCACACTCATGCTTTTAGCCACTTTGCAAGTTCTGATAGAGAAGCCAAGATGGAGAAAAGATGGAAAGGATTATGAGGCATCTTAGTCTCTCTGCAAAGGCTGGCCTCCTTATAATTTCAGAGTTTGGTCCAGGGCACATGGATTTAAAATATTCTGGGAATACAAGCAGATGAGTCACAGGATTTCTAAAGCCTAGGCTCAGATCTCTGAGGGGGACAGGAAAGTCCCTAACTCTGCATCCTGCCTTCTGGTAGACTAGCCCAGCCATGGGCTTTGTCAGCTCTCACAATGGCTTTCCTGGTCTCTGTAGAGGTTCCAGATTGCAGAGCCAGTCAGGACTGTTGGGGAGCACAGAATATCAGACTTATCCACGGGATTACGCTAGATGCTTTGTCCACCGGTAAGTATGTGGAAGGAATAAATACACTGAGGCATGGAAATATGGGTATGTGGAGTTGTGAAGTTCTGGTTTTACTTTATTATTCTCCCTCGCTATTAACAGTACCACAAAAGTATTAATATGAGTATGGCAAGCGTATTTAACCCTAATTCTGTTCAACAATTAAAAAAGCTTGCTTCTGGATTCAGAAGGTTTTATAGGTTCCCTCTGTAAAAATAACTTTTGTTAACCCAGAAACAGTACCTAGTTTAACCATGACTAGAATAAACTAGAGTGCATTTTGTTCTTCAAGAAAAATGTTAAATTTGGCATTTCCCTAAGCCATTTATATTTATGAAAAAGATATAGCTGTATCATACATATAACTGATCAAACTGGCATTCAAAATACTTACAATGGAAATTTTTTAGTTTCTGACTAGTGCCTTTTTCAAAATGACACAGATTTGATCATTTGTACCATACTTTTCCATACTTCAGAAGTACATGTAGTACTTGTATAAGCACAAAAACTTATTGTTAACTCATTCACTAGAATAATTTTGTGATTTGAATGCTCTCCAAATTATAAAAGAAATTATATATTCAAAGGAACTCACCTTTTGTCCATTCATTCCTGGGATTCCAGGTGCTCCAATGGAACCCTAAGGAGATTCATAATTAAATTAAATTGCATAATCACACAATATTTCAATTCTAAATTTATATTGTGTTAGTTATGTCAGTCATAACTTTACCTTGGTAAAACATGACAGAACTTATGTGCAAAAAATTATAAGATTATGTTTTTTTCAGATCTTATTCACTATCTGAAAATATATAACATAGGTAGTCTTCAAGCTTTCTCAAAAACTCAAGTTAAAATTTAAACTTGTTTCCAAATATCCACTTAACCCTAATATGATTTTAAAGAATTTCATGTCATAAATTGAGATCCATATCTATCAGAAAGTTATATGGCTTTAAATTTTGTTGTTAAGAAATAAATAGCCTTTGTTCCATCTGGAAAAAGCCTTACACTAGCAGTAATTCTTGAATTTCAAGAGTGTAAATAACATAAAAATATACTAAAATAACAACTGTTTGTCCTACACCTAAATAAAGGACCCATGTTGTAAACTCAAGATTTTTGTATCTGGAGTATTTTCCCCCTGGACTCTCAGGTAGTATGTTTATGCCACCCAAATTTGAATGTCTTCAGAGTGGACTCAAAAAATATCATAAATGTTATACACTGATCAGGAAAAAAAAATACCTTCTGCACAAAACATTTTAAGATGTGTGTGCGTGCAAGTGCACACATACATACTTGGGTGAGTATGGATGGTTGGGCATAGATGGGGTGCACTGAGAGTAAGAAAGCTAATTTGACTCAAGAAAATCTAAGTCATTTAAGTGGACACAGAAGCATTAGCAAACAGTGATGTCATTTCCTTCCCTTACACCTCCCTTTTAGGCTCTGGAGAAATCATTTTAAAATACAATGTGCTTATTCTTTGTCTAGAACTAGAAAACAGATTTTCTTCTTTGTAGATGTATATTAAATTTCTTTAATAATAATGGGAAATTTTTTTAATAGTAATGACCAACCAAAATCTGTTCTAAAAATCAGTCTACCCTTTCCCCCAAAAAAGTAATTATATGCAAAACAAATTAAGATGGTAAATTCCTTGGTTCATTCAATGATTATATGGGGTGGGTCATTAAAGTACTTCCCGAAGGCTGAAGCAGTAATTTTATCGTGGTCGAATGTGGATTAGGGTAGCTTTACAATTTCACACCATGCTTAATAGAGACATTATTGAGAGGGACAAAGTGTTCTTATACACAAGTTGTCTCACAACTCATTGGCTTTTACTTGGTTTGTAGGATTATGTTTCAACAGATGCCACATGCCCAGTGCTTGGGGGATAAAAAGTCTCTATCTTTGATGGATTCCAAAGATAAAGAATAATCACTTTTCCACCTGTTATAATAAAATTGTTTTCTTTAGTTTTCTGCAGGTTAACTATCCCTTTTTCCCCCCTGCAGGAGGGGAGGTTAGTGGGGAATGGGGGACTTCCTTCTATTTTGTTTGCAAAGAGCCTTCTTCCTGCTAGTGACATATTTACCTCTGTGGTATTGGTGTAATTTTAGAAACCCTAGATTCTCCCCCAGGAGAATGTAATGGTCAATTTGGATGACTGTGGATAACACTGAAATGACAATCAGGAAGTCACTTTTCAGTCACCTTGGCAAAGGAGGACACTTAGTGGACCCCTGAAATGCAGCAACAAACACATTTTTCGTCCTGGGCAGTTCTGTGGCCCTTTGGTTATTACATATTTGAGCAAGACCATGCATTCAATTTGCAATGTCATTCGATCTTTTGCATTTTAAGTTTTGTCACATTGTTTAAACAGTATTTGAATTAAAAATTCAATAACCGACACTTTCAGCAGACAGCTTAACACGGTCTGCTGTGGATTTTCAGAATTTTCTACAATGGAGTTGATTAGAAATCTAATGCTACTCTGTATGAATTATTTTTAGAAAGCAGAATGTACAAACCAGACTGCCTCAGCATGGCTTACAGTAGCTAATTCTGCCCACCTCTCTTGCAGGCCATTAGGCGATGGGAGTATAATTACTTCCACAGCATTGTTAGATACTCTACCTTTTGTCCTGGAGGCCCCAGAGGACCCTGAAAAAGAAATATAATTTAATCAACATAACACTATAGCCATTCAAGCTTAGATGACTAATTAAATCTGTCCTATTCTGTAGGTTCTCTTTGCTCTACTGAAATACAGTGATGCTCAAGGAAAATTTTCAGTTGGAAGTACAGATGGGTGTTTTTTCCCATTTTATTCTTTTTTGAAGAACATTCAGCATATGCAATAGGGTTCTGATTATTTCTCCAGGGAGAGAAAAAAAAAAAAAAGAACATTTGCTGTTCCAGTGCCTCTGTTTCTTCAAATACTTGCAGATCTATCATATCAATCTCATTTAGAGGGGCTGCAGGTATTTTTGCTAGAAGCTGTTACAATGCAATGCCCTTCCCCAACTAACAGACATTATGTGACTTCTGCATCTGCAAAACTTCAGTAAGCAGATTTGCAAAGGAAATAATTAAATAGCTTACAAAGAAACATACTTTGTTCTATTCTTTCTCAGAGAAAATGTGGTCAATTGACCTGCACAAAAACTTGTTTAACAAACTAGGGGTGGCCAAGGTCAACTGTGGCACTCAGTTTGTACCTGAAAAGGGAACAAAAGATGCTGCCAACTGTTGCTTAGTCTATAATGGGAGTTGGGGGATACTATGTTTAGTGAGATGAATGAGAACATTTACACAGAAAATGTAAATGTGACAGTTTTGAGATTTAGCAGTTTAAAAACCACAAAGTCAGTGTTGGGATTCTGTTGGCTTTATTTAGAGCAAGGCATGGCTTTGGGAGAGTGGAAAGGAACACAAGGACATATAGCTACATTTCTGACTTTTTGTGTCTATTTTAAAATTAAAATATTAAATACTTCTAATCCTTTCAAAAATATATTTACTTTTTTGTATGGTTTAGTGAAGTTATAGACATTATCATTTCATGTAAAATCTCTTTTGCTCAATACACTTTAATTAATGGCAATCTTAATTTCAATGTGTGACATTTCCATTAATTAGGATCTTAGATTCATACTCAGTTACATTAAATAAAACACTAGGGTGGTCATTAGAGGAAGAACTAGTCATGCATCATTGTTTAAAATTAAAAATACACAATGTTCAGGAACATTGGTGAAACTGTTCCTCATGGATCTTTTGTAATCCTACAAGTAAGACTAATAATTTCCTCATATAATCAGCTTTAGGTTATTGAAAGTTCACCATTTACTACCATTTTTATATATTCCTATTGATATCCTCAACCAACCCACCAAAATTTTAATGAGCTTGCTATCTACATATCTGTGGTCACTCTCCCTACCCATTCTAATTCTTCTATTTAAAATTCTCTGTTTCAGGTTTGCAGAGAAAATAAGAGACTTCAGGTGTAAATTCCCTCGACATCATGTCTCTCATCAACCCCAATCCACATGGACCCTTCTCCGGTATCAGAGAAAGAAGATTCCCACCTCCCATGCAAGGCCAATTCATTTGGTAGGCTCTGGAATCCATCCTTGGCCTCTGTCCTCAGGGATCTGTTTCCATCAATTATCCCTACATCCGTATCAGAGCCTCCCCTTCTCCACCAGTTCCTTCTCCTTAGCACATAAACATGTTTAATCATTTCCTCACTTGGGTAAATTGTTTGGGAAGTAAATGTTAATGCTGAGTAAAAGGCAGAGTTTAGAGGTTGTGGTGATAGGAGATCTGAGAATGAAGACAAGCCGTGGGTCTTATCATTGTCTAGGATTCCATTTTCTCAAGTGTCTCTAGAGCATTTCACGTCTTAAAATGTTGATGTTAGAAAGGAAATCATATAACAAGGAGCACATTAATGCAATGTTTAGACTGAGAATGTGTAGGTTCAATTCACAAAAGGTTTCTTTCCCATTGTAAACCTAACTTTGCCACTTGAAAAAATATTATTCCCTAAAACTGGATATTTCATTACATGGATATATAACCCTGGAACGGATTATTTAAAATGAAAATAAGAGAAAATTTTACATCAAATATTTTAACTAGAGGCCAACATATCTGGTATTTTCTATTTTGGTTTATGCTTATGGTCACATTAAATCAGAGATTTAGAAAAACTGATCATAGCTCTGAAATCCATAAAATTATATTAGTTCTCTATTTTAATGCAATATTCATGGATAATTGTAAAGAAAGCATTATTGTTCCCTTCACTTTTAGGAAATTAGTGTTATTTTTGGTAGAAAAATAAAAGCAGTTTTTAATATTTAACATTAATTTTGAATTGTGAATACATGTCTTATAGTCATAATTCTGCTGCCAAGAATACATTCTCAGCTTTTGAACACATTAGTAAAAAAAATGCTATCTAGCCAAGGAGAATATAATCCATTTCCAAGAGGAAACTGGGAATAGAGTTGGACGTAAGGCAAAGATATACATTTGTAAGTATACACACAAACGTACACACCCCAGTTATTTTAATGAGCAATATTTTACATGCGTTTTTAGTATCCTTGGATGAATACTACTACTATGGACCTCTAATGTTGTAATAATTAAATTTAAACTTACAAAATAAGATTTCCCTGCTTAACATTTATTTTGAAATTAGAGTATGTTGCCAGTTGGTTAAGATGTCTACGTTTGATTAGTCTTGTGGCTTCTGGTACAAATAAAGCAATGGACAAATACCATAGATTCATTCATTAATTGACCTAATCTTTCTGAACTTATTTATACTTTCAGCCTGCACAATAGCTGAATGAAGTAAGTCATCAATTCATTATTTACTAGTTAAACTAATGCTTCTTATTATTCTGAAAATTAAAATTCTAGTGGTTTAAGATTTCTAAAATAAGTCCATTATTATTATCCCCATAACTCAACAAGTTTGGATCAAGTAGTTTTCCAAAGTAGGGCTATAATCTTCTTGGTCCATTTTTATTAATCAATGAAGTGCTCCTTTCTTAGACATTTTCTTGACAGGCAAATTTGAAATTTGCATATACTTTGCACACAACCAAATAAGGTGGAAATACTCAAAATAAAATTTTTATTTTTCCAGATAGTTTCTATGTTTCAAGTTTAGAAATTATGCAACACATAGAATCTTAACCTATTAAGCTATATTTCTTTAACTCCAAAAATTCCCACTACAATTTGAATCTTAAAATATACTCATCTCACTATAGTTTCTGGTTGATATAAAATGTTTAAACTTTGCATTGAAGAATTATGCACATAATTATGAACATAATTCTAACTCAAAAGATGAAAATCAAATGAGACACTGAAAAATTCTAAGTATGAATTACCAATGCCACGTAGATCTTTACACCAGAGTTTCCACAATCTTCCATAAAAGACCACAGAAAAATGGGCCAAAGTTCAGATAGAAACTTGTAAACTAGTAAGGAATTATACAGCGCACTTGATTTTCCTTCCTGTTTCCCCTTCCCTTGCTAGATTCCATTTCTGAAGATTATGTACAATTTTCAGCACATGGTGAGCAAGTAAGTTAAAGAAATACGATAGTCCCCACGTTGGTGATCATCTTCCCCAATATCAGTTAACTCTGGCCTGAGAGTGATTCTTTACTCCTGCTCTGAGCCCCTCGGATACATAAGACTCTCTCTCTGGTCCAGTCCTCTTCTCCAGCTGCACTGCTGTGCCCTTGTTGGAGCCCTCATCTCTCTTTCACCTAGCTAATGTGACAGCCATCTAATGGCCACTCTACTTTTAGCCTCCTTCAGTCTTTCTGCACACTGCTGTCTGAGTGAGCTTTCTAGAATGCTAATGGTTAAATATTTCTGCTTAAACATCCTTTGATGGCTTCTCAGAGTTGAAGCTTTGGTAATAGTTGTACATCATCCCATAAGCCATGCTTCCAACACCTCTGGCTGCCTGTTGCAATAAGGGGCTTCTCTCTGATCCTCTCTCCTGAAACCACCTATAAATCAGAGCTCAGTGTCCCTGCCTGTGGGGTTCAGTTCCCTTCTTTTGTTCTCCAAAGCATCCCTATGTTAGGGCCTTTTCATAGAACTTGACAACATTATTGTAATTGTTTGGTTACTTCTTTCTTTACCCCAAACACCTTTTATTATGCATAGTAAGTGGCATATATTAATTGCTCAGTGAATCCTATTGTGTTCATTCATTTATTCATTCACTTCACAGTTTGTGAGTACCTACTGACTGCCAGGCAATGCTCTAGGCACTGGAAAGCCAATGTCAACTAATAAGACAAAACTCATGCCTTCTTGGACTTCATGTTCTAGTGAAGGGAGAAAGACAATAATAGATGAAAACAAATTGAATCAGGGGGTTAAGTGCTAAAGCAAAGACAGGGAAGGGAATGGGAAGTATTTTAAATGGAGGGTTGATGAAGACCACAGTGACAAAGTGACTCCTGAACAGACAGCTCTGAGAGAGGTCAGGCAGGCCACATGAATGTAGAAGGGGAAGGATGCTCCAGGCAAGGGGACAGCAAATGCAAGGTCCAAGAGCTGGGAACATGAGAAGTGGATTCAATGAACACCCTGGAGGTTACCAGTAAATTAGATATGGAGAGGGAAGGGGTATTTGCATGGCCTTGTAGGGGCTTATGAGCACAACGGGATTTACTTGGAGGGTGATAAAAATGATAGAATAAGGAATAAAGTCAGTCAAGATTTTTTTCTTATAAAGACAATAGTGTCTCAAGATATGAATGGCAAGGCTTCTTACCCTTTTGTTTACCTGAATTATTCTAATGCTACTGGTTTATTACAATAGCCTCCAGATTTACTTCTAAGTGTAAGAGTGGGTGGAAGAACTCAATTCTGGCTTCTACAATCAAACAGTAAAGCAAAGATCATTCTCATTGCATGGCGTCATAAACACTGAGAGTGTTGTGTATATCAGTCTATGGTCTCTAATGAACCTCTGAGAGTCATCATGCAAACAGTAGCTGGAATTATCAATCCAAGTTAATCTTCAAAGCAGGCAGTTAAGAAATTGATGATTCTACAACCATTATGCATTGGCTGTACTTTCCAGTTCACATATATTTTTAAAAAGGTTTTTGCTTGATAGATCATGGAATGGAAAAAAATTAATGATTTTTTCTGACACTAGTGAAGTTAGCATAGATTTGATTGAGGTATTAATTACTTAAACAGGATGCAAAGTTTCTAAATGATGTGCTTTAGGAAGCCTCTTGGGAGATGTTTTAAGGCAAGTTCTGGTTGTCTGCTATTAGGAAATGATGTAGGGGGCGGACACAGTTCCTGTTCTGTCCCTGATGGCTAACAGTAAAATTTGAAGCTCTGAAAGCTGCTGGTCATTGCTGTATATAAGAATATACAATCAGCTTCTGTAATAAAAAACACAGGGAACAAAAAAGAGGTGTTCCATTGGTAATGGGGAGAATTAAAAAAGCCTACACTATTAAGCCATTTAAAATTAATTCCTTTTTGAGTTAAGAATTTTTCCATGATTTAATAAAAGTGAGACATAATGAAGAAAATGCTTTTTAAAGTCTGGTTCCATTGGGAATAATGATAGCATGTATAATCTAACTTACAGAGCCATAAAACATCAGTACCAGATTTTCTCAAGGATTTTGTGTAACAGATTTTAATTACAACTTTTTGAAGATATTAACCTGGTCAAATGCCTCATAAGATCACAAAATACATAAACTTGGTTTATAAAAAGTTAAGAGGAAATTTGAAACAAATAATGGAAACTTGTCTGATTTAAGAAGCAACCATTTAAGATGTACTTACATAAAATTCTATATTCTACTTGGATGTTTGATGTGGGAAGGTTAAGAAACATAAACTCTAGCCATTATTATATGTCTGTCTGGAGTGGAATTCAAGAGATGTTTTACAAGATTGGATTTCATAGCTGAAGTGTGTGGAGATGCCAAACCAGAAACTATTGGGAATGTTTAGAATATAAGAGACTGTGCTGAAATGTTTTCATTGTGAAGGCCAATGATTTAATTGAACAGTCTGTGGAGGAACACAACGTAAACAAGAGTGAAGGCAGTGCTGAGATGGGGTAGCTACACCTCTTGGATCAATTCCTCATGGACCATATCTCCATTTATATTTATCATTTATATTTTCCCAAGTAGCCCATATCCTCCCCCGGTTAGTCTTCATTTGAAGTTCTTACTCATTCTTACATGGATTATGGTCATAGCTCACACATCTTGTGAGCCTTCTTCAGTTCACCCAAGGCTAGTAGATTTTACATCTTCAGAATTGTAGGTTAGTACTCAACAAAAATTATTGTTGGCAAAACTAAAACAATGCATGAATGAATGTAAAAGTTATAAAATCCTGTTTTAGATATCTACAATTATTTTACCAAACTGTCATCCTGCTACCTGGCATGACACTGGAAAGAGCTCCTGGTTTTGAGGCAATTGTTTCTGTTTAAGCATCTGAGACTTTTATTTCAATAAGGTAGCTCCATAATTTCTTTGAAAAAAAATTTGCCTAAAATCTGGAGCTCATTAATAAGATGGTGTTCCATAGCACTACATCTATTCATGAACATTTGATGAAAAAATTTCTAATGGACTAATTATTTTTCAAAAGTAGCAAATTTTTTTCTGACTCTGTATCTCACGGGCTCATTCTCCTGGGGGGGAAAAATACTAAACAGGGATGATTCATTTATTGGTATTTCTCAAAATCATGAGGCTATGACCTTTTTAAGGGAGGTCTCTTAAAACTCAGGAAATTAAAGAGGTAATACATTTTTCTCACTGCTTGACAAAACCAGAACCCAAGACTAAATATTGAGTATTAAATACCACTTGCCGATGAAAGACAGATCTAGGTATTTGAGAATCTATGTTCTGATCAGGTTCCAAAACAAGAGACTCTATATCACCTTTCACCAGATATCCACAGCTGAAATTAGCTCACTCATTCCTTCTACATATTTAATAAATTGTTTCTTAGTGCTGAACCCCAAATGGAAATGACCCAAAAAGAAAGAAAAATTAACAGGCTCCTCTGCCCTCCACGATTACACACACTTCCCTTGCGTATCATAAAGGAAAGAGATTTATGGTTCATAAAGGCCTATCACCCCATACTACACTCAGCAGAAAATATTTCTATTGGGTAAAGTATTAAGTGCTTTTCCTATTTTAAATCAGCAACGTTGAGAAACACTGGTTCCTAGAATTTAAATATTCCATGATCCACAGAAGGTCTTAAATTTAAGACTATAATAAATAGTCATATGTTACTAAGATCTGTTTTCTATCTAGATATATCAGTGTTGTCTAATAGAAAGTTTTGAAATTATGGAAACAGTCTATATTGCTCAACCCAATAGGGAAGCCACTTGCCTCATGGCTATTGAACACTTAAAATGTGGTTACTTGCAATTTTTAGAAAGTGAAATTTTAATCTTACTTAATATAAATTAGTTGAAATTAAAACTGTTACATACACTCGTAGATACTGTATTGGACAGTGTGGATTTAGACTAAAACACATAAAAACTGTAATCAGCTGGATTTCAGCATACTTCTGCCACTATTCACCTTGTGACCCCAGCCAAGTTACTTCCGGTGCTGTATTTTAGGTGATTTCTAAGATTTCCTCTGAATCTGCTGCTGTGCCCGATTTGAAACTAGCTACCTAGTGTGACTAGAAATTAGTGCAATTACTTTTCCACTGTCCTCATGAAAATCAGTCTTTTGGTTACACTATCCATATTCATGAGCCCGTGTATATACTCCAAATATATTCTAATCTATAATACTTAAAAGACTGTAAGAAGATGCAGAAGAAAAGGCAATTTATAGTAATTCTGTTAGATTTATCTTGCTTAGCCCCACCTCTGGGGTGAAATGACATCTAAGAAGCTGATTTATTTATATTAGTATATGATTTATTGGTTTGTTATTCATTCAGTTTACCCAACATAGGAAGTACCCACACCTACAATAAGATGTGACAAATGTTGTGAGATGCTGGGTATGAGGGAAGATGACAATTTCTTACTTCGTTTGGAAAAGGGTGCATGTATATGTGTACATGTGAAGTTTTCTCAAAGGAACAACAGCAGATCTACTTTTTTAAAGCTCCATTCAGTTAAGGGACTCTTGGACTCCCCTTAGACCCAATTAAGAAAGCTCCTGTTTTGGGACCTGTGATTTAGAGAGCTCTTCTCTGGTTGTGTTTCTCCTGAGGTTAGGAATCTATGAGTTGGTGGGGGCATGCCCACCTGTATTCCTTACCACCTCAACCTTAAATGATGCTTTGGGTATTAAAGACCCTGGAATTTTCTGCTCCAATGACTTCAAACACAATGAGTTGCCTCTTTCCCAGGTCTATTATTCTGAAGGTGAACCACACCTTTGGTGTGCACAACAATGAATTGGAAGAGGGGGCAAAAAGGTGGGTATTTTGAGGGGTGTGCATGAAATTTGGTCCCCTGAGCATCCAAGAGTCTGAGTCTTATAGTTTGAAAGGGGTGGGAGAAAAAAGGAAGCAGGCCAGGGACTAGGAGCTTGTCACACAACTCTTTCCAAGTCACCACACTCCGACTTTGAATTTTAAGGAGGGCAAATTTTCCATGCCATTCCATGTCATTATGAAAACGTGTTTATACAGGTTAGAAGATAGAACATATATCACTTAACAGTTTATTAGCTGGGTTTGTAACTTTGTGATATTTACAAATCTTATAGGAGGACTTCCATTTGTCCTTGCCCTAAAATGTGTATATTTGTCCTAAATTTGTAAATATAATGCAAAGACTTTAGATAATGTTATTATATCCTCACTCAAAAGTCACATATTTTGCTTCAATATTTCTACAATAGGTTGGATTCTAAAGTTAAAAGAAATGATAACTCGAGAAGTTGATTACAGTTTCAAAGATGATTTAAAAATTTTTATTCCTTTGAAATTTAACATGACTGCTGCACTTAACTGTCTGCAGGACACACACACACACACACACACACACACAGGACATATATCTGTAGTTTATAATAAAACACAGAAAGATAACAGGACTTTAGATCTGGGAGGGTACTCATGTCACTTAGTCTCACCACTTTCTTTAGATGAGAAATCTAAGGTCTAGATTTCTTAATTTGTTCAATATAACATAGGTTCTAATACAGACTGGAACCAGTGCAAAGACAGTTGACCATAGAGCAAATTTACAGCCCAGAGATCATTAAGTATAAAGATACAACAAGGAAAGAGTACAGTGTTATTTACTCAGACTTTTGGGCTTTTTTTTTTTTTTTTTTTTAACTTCTGCCATTTGATTATGCTTCTAAATGATGGTTGAACATCCTTCCCCAAAGCTGAGATTTTGCTTCTAGAAGACAGAACCATCCTCAAAAGAAAGCAAATGTTCCCCTCTGTTCCTTCACTATCACAACTTTGGGCACCTCTGGAGATGTCTGTGGCCCACAGGAATGGACACAGAGCTCCCTTGTGCCATGCAACTGGGAGGGACGCTGGGCTGGCACAGGAAGGAGGAGGCATCACTTGTCTACTTGCTCTCGGTTCATTTGGGAAACAAAGCATTGCAGGCTTGGGACAAAAGCACCAAGGAGGCGGGAAGGGCACTGTCAGTGTGGCATTTATATGTACTTCATGGACAATCAGATTAAGTGAGGATAATAAAGCATTAGGACGGTTGCTAAGACATCCCAGCAGGCAGGGTACACAACTGAACACCCAGTTTTGCCAAACCACATTTCATTATTAAAATCTAGGCTAATGCCTATGCAAAGATGATTTTCTTCATTTTTGTTATTTGTGCTTTGATGGTTTCAGATTTTGCTTTCTCTGCCAGATCCAAATCAGGAAGAGTCTGCTGTTGTCTCCAATGTCTGACATCTGCTGATCAAGACAGCAGGCAGATCAAAGTTCAACTGAGTAAAATGATGAATTTTATCAAATCTGTGCACAGTGATGTATATAACTGAATATTTAAAGCAAGTGTTGGTTATTTCACTTTTTGTTTTAAATCAAACAGAAATAATTATTTATGCTTATGCTATTAACTAACATTTTTTAAAAAGCAGGTTGTCACTTAGGCAACAATGTATTAAATGTGTTTATAGGCAAAACTAAAAGAAACTAAAGAATATCCATAATTTCTTCAGACACTAGTCCAAATTTCACTTTAATGAAAATTTTTTTTCTGAGTTTTGAATTCACAGATACCATCAAGGTCCAATAAGTAACAATTTGAGTATTTTTATAGTTCAAAAAGAGATGACAGATATGTTTTGTAGATTACATATATTTGTGGAAGGGGAGATGGAAAGAATAAAGAGTTTCAGAAAATGATATGATCTATGAAGCCTTGGATATAGATATTTTGAACTAAAAAACAATATTTAGCAAACTGGGACTAGTTGGTGTGTGTGAATGTGTATAAATATATACATATATAATATTTATAAAATATATGTATATAATATATAATATATATATATAATACATATAATATATATATAATGTAAATATATATTTATTTATTTTAATGTGGTGCTGAGGATTGAACCCAGTGCCTCATACATGCTGGGCAAGTGCTCTACCACTGAGCCACAACCCTAGCCCTAGATGGTATATTTTTTAAAATGCCATTTATATTTCATGTTTCTGAGAACTTCTGCATTTGTCAAAGAAAGAAACAGTAAGAATATCTAAAGGAAAAATACCTTCAAAAATACGATTTTAACCACTATTTACATTCCAGAAGAACTGGAAGATAAAGATCACTCTTGCTAGAACACATTTGAGCACTTTCAACTCTGGTCGGCAGTTGGTTTTATTCTTGCGTCTGGTTTTATAAGATAGTGTGCGTCTGTTCTTATTTAGATGGAGTCAAATTTACTTAAGCTCAAGATTCTGTTTTTTAAAATCTCATCCTGAACTTCTCAGAAAACCCAAAGGTCACATTTACAGAGTAGATGCACAGCAGGATTAAATAAATGTGAAACTGCTTGAGCTGCAGATTTTCTTTTTTATTGTATCATAGATGCCGTTAATCTTCAGATGATTATTTTTGCAATATAAACTATCTATCCTGGATTATGAAAACTAATTCCCTACCTGCCACACTCATAAACAGTTTTGTAAGACCCAATTTTAGGCTATTTCTAGCTTCCTCATTTCATCATTGGAGATATTTTAAATTTATAAATATCCTCCAGTGCCTCTTAAGACCCTCACGGAAGCAAATATTCCTCTAGGACACAAAGCAACAAGTGTAGCAGGTTTTACATAATGAGGGCAAGATGGGAGCAGTGGTATTTACCATGCTGTCTTGTTTTAACTCGTGGGTGAGAAATGTTATGAAAAATTAATGATGTGATATATGGGAGAAGATGGATAAAACACGACCATCACCATCACCACCAAGAATAAACAGGACAAAAAAAAAAAAAAAAAAAAAAAAAAAAAAAAAAAAAAAAAAAAAAAAAAAAAAAAAAAAAAA
>NW_026000057.1:38505838-38648758 GCF_001458135.2 Marmota marmota marmota
AGCACCACATACAAACAAAGATGTTGTGTCCACTGAAAAATAAATAAATAAATATTAAAAAAAAAAAAAAAAAAAAAAACTACAAAAAACTGCTCTATCAATTACACTATGTGATATGCTGTAACTAAGTTGATAGCTATTGAGTCGTTCTCACCCCTTACATTTCATATAGCAGTCTTTCTGCAGGCTGAGTTCTATCACTGGACATTTGTTTTAGCATTAATACTTCTTTTTATGGATTTTCTGTAGTTCATAAAACATTTCATATAAGTATTTCACTTGCTTCTTACCATAATCTAGTGAGATAAATAGATTAGGAATTATTGCCTACACTTTATAGATCAGTAAAAAAGATCATAGACCATACTATATCTCTAAGTGGTTCCAAGTCCAGAATTACAGGTACGGCGTACTTTTCACCATATCAGACTGCTAGTTAAAACACATGTGCACACAAATATATGTATACACACCCAGACTTCAAAATATTGGAAAGAAAATTTCTGAAGAAATTTTTCTCCTCATGAAAATTACAATTATATGTCTAGTATTCTCTTCTCTATGAGATGAATTAAAATATACAGGTACTATTCAAGTTAACAAGGAGAATTGTGATTTTTTAAAAAATGAGAGATTTTTAAATCAGAGAAACATTTATGTTAAACAAATATAAACTATAAAAATTCAATTTGCTGGAAAGTGGAATAAGGGGGTTATACTACTTTACAAAAAGACTTTAAATAGGGTAGCTTTAAATAGTAAAATTTCCCAGCACATTTAAAATATGGTGATTTTTGAAAATCTGATTCATATGAAACTTTACAGGGATACATCTGCTATATAAATCCATGCATGTTCACCTGTAATTTACTCTAGAGAGAACAACTGAGTGATAATAATAATAACATGCTCACATAGTTCTTCATTATATATTTTAAAGTGCTTTCCTCTAATTTATTGCATTTGTCTTTTATAGCAGGCAGAAAGGATATTATCCTTTCTTTACAGATGAGAAATTGAGAGGTTAAGTAACTTGCCCAAGGTCAGACAGACATTCATTCATCTACTGCTCTGAGTGATGGAGTTTTAACGGGGTAGTCAAGGCAGGAAGGTTCCTCCTCCTCCCTTTTTAACCAGCTGTGAAGGCTATTAAAAGAGGTGGATGATCTCACAAACATAATGTTGAATGAAAGAAGCCAGACACAACTGTGTACATACTGTA
The DNA here is from genome assembly GCF_001458135.2 of Marmota marmota marmota. Lineage (NCBI taxonomy): Eukaryota > Metazoa > Chordata > Mammalia > Rodentia > Sciuridae > Marmota > Marmota marmota. Next base: position 38,507,061 of record NW_026000057.1, read on the forward strand.
TGATGCAATTAATATATAATTCAAATGCAGGCAAGACTAATCTATGGCGACAGAAGTCAGAATGGTGGTTACCTTTGGGATGGGGACTGGGAGGTAGAGCAGGGCTTATGATGATATTCTAGTAATTGATCTGGTTTGTACGTAGTTTCATGTACTTTTGAAAATATATTGAGATGGACACTATGATGTGTCTACTTTTCCTATTATAGAACTTTCACTTAAGAAAAAGGATTTTCTATCTTGAAATGCAGTAATTTTTAAATGAACTTTAGAAGATCACTGCATACACCCTTCCTTGGGATATTTTGATTTCAATTAAGTTTCTTAGAGTCATTTAAAAAATAAGAACATGAACTGAATCTGAAAAATTTAAAGAGAAGAAAAAGTTTATAGAAAAAATAACCAGTAGTATCTGTAATGAGAAAGTTTTTATCTGAAATAGGAAATCTAAGTACCCTAAGATATTAACACAGTTCATTTAGGGCTGGGTTAAACATTTATATTTAATGATATCTGTCTGAGAATTGAGTGTATTTCAGTGGTAGGGTTCATGTTCAGCATACAGGAACCTGTGTTTTATCCCTAGCACCAAAAATCCAAGAAACAAGGAATTGTAGAAAAATGGGATTATGTTGTTATTCATATAGTAGTACATCCTTGAGAGCATATATAATTCAAGAAAGATAAGAATATTGTTTTTAAGAAATATCCATTTTATTCTAGGATATTGCATATTGTGATGCAGGGCTGGGCATCAGGAAAGCCAGTCAGTGCCAATGATAATTTCTGGGTAGGCTAGAAACAATCCAAACTCTTGAGGTTGTGATGTAAGAATGGATGGGAAAAATATGTTTTGACCATTTTTTCCAGAATAAAAATCATAGATTCAATTGCTTAAAGCAATTCCAAATTTTATATCATATGGTCTTGCAAGAATCCTTCACACTGTGACTCCATAACATAGCTGCTGATGCTACACTTCTATGTAGTTATCACTAGTGACAGATGTGATTTTTCATTTCTTTTTCTTTCATTTTATTTGCTTTTTTTTTAAAATACATAATGGCACCAAAAATAATCTGTATCAAATATCTACCTTGATATTTTAGGTCAAGAATGGAATTTCCAGGCAGCGGGTGCGATTTGATCCTAGGGTGCTTTCATTTCATCAGAGCTCTTGCTCACAAAGGCAGCTGAGTGGGTGTGCTGCTCCCAGGGAGAGTGCTGTTGAAAGCTCTGAGGGGGAAGCCTTTGACCTTCCACATTCCCATGCTGGCTTCCATTCCCCACACACTGTTGTTCTCCAGTGCATTAGTTTTACAAGGGCCTAGCTAAGGATTTTTTAAAATAAATTTTATACGCTGATTACCTGTACACTATGAGCCCCCCATCATATAGCTTGGACCCTATCAAGCTTATTATGATCACCTGCCAGCTCCTGGTGCGGTTTCTGGGTCTACCCATTCTGCAGCTGGGATGGGTACCTGTTGTCCTTTGACATTGGGGTAACTAGAGCATCAACCGCCTTTCCCCATAGTGTTCAAACTGTAAAGTGGGCTAGAAGAGCAGCTTGAAAGACAGAGTCAGGGAGAGGTGGCTGAAGGCATTTCACTCTTCAAGGATCAGCAAGCTGACCTGAATTTTCTACTGGCAAAGAATAAACAACTCATGAGGAACTGGGTTCCACGTGTCCATACAAGTCCATGTGAGATCACTGCATGACCTGTCTTAAAATGAGAGATTTTTTAAAATGTCTTAAAATGTTTCTCTCTGTGTAGAGCTTTTCAGCAACAGAAACACTCCTTGAAGTACTGTCAAGGTTTGCTACCCTAATTCACCATCACACCTGATCCCTTTGAATACATGTTTCTATTTAAACTAAACAGCATACTCTTGAATTTATCTCCCTTACAACAGAGCTGCTTCAATTGCCTTCTCCCTTGACCTTCTGCAGCATCTTTCTGCCACTTTCCCCACCTGGAATCTTCTTTTTCTCCAGCATAATTTCTGTAGAGGTGTTGAGATCCTTAGCATGCAGCAGATAGACCATATAGCTTTTAACTTTTATGAATTTTCCCTTTCTGCTCATTTAACGGATGTATTTGTCATATAAACTTGGCCATAGATTTTAATAACCTGGATTTCCATTATTTTTATATAGAATAAAATAAATCGAGATACTTGCCATCAAGCCTTGTTCTCCTGGTTTTCCTGGTTCACCCTTCCAAAAAAAAAGTGATAATTTTATTAATATGTAAACATTAAAAAACAATTTCAATAATTTTTCTTTCTTTTCCTCAATACTTTCTGGGCACATGAATGTCAAGTACATTTTTCAGATTAAATAGAGGAATCTAAACATAGCACACTTAAAAGAACTGATATTTTTCTTCAAAATAATTTTATGGACATCTTTGAAATTAAAAATTTAGTCTGGATCATCATGACCTCTTATGATGACAAAAATTGATAATATGGTTTCTTCTTTTTGAGAATCTGAACATGTGTGTGTTTGTATAATATATATATATACACACACACACACACACACACACAGTTGCTCTTAGTGCAGGAATTAAACCACAAAATGATTAGAGATTGATTTTAAATTTTGGTCCTCTTGAATTAATGATGGTTGAAGTTAAAGAAATACATTAAATAAAATTTAATTTGGCAATAAATCTTAATTTCTAGTCCTAAAGCCATAATATTAATTTCACATTTTTAATGTTTTCCATATATTTCCTTACATGGCTGGGTTGCCTCTATCAAACCATATCGTTGATCTAGCCTGTACTTTGACATTATTGAAACTTGCTTAATCTTACTAAGTATTGAAATCACTTTTAAATGATTTCTATTAATAAACTTTACATACAAAGGACAACTAGGGTATTAAGATCATTAAACACTGATGTTTGAACAATAAATTGTGCTATTCTTTTTGGCATTATTTTTTGATCAAGTTATTTATAAGAGATTAAGTATTAATTTACATCCTTTATTTTCCATACATTGTATGGGGCTTTATTGTGTATGCAATTGAGCCTTTGGGAAATGTTATTAATCCAGCACTTAAATTTTTTCAACTAAGCTCCCACCTAAGCCAATGCATTGGTTGACGTACCCTATGGTAGGCAGGATACTTGTAAGATGGGGCATCTCTGGTCATGAACATCTTGAGGCTTACCTGAAAACCAGTTTAGCTGCTGTCTCCAAGTCTCTGTGGTGTACACGGATTCCAGGTGGATTGGGTAGTAAAGTGGACTGTTGCTGGGAGGGCCCTTCAAACCCTGGGAACCCTCCTGTCATCCCACTTTCCTCAAACCCCTCCACACACTTCACTCCCTGGTCCCACAGCCCCACCCTGCTCCTTCGGAGTTCTCAGCCCTTAACACAAAACAAAACCTTTGAGAACACTGATCCAGAAGGCAACTCACAGGTACTCCTGGCATTCCACGGGGGCCATCTTTCCCTGTGTCCCCAGGTGGCCCTCGTGGGCCTGGAGGGCCTGGGGGTCCTGGAGGCCCTGCCTGACCTTGGTCACCCTGGAAAGAAGAAGGGAACAGACCAACAATAACCATCAAATTTGAACACCCAAGTCTTCTTTTCAACACTTTGTACACTTTTCAACAATTTGTATCATCCACATTTACACAATGAAAAGAACCAGAAACACGGAGCCTGTAGGCAATTTACCTGCCAGCAGGGAGCCAATAAATATTCACACTGGATGAGCTGAGTAGATAATATTAAAATCAAAGTAGCTCAGAAACCAGCAGCACAGCTCTAAGAGTGTTATGCAATCACTATATTCAGAGCTTATATAACTCTATCTATGGCAATGCTATATCAGTTATATTCACTATACATGGCTTCATTTACAGTTTGACAAATATTTTTTCATAATCTACAAAATTAAGCATATGAGGTTCTTGTATACTATGTAATACTTTATAAATTACCAAAGGTAGAGAACTTTAGAAACTGCATCTCTTACTGGTTACAATTTAAGTTTGTTTTTTTTTTTAATTAATCAAAAATTAGGCAGGCTACGTCTTTTAATTTTGGTACTTGTATATACATTTCAAATGGAGCTCACTAAACATAATTTCGTTCTAGGATAAAGGCCACCCTCCAATCATGCCCCACCCACAAGAGATAAATGGTAAAGCAAAACACAGAGCAATATACGAATGTAAAGAAGAAACGAGACTCCAGCAAGAAGCAGCACTACCTTAATCAGGCGGCGTTTAATGAGCTGCTGATCAGCAGAGAGAAACCCATGATTGATTTTAGGAAACACCATCTGATCAGTCAGGTGAGGTCAAAGGTTGAAGTTCAGAGATGAGAGAGTTGAAGAATAGGCATCAGAAGGCCCCAAGAAAGAAATAAAGATATACACATTAGATTTATAATGACCATGGAACAAAACGGAACTGGCACTTGTGTCTGCCACCAGACCTTCTCGCTCGTCTTAAAAAACATATAACCCTGAAATGGGATGGTGAGGCCATATTTTTAGTTAGAAGTGAATCCTTTTTGTATTAGTGTTGGGTCTTTTTTTTTGTGTGTAGCCCATTCCGAGATGGAGGTGAGCTGGATTGGGGGGAGAGCTGCATTCTGAGCAGAAAGTCTACAGAGGAAGCACCAGTTCCATTTTCATCAGACTTGTCAACCAGCATAAGGCAGCAAGAACCTGATAGCAATTTCTTTGATGCCCAAAGTCTAAAGTACTTTGAATTACTTAAGTAGCTGGGAAATATCATAGAGCATTAGGATACATGCAACTCAAACCAGGGAGGTGTGGCATGGTCCTAGCTCACGATGCCCACCTCTCTACACTGATCTGTTTGATAAAACATCCTTCTCTGAGTTTGCTCAGGATACAGCCCTTTAATATATATCTGACCTCACTGAGGCAGGTGACGTTCCAGATGCTCAACACTAGTCACTTGCAGTTAGGATGACAGGGAGCACCTGGGTTGGGCAGGCCAATCAAATGGTTCTTGCTGACTCTTATGCTGATTGCGGTTCTGAGCAGACATAAGTGTCAACCACAAACCTTGACGGTGAGGATCTGATTACTGTGCAGGGCAGCAACTGTGGGGAAGCCTGGCAGGCCCTATGGACACAGCACAGCACCAAAACAACACGACACAGTACGTCACACAGACATTTCACTGGTGGACAAACAAAACAAGCACGTACCTAATGTCTAACTAACTCCCTGGCTCAGGTCTTACGAACACCATCAACAGAATTAGACACATCAGTTCCCAAGTGACCAGCCATTCCTTAAAGCATGGTGTGTGGGACTGAGAACCCTAAGGGCCTCTTGGGGCAGGCACAATGGGATCTGTACCTATGCCTGTGTAGTTTCCTGTTCTTAACATTTCTGGAATCTTCCTCATGAAATGTTAGTACAAAATGGAAATAACTATAGACACTGTTATGAAAACAACACTGTAAATCTCCTCTATCGATACTCTGTTTACAACTCCAGACGTACAATACATGTATTAATTCTTTTTTTGGACAAGAACAGTGAACAGAATTTTGCTGTCAGAACAGGGGTATTCCTAAGAATAAACATAGTGCATCACATAAAATATAGTCTTGCCACCCACATATCAAAGTTTCTCTCTCCAATCATATGATGAATCTCAGGTCTCCTGTTTTAGGAATTTCCGCAGAGGTGGGAGATGGAAATCTGTCTCTTATAACATGTGCATTTCATGTCAGGGGGATTTATAGTCACACTCTGCAGTAATCACTTCTGTCACGTAACTTTTCCAAAAGAACTTGACAGTTCACACAACCCCTTAAAGCAGAAAAGTGGCTTGAAATTCCTTTACCAAGGAGAATGAGGGAGAGATGTTTTTCAGACACATGTACTTCAATAACATGTACTAATTCTTCCACAAAGGCATTATCCATTGGTTAAGTTGAAAAGAGAAATTTTGCCTTTGCTCCATTTCTTTTCTAACAACATGTGAAACTGGAGTCTTTTATTCCAATTTAAAAATATAAAAAACAACAGAACATGTTTACCATACAAATAAACAAGCACCACAGTGACACATGGCCTCAAGTTTCTGTGAGCTTTCCTTCTTCCCACCCAATTCTAGTTTGAGGATACTTTTAGGAATGACCAGAAAGTTTCTAGGTTTATAATTTGATAACTTTTATGGACATTTTCCTATTTTGCCCATGTTAGGGATATGTTTTTCTTTTTAAGAGACCCAATAAAATCAGGTTTGTAGTATGAAGACATTTCTTCAGCCCTAATATCTTTGGTTCTCATTCTTTAGCACTATGACTTCTCAGGAAGCAAAGCAGAGGAAACCTCATCCCTTTTGCCAAATCCATCCTGATAAGGCTATTAAGTGGCTGGGTAGTTTTGAGATGACCTGTGTCCTCTTTTTCTTCTCTCCAAGTAAAAGTCCTTTAAACATAGACTCTGCACAAACTCAGAAATGCTACAAGTTGGAAAACAGATGTGTACAATTTGCTTTTGTTTTACTATGGAATACGAGTTTAAAATGTTATTAGATGGTAATGTGCCAGCATCTTTCCATCTGTGACTCATTAGCCCAATATTACACAGTCAAAATTTTATATATAAACCTCATATTTATGTAACAAAGAACAAAAACAGATACAAACAAGAAGTCTATGAGGGATCAGAATCTTGATTAGTGGTGATAAATCATAATGTCACTTAAAAAACAGGATTATCTAACAGAATAATTTTAAATTAAAAACCTTTTAACAGCACACATGGCAGGCCTTAAAAATGTTTTGAAATTTGAATGTATAGATAAGTCACCTCTTGTACTTATATTTGAGCATGACCAGCTTTCAGTGTGATCATATTTTCAAAATGCTCAACAAAAGATTACTAAGTTTTAGAACTTCTTGGTTTGAGTTCTAGTTTTTGAGATCTAAAGAGGAAAGGGGACAGGTAATTCTCACTTCAGATAGCTCCTTTTCCTCTAACAGGAAATCTCTACTTGAGGAAGCTGATCTTCTATTCCCCAATCATCTTAACTGTGAACATGCTACCAATTAGGTAGCAAAGTAAAAAGAGGGCATAAGAAGAGTTTCTTAAATTCCAACATAAAAACCTTGTTCTGGGATGCAATATTCTAAGACCCTGGGCTTTTCAAACATGATAAAAGTAACCCTCCAGGTAAGCCAATGCCCTGGTATTTAAAGACAAGAATAAATATGGTATATTTTCTAGAAAGTCATTTTTAATTAATGGTGATCATTTAAACATCTTTTTAATGTAAAACAAACAATAGTATATTCTGGGGGGAATAATGCAATACTGTGTGAATTTTAAAGTATTTTTACCATTTAATGGTGGTGATAAATTCCATTTCAAAGAAGTTATCTCTAGATGCTGGGTAGACACCAATTCTCTGCTTCCCGCAGGCACTGGTTTGAAAAGCTCTGGTGCTGAATCTTGAGGACCTATTTACCTTGTGGCCATAACTGCCAGGCTTCCTAGCTATTCATACAGGAAATACACTTTTCATTAACTATGCCATTTTTTTCCCACAGTATCATTAGTCATAGTCTTTTCTAAATAAATGGAACGGACATATTTCACTTGGTTTTACATCTCAGAAAGCTTGCCTGGTACACAGATGGCTTGAGTGGGTGTGGGGAAAAAAACATGTCTCCAGAAAAACATGAAGCATCCAGGAATAAGCTGAAATACTGAAATAATTTGTACATATTTTCATCCCCAAAATATTTTGAATTTTTAAGAAACTAGATGTACAAGAGCATAATACATAATACCTTATACAACTCACATTCTCTAGTAGGAACATAAAAATTCAAGACATGTTCATGAATCTTCATGACATTCTGTGTAGCAGTAACCATCTCTGGACCAATATTTTGTCATCGACACAGGAGGGGCTTTGTCCCCCTTCATTACCCTATAGAAGGAAAGAGGAATGTGTACCCCAAAGAGAGGTTGAACAAATAAATTATCTGTAAGAAATGCTTCTAACTATTTAGAGGTCTTAAATTCAAGATGTGATTGTCACTTTTATGGTATACTCAGTAATGATGAGTGTTATATGATTGCATTATGGTGAGAAAATTTCGTGTTCTGTCAAAAGTATTCCACAAGGCAACGATAGCGCCAGAAATGTAATCCCAGACTTCTAATTCCAGATTTTGTCTTTACGCAATTTATGTGTTTATGATAATTTCTTTCTACTTGTTTTAGAGTTTAAATGTTAGAAAGCTTACAAATTGACTAACACTCAACAATATTGAAGAAGTATTTGCTGAGTGCCTTCTGTGCAGCATTCACTATGCGAGGCGTTAGGGATTGAATGGCAAGCAGGATCTCAAGCTCACAGTTAACAGCTAGGGAGGAAATAAACAAGCAGAATCCACATTGGATGGTAAGTATTGTGATGACTGTGCTTGATGAAATGGAGTAGTTACAAAGAAAACAAAATGTGCACCTAACACCGCCTCTGGGGAGCCATAGGGGACTTCCTAAGCCAGGTGAATGAGCTGCGGAAGGTTGGTAGAGCAAGAGTAAATCTGAAGTCAGACTTCAGGAAGATGCTCCAATAGTAGTGGTACTATATCCCAGAACTAGAGGAGGGATGAATCAATAGTTATTAAAGAAACAGAATCTGCAGGAATTGTAACTTTTTAAAAACATATGGGAGAATTTTGAGAGCAGGTCTCTCAAAATGGTCCTAGGTCTCTAGTCTGAGCAAGAAAGATGGTAGAGAAAATTCTAAAACAGAGTGGGTTTTTGAGACAGGCGATGTATTCAGTTAGGAAATCCGCTGAATTTGAGCCAAGGCCAGTCAAGGGTGACAGTTGGATTTGCACATAAAAGAAGAGAGTTGAGAATCAGGAGTCAAACTGCCATATGAAGTCATCTAAGGGGGCTGCAAAGAGAACAGACCTAAGACAGACTTCTCGGAAAGACTTGGATTTATGGCATGAGTAGAGAAAGAGGCAACTACAAAGAGAATCCATAGGAAGTAGGTGGGTTGTTATAGAAGCAGGAGAAAGGTTAACTCCCTTCACAAAAATTCTAGATAGGCAAATAACTGAAAATGACAGACACACATACTTGTTTAGTACATAATTAATTATGTTGTATACATGCATATAAATATCCAATAGTGGGACTAGGCTATGGATGGCCAATGTCATTGACATGAATACTCTTTGATAAGTATAAGGGAGTGCACCTGAGATTGCAGGGGTATAGAGAAGAAATTAATTACAAAGGCCAACAAAACTCAACAGCAACTCATATTAGAAGAAAACAATATGTGCTATCTGTTATATTGAGAAGTGGAAATCTCTGAATTTCTCCATAACTTACACTATCATGACCCTTTTTGCTGAAAATATATCATGCATTACAACATAACCATTAAGTGGGCATGTGTGCAGCATAAATAAAGATAAATATTCCTAGAAACTGATAAAATGATTTCTAGCTAAGAGAGACCAGATGGGGAAATATTATAATAGAATTCAAAAATTTTTTAGGTAAAAGAATAACTTTAACAGCAGGAACTGTTAGGAGACTAAATAAAGAAAGACGACATTAGGAGAAAGAAATTTGCTGCTAAATCATTCCATATTGCAATAAATGGTATCATCTCTCTGTCTGAAAAGAAATATCAACTATACAAAGCTAAGTGGCCAAAAGAATCCTATGAACAACCAAATAACATGAGGATTGGAGACTGTGAAAATCAGCTTATCAGTGACAAAGACTGACTTACGGAAGTATTAATTTTGGAAAGAGTTAGGCTTCTACTATTGAATATAAAATTTCATCTGGTTCACAAAATTAGTTTTCTTTATTGATACTCTAAGTCCCATTCTATTATGTTCAATCATAAATGTTAATCCTAGTCATTTCAGTAATTACCTTTTTAATAAATCTGAATTTCACAAAGTATTTAAAAGAGAAAGAACAATGCAATCTCTATATTGACAAATGTTAGTAAATGCTATACCTACTAAAATGTTAAGTAAGTAAAGACAAACTACAAAATACTGGCACACAATCACAAGTGTGGCAGATAAATTCCAAATGCAAATGCAAAGTGAAAAAAATTGCCCAAACTATACTTCCAGGTTAAAAGGCTTTATGTATATATGACCTTTTAAGGGATTCCAAGGTTGTTGAAAAGGAGTCTCTAATGACATACAGCTAAGAAAGACCAATAAAAGATGAACTCCATGAAAAGAGAAAATAAAATTTCTACAAATTTTATTAATATAAACTTTGTTATTGTTGGATCAGAGGTAGTCTTTCTAAATGCACATCCAGAGAATAGTTCTATCTTAGGATTTCAAAATAATAATAAAATTACAAATAATAACAATAATGATGAGGATGATGATAATAACTATGGCTAGCATGCATATGATACTTATGCCAGGTAAGATTTGGAGAGCTTCATAAATACTAATTCTTCTACTCATCACATTGATCTTTTGACGGGATGAGGGATTTGAGGCAGAAAGAGGTTAAGAGTTTTGTCTGCCTAACTCTAAGTATCTGGACCAAGATGCACATACTAGCCATTGCTCCAGACTATGGTCTCTGAACTTCATTCCCACTCATTCACTTAATCAAGAAAAGTTTAGTAATATCCTACTATAAGTAAGGGAATGTTTTGAACATTGAGCTTAGAGAGGTGAAAAAGATAGGCTTATCCAGGTATCATGGAGTTTAGAGCACAACCCAAAGAGGTAGACATTGAACAAGCAATTTCAGATGTGCCCAGGATTTCTTTCCATATGGTTATTATTCGTGATTCTTTTCCTCTTGCATTTTCTATTTCCTTTACCCCCCCACCTCCATTGATCAAGCTCTTAGTTGCCCTCCACTTACTGCTTCAGGTGAGGCATGAGGAAACAGATTAGAAAATAAATCTTCTCTACTAACATTTCTAGATATCAAAAATATCTAGAAAGATAGTCTAAACTGGAAGAGGAGATCATCTGTGATCCCCAATAGTAAAGGAGACCCATGCCCGGCTATGCAGCAGCACTTCCAGAAACTTCCAAGTGGACAGGACCACAGGCAGCTTTGCAAAAGACTCCCTTTCATGTACCAACATTTCCTGAATGCAAGACCCTTTAACAAGTACAGCAAACAAACAAACAAAAAACTGTAGGAGTTAGTCTAGTGTAAAAGGGAAAAGTATCATATAAACATTAATTCAAATGAAAAATATACTAAACTCACGGTCTACTTAGAGGGACAGGTGGTACCTAAGCACATTCTGTCTGGGGAAGGAGTAAGGTGCCCTAAAGATGGAATTTGAGGTAGGTGAGGAAGGATGCATAAGTTGGTATATGAAGTGGAGTGCAGATTAGGGTCCACTGGAAGGAGCTATCCCAGTCTGAACAAAGAGGTGAAGGCATATACGAATGCCAGGAAGGTGAATTTGGTTGGGACTAAAGCATACATTTCTTACAGAAAAGTATGGAAAAGTTGATACTATATAGATGTTGGAAGTCTTAAAAAAATGTTTAAAGGGGGCGACCACAAAATTTTTTTTATTTTTCCCAGTGAAGATACCATACTATATGTGGGTTTAAAGAAAACAACCCTGGCAAAGTTAGGAAGAACAGATTAAAACCAAGTTATAGTCCATGATTCCCAAAATCCAAAGTCCCAGGAGATAACATATTTTTTCACAAGTTTAAAGTTTTTTCTAAAGTTTCGGCAAACTTGTGTGATGCCAAACACTTAGTTGAGCAGATGTGAGGCTATTTATGGTTCCTAATAATCCTTCTTAGTGTAACTATGCATATGTTGCACTGCAGAATTTGATGTTTTGATTACAGGGTATCCCAGGTCTTTTTAAGGGTGTCAGACAATATGTAGCACATGAGCCACAGACAATCCCTAATCCCTGAAGTTCTGAAGCACATCTTATGCTGAGGGTTTCAAGAAGGGATGGTGAGTCTAGTCCAAAATTCATGACAAAATCCATTTACCAGAAAGAACAATTATAGAAAAGTAGGACACTTTACACTTAAGGCAATGAATTTTATTTCAAATGATAAATTTGACTATAAAATTCCCCAGACTATTTAGGCTAATCTGGGAAATGCACAGCCTAAATAGATGATATGAATTATGTAATTTGTGCAAGTTTGTAGCAATTAAAAAATTTTTTTAAAATGTTTATGTATGAATAAAAACTAGCCTGATCAATTATTATCTGGTATATATCTTTTACATCTAGTATATATCTTTAATTACTTGCTTTCATGAAAAAAACCCACATATTTCATAAAAAAATAAACTCATAGGTATTGCAAGTAAATGAAAAAGAAAAATGTAAAAATTTTGATCTTTTATCAATAAAAATTCTCTTAAAGTCTTTTTAGAAAATCAACTTGATTACCAAATACTGCATAATAATTTGTTTGAATATCCTTTAAAAAATGTAAAACTAAGCTCTTAACTCAGCTGTATCTGAATTTCATTCAATATGCATTTGAAATGCAAATTGATGAATTGTAGACCTCCTACTAATAATTTTTAATTCTCAAGAAATCCTCCTTATAAGGTAGTAGAAAATCACAGTAGTGAACAAAACAATAATATTTTGCACTCACACTTTATTCTTTTCTTTTGTAGTATTTGGGGTTGAATCCAGGGGTCTTGATGTAGTAGGTATCTTCAGTCTTTACTTATTTATGTATTTTTTGAGACTGAGTCTCCCTAAATTGCCCAAGCTGGGTTTAACCTTGCAATCCTGACTCAGCCTCACGAGTAGCTGGGATTATAGTGAGCAACATTGTACTTGATTTACCCACATTTCTATTAAATCTGGAGAGTTCTGCAGCTGTGGTTGCCAAGCCAAAGATTCACCTCAGCTTGAACGTGCCCTATCCACTCTCTGAAGGGAAAGAGTTTACATCTGGCAGAGGAGGCACAGCTTGGTTCACGAAAGAAGAGGGTCAAGCAAATAGGGGATTCATTAGCTGATGGGGCACCTGATGCTGAAGGGAAAATAGGTATTTGTCCAGTGGCCTGTGAGAAAAGTTCAATTTTTTAGCATTTTTCATGCTGAGAGAAAAATCCAATGTGTCTAACCTTCCCTAGAAACTCAATTTAGTGTTCTGACTTAATGAGTATTGGCTAAACTTCATTTGTATATGTGATTAGATTGAGTTGACTCTAAAATTCCTTGGGCATGCACTGTGTATGGTAGCCTCTTTTCTTGTTCCAACAGAGCAGACAGATGCCTGGCAGCCACTTCATAAAAAAGCTGTTGAGAGTCCCATGGGCCTTAGCTACATTGGGCAGACAGCTATCTTTGTACTTCTTATTCAACCTGTGAAGTTTACCACTCCCCATAAATAAAATTCAGCCCACAGTAAATGCCTGATACCCCTTGGGATACCAGAACTTTCCAAAAGTGATCTTAGTAACAAAGATAATGGAGTACTTAGTAGAGTCACCAGAGAGTACTGTTACTCATGGTGGTACTATTCCAGGTACTTTCTTCACTTGCCAATCTGGCTAATCTGTTTCTGTTCTGTAATATTCCCATTTAGTCTACATTCCAATTTTTAGTGTTTCCCAGGATTAAATTACAAAAACTAAAATAGAGGCTGCAGCTTGAAGATACTCTTGAAATCTTCATGTTTCCATTTACAGACTGTGAGTTAGAACATATGATTAGTTAAGTAACCCTGTAATTAATTAGATTTGATATCTCTTGTGTACACGGAATAAACACAAAACAACAATAAAGATGAAGCAGATGACATAAAGAAGCAGGTTTAACACAAAGGAAGTGGGGGGACTTGGCTGAAGAGGAGAGTACAATTGGGGCTACCAGGAAGCCATCACCATTCAACTGATTTTTGCCACAGGAGAAAGCAGACCTAATGCTTCTAAATCTGCCCTTGCTTCAGGAGAAACCAGAAATCCAAGTTACCAATTCCAGTTTAGTTTAATGCATTTTATAATCCAAATGAAAATGTATATGAGGGTAAGATTTGGGCAAAGACCACCAGTTAAAGATCAGTGATATGATACTTTTGAATGTTGAGTTAGAATCAGAACTACTGTAGAAGGGCTGTGTCACATAACGGAAATGCTTACCCCACTGACGGGTACTTTATTTTGCTGCCTTAGCATTGAAGAAAAGCCTACAAGTTCTCACCGTATCAATCTCAGGCTATAATTCAGAGCACTGTTAAGTCATAAAAAATTCAAAATATGATTGCTATACAGTATCTCTACAAGAAGCACAAAACAAGGTGTAATTCCTTTTTAAAAGGGAGAATTGGATTCCACAGTGATGCATCCTTTGGGAAGGAGGCCCATGATTTGAGCTCTCAATGAAAAGGGCTGTGTAATCTACATGAGAATTATGGTTTCTCTGGGAATCTCGGAAAAGAATTTCCTGACTTCTGGGAAACTAAATCTAAAGTTTATAATTATATGGATATTAGAAATTATAATATGAAATCCTACTTTTTTGGTTTTAATTTCCTAGTTGTGGTTGATGAGGAAATGCAGTACATTTTTATATTAAGCTGTATATCACATGCTAGAGTGTTTATTATATTTAATTTCTAAAAGTGATATGTATATTTGCACATATGGTTTACTTGAAATAATACTGGTGATGATATTTGATATTTTATACCTCAAATTTCTTTTTATACTTTCAAATTTCAAATACTTACATGATCATAGGCCAGTCAAAAAGTCAAGAATAAAGATTTCATTGTTTTCCAAAGCAACTGAAAATGAGGTCTCAAAATAAGCTTTATATGCAATTTTTAATGGGATCAATTCCCAATTTAAAGGTACTTAATATTCCATTTGTCAAAGGAATTCATCCATATACAACAGAAGCTAGATTTTTTTTCTTCCCATGATTTCATGAACTAATTCAAAGCATAACATGATCTTCCAATTTAGTAAATGTTAAATGATGTATGTATTTTCTTTATTTGACAACAAATAGAAGACTGACAGTGTTCTATGTTTGAATACATACACAATCAAGACCAAGGAAAAAACTTTCTCTGATGTCTTAAAAGATATAAAAGTAATAGCCCAATTTACAAAATACAGATGTGCCTCATAGATCCTTTTTTTTCTCGACTGGGTCTCCAATTTCAGTACCCATAAGGAACACAGTTTATGTGTTAAAAACCAGGTGGCATCTGGGATACTTAGATAAGGTACCAGTTCTATCACCTCATCAGCTACAACTTTTATGATTCCCATATGTGGCTAAAAAAATTACAAGATGGAGGCCTGTCATGTCATTACTGAAACTGCATTGCTTATTTTTACATAAGGCACTGTCAACCATTCTCCTTGGTTGACATGGGCTCTTAACAATAATGAAACGAAAAGAGAGGAAGAGTAATTTATCATTTCACGGCGATGGGACAAAGCTCCATAACATTACATCCAGATGAGGTGAAGATTCATTAACATCAATTGTACAATTGTCCTATTTCTTGAAATTGTGAAATACCAGGGAAGTTGAAAAGTGACATAAAACAAACGCGATTGAGGAAAAAAAAATACGTGCAAAGGACATGCCTGAATCAATTTTTGTACAAAGTATCATTATCCACTTTGTGGATTGTAAGCTCTTAATAATTAAGAAGTAGAGTGGACTTCCTTCTACTCTCTTATTCTTTGTAGGGTTTCCTTCATTATGACTGTCTAATTGGATAAAAGGAGAGGAAGAAAGAGGAAGTGAAAGTCAAATTAATTAAATTAAGGCAGAGGGGATGGTACACCATGATCTGTGTCAGGAGTATGTGGAGCCCTCAGGGCATGAGGTGAAATTCTAAGAGACTCAGGAAGAGTATTTTTTCAGATAGAATCAGAAAGAGCAAAATGATGAAGAAATAGGCCTATAGTAAAAGGTTACGAGTTGAAAGAAGAAAGCAATAGGAACCAATTTCATTTTCGTTTCTATTTCTCTGTCAAACAGAAAATAGCTATTTGCATTAAAAATTGCCATAAATATCAGAACTATTCAATACCAAGAAAAATAAAGAAACTATAAAAGCAAAAACCTTGGGGATCTAAATATGTCTTGGCTTGAGGAAATTACTTTCAAAATAACGAGCATTTTTCCCCTCAAAACATGATCCAATTGTACAGTTTCTACTTTTGTGGAAAGTGGAAGAAGAAACAGAACAAGAAATAGAAAGACTGGTAAAATTTGTGTTGATGTAAATCAAGGCTGTAACAGGTGACTAAAAGGAATGTTGGTGAACGTTTACAGAAGCAGTACAGTTTTAAAATGCTGTATTTATTTCCTTTTTTTAAAAGGGTAACTAGTAGATGGAGGTACATACATAACTGAATTACAGCAAGAGATCTGTCAGTTTCTTGTACTGCCTGCCTTTGGATACTAACCTGAGAAACCTGAACTAAAATCTATTAAAATCAGTGAATTTATAACTGGCTGCACAATCTACCTAGAAAATAGGGCTTAACTGATCACATAATTCATGCCCTTGGTCCTGACCCATTCAACATTTGTATCAACCAATCAGATTCTCAGACTTGTGATCTGGGAATAATTTTTGTCTATACATGTATATCTGTTTCTGAATCTCAGAACTCCAGAAAATGGGGGGAAAGAAGGAAAATGATACTTGTTGGATTGCAGGATCAGTAGAGAGAGGGACGTCAGCAGAATGAAATGATGAACACATTATAATAATGTGGGGATAGAAAGAAGTAAGGAAAAGAATGTGGATTCAATAAACAAGTGATGCCACGTAAATGCACAATCAAGGAGCTGAGCATTCATAATAGTAAAAGACTTTAGAATTTAAGGTGATAATAAACCTATATATTACTATATGGTATAGATGCCAATGTAGTCCAAAGCTAATCGAATTCTAGGCTCTATTAACATGAACTTAATAGTTGCTTCTATTGCACTTTACTTGGGCTGGACCATACCTAGATTATGGGCTTCATTTCTGGGCATTTATTTACCCTTTCACGAAGACACAAACAGGAACATGTTCAGAGAACAAGCAGTAACAAAACTGGCACATGACAAATACATAAAGGAGATGTGGTTAGAGCAGAAGAGGAATTGGGATATAAGAGGTATTTATTTCTTTATTTTTGTAGGTAAGTATGTACTGGGGATTGAATCTAGAGTGCTCTTCCACTGAGCTACCTCTCCAGACCTTTTTATTTTTTGAGACAGGGTTTCACTAAGTTGGCCAGGCTGACCTGGAACTTGTAATCCTCCTGCCTCTGCCTCCCAAGTCACTGGGGTAACAGGCATGCACCATCACACCTGGCATGAGAAGTACTTTAAATAGAGTTAACATTGAGTAGAAAGCACAGTGCATAACCCGCACCACCGGAAGTGTATTCAGTTTCACTAGGCCACCTCTTGTCGAGGGATGTACCCAATAAGAGTTTGGACAAGCAGGACCTTGGGGTTCATTCTAACCTTGGGCTGCAGGATTTTTACAAACTCACTTAAGGATTGTCCTATGGAAGAGTAATTATTTCAGAATACAGGACTAAAACTAAACATGCAGGAAATAGAGAAAAGTCAACACTGATTCAAAGGCAGGAGCAATAATATTTGCTCAGTAAATGAATTGTTTGTAATATTTAGGACTGCCTAGAATCAGAAGAGTCTGCTTGTAAGAGAGTGAGCTCCTTGTCATTGGAGGTGCCTGAATAGTATTTGGGAACCATAAATTTGGATACCCCTGAGGAGGTTTAGGCAATTGTCTGGCTGTAGAATTTTGTAGTTATGAGAGAACGTTTGATAGGGCAGAAAGTGAATTTCTCCTAACCGTATTATCTTCCTCCTTGCCACTCTCTTAAAATAGAACATGATATTTGTCTGGAAACTCTTTATGGCATTGCCAAATGACTTTTAATTCTAATAAAAGCTAGCTTGTAATTACTACATTATTGGTAGTTAAAAACACAGTAGGAAAAAATCTGCAGATGTACATAACTCTTTTGCATAAATGGAAATATATATGTTTTTTATGTCATCTTTTTTTTTGAACACTTTGGACCACCCTTTCAAATTCTTTGTTGCACTCAGAGAAATCAGGTTTCAATTCTTTTTTTTTTTTTTTTTTGAGAGGGAATACCATGGATTAAACTCAAGGGCACCTGACCACTGAGCCACATCCCCAGCCCTATTTTGTATTTTATGTAGAGACAGGGTCTCACTGAGTTACTTAGCACCTCACTTTTGCTGAGGCTGGCTTTGAACTTGCAACCCTCCTGCCTCAGTCTCTGGAGCTGCAGGGATTACAAGCTGGCACCACCACACCTGGCTTCAAATCAGTTTTATAATAAGGAGGACTCAGAAAAAATAATCAAACAATATGCACTGAAATGAGTTCTCCCTCTGAAGATTTGTCAGTACAACTATTGGAGATAATTCCAAACAATCCATACCCTTGTTTTTTTTATTGATGCCTCAATAAGGCAATT
The DNA here is from genome assembly GCF_001458135.2 of Marmota marmota marmota. Lineage (NCBI taxonomy): Eukaryota > Metazoa > Chordata > Mammalia > Rodentia > Sciuridae > Marmota > Marmota marmota. The sequence goes on from NW_026000057.1 coordinate 38,525,587, forward strand.
TTGTTATAATATTTAATAATTTTTATAATTTTTAATAAGGGAAAATGTATCAATTAATCCACCTATAAAAACCCAGGAAACACGCACAATGTGTTAAAAAATAATTGTTTCTAAACATATGCTGACTATTATTTGTAAAAGAAATCATGTGATTTTAAAGAAAGCCACACAACAACTTTATAACATGATTTTAAATATCCATGAACTTGAGCTCTGCCCTGTACAGGTATCTAAACTAAACTGCCTTAAGTAATCAGCTAACATAAAGGGAAAAAACCTGGCATAAATTTTTAAATTTATGACATTTTCCTCAAAGGAGTGACTCTCTAGGGTTATCCTTCAAAGTCTGCGATGTTTCTAATTTTAAACATATTATCAAGGGATTAAAACTTATCATTTAAACATTATTTACTTGTTAGTCTATTCTATATGTGACAGGTAACTTCTGAAAATTTGTTATTCTGTAATTTATATTTTAGACAAAAAAATTCTTAAAGAAAACATACATTATATTGGAATATTGATATAAAACTACCAAGTTTGAACTAATACTAATTTTAACCTTTGACCAGACTTGGTATACTAATAAAATTCTCCAGTAGCACCAGTGGACAGTCACCTGTATAAGAATTCCATGTAATTTTAAACCAAATGGTATGTAAATTATGTTAAAGGCCATAATATTATTATTTTCCCAGGGAATAAATGATTTAGTATTAACTGTTTTGTGACCCACCTGACTGCATGTTAAGATGGAAAAGTTCATAGTATCGTAATAGCAGAAGTAGAAAAAACTTAATATTGAAAAAAGTCCATTACCAGCAGGGATCACACCTGTATGTCAATAAACAACGAAGCAGGCTGGGTGTCCCTATAGGTAAGCAGAATTTGCATCCCACTTATAGCAGAGGAGCTCCATTCAGTTTCTGCCAACTCAAAGTATAACAAAAAGCTGGACCCAAGAGTGCCAGATCTGCCCATTTTCCAAGAGAAATTTTTAAGATTTTAATATAAATTATTCAATATCAAAATGTTTGCAACTAATTTGGGAAAATCAATAAGATAAACTACTGGAACCTGGTCCATAAGCTACCAGTTTGCAGCCTCTAATCTGTTCCCTTGAGTATTATTAACTCAAAATACAGAGAGAAGATTGCACAAAATAGAGCAAACATTCCAATAAGGAAAAATAGAGACATTGAACTCTTTTCCCCCACTACAATCCAGGACGTTAGTCTCTACACTGAAAAAAAAAAATCCCGTATAAGTTGTGACAGTTTCTCAAACTACAACCATGTTGGCACATGCCATTTCATTTGACACATTTTAAAAATCTAGAGTTATGGTCACATTACTATACAAAATTCTGGGTAGATATCCGGACTCAAACTTTGCATTCTTCCCTAACACTTTTTATTAGAAGGACACGGCTCCAAAGTGGAAGTAATACCACAGACCAGCATAGAGTTACAGCAGGAGCAGTCACCACTGTAATGGTGATGTGAAGAGCTGTCTCCATTTCAATTCTGTTTGACTTTTCTGCCTAAAAACATAAGATGAAGGGTGAAGTTGTAAATCTCCACATTAACTTTCTGAACAGATCCAAAGTATTTAATAGATCTCCAGATAGTCCTTTCTTCCTGTAATTCCTCAAAACCCATTTCCTTTTACAATATTATGGAATAATTGTAAATGACTACTAAAACAAAGGTTACAAGACTGAAAAGTAATTTCATACTGAGCAAAAATATACATACAGAGAATGGCTTTCTAACGTTGTGTTCTAGAGTTCCCTAACACTGAAGATCCTTTAGCAACTTTGCTTTGTTGACACAAAAATAATGCATTTTTTATCTATGCCCCCAAATAAAAATGGCATGTGTCATGGGGTGAAGCTCTGAATATAAACATCTGGCAGAGAGAGAACAATTGGTGGTTAAAAGGTAGAATAGTCTCTTTTAATAATTAGTTATTTAAAAAATAACTAATTTTGATGAAATTTTGATAATTTCATCAAAATTAGTTATTATCAAATAGATTATAAATGATTTCCATAATGAGAACATAGTATGACAGAAATGTAAAACTCAGTGAAAATGGTTAACTTGAAACTAGTGGTTTTCTGTCATATGATGGATACCAGCCATCCTCAAAAAACGAAATAATTTCTGGTTTTCAAAACACCTGATAAAACTATGCTAATGATTTATAAGCTTTTCAAAACTTACCTTCTCAAAGAACAGTTCAGTAGGATAAAAATGAGTTGAGGATGGGATAGAATCAAGGCTAAAAAACTACAAGACTAAAATTTTTGTTGCCTGCAAGGAATATATAAGAGACTCCTCAGGATCAGTTTGTTTCTAAAAAGAAATTTTGGTACTGGCATTCTAAGACATTTTAGACTTTCTCAACCACTAAGGAAGAAAAGGAAATAAGACACCTAAGAAAAGGCAACTGACTTCTCTGGAATTGTTTTCAACTTTTCTCTAACATTTAAGTCAAGGCAAACATTTGTCCCTCAAAGACTATGATGAAACTAAGATTTCATCTCACCCCAGTTAGAATGGCAATTATCAAGAATACAAACAACAATAAATGTTGGTGAGGATGTGAGGAAAAAGGTACACTTATACATTGCGGGTGGGACTGCCAATTGGTGCAGCCGCTATGAAAAGCAGTATGGAGATTCCTTAGTAAACTTGGAATGGAACCACCATTTGACCCAGTTATCCCACTTTTCTGTTTATACCCAAAGGACTTAAAATCAGCATACTACAGTGATGCAGCCACTTACTTCAATGTTTATAGGAGCTCAATTCACAATAGCTAAACTACGGAACCAACCTAGGTTCCCTTCAACAGATGGATGGATAAAAAATATGTGGTATATATACACAATGAAATATTATTTAGCCTTTTTCTTTCTTTTTTTATTTGTTCTACTTAGTTGTACATGACAGCAGAATGCATTTCAATTCATCAAACACAAATAGAAACATTTCAATTCTCTGGTTGTACATGATGTAGAGACACACCATTCATGCAATCATACATATACCTAGAGTAATGATGTCATCTAGTTCCACCATCTTTTCTAGCCCCATAACCCCTCCCCCCCTCCTTTGCCCAATCCAAAGTTTCTCCATTCTTTCCATGCCCCTCCCCATCACAGATCAACATCCACTAATTAGAGAAAACATTTGGCCTTTAGTTTTGGGGATTGGCTTACTTCACTTAGCATAAAATTCTCCAGCTTCATTCATTTACCTGGAAATGCCATAATTTTATTCTCTTTTACTGCTAGGTAACATTCCATTGTGTATCTATACCATAGTTTCTTTATCCATTCATCTATTGATGGGCATCTAGGTTGGTTCCGCAGGTTAGCTATTCTGAATTCAGCTGCAATAAACATTGGTATAGCTATGTCACTATAGTATGCTGATTGTAATTTTTTTTTATTGGTTGTTCAAAACATTACAAAGCTCTTGACATACCATATTTCATACATTAGATTCAAGTTGGTTTGAACTCCCAATTTTACCCCAAATACAGATTGCAGAATCACATTGGTTACACATCCACATTTTTACATAATGCCCTATTAGTAACTGTTGTATTCTGCTACCTTTCCTATCCTCTACTATCCCCCCTCCCCTCCCCTCCCATCTTCTCTCTCTACCCCATCTACTGTAATTCATTTCTCTCCTTGTTTATTTTCCCATTCCCCTCACAACCTCTTATATGCAATTTTGTATAACAATGAGGGTCTCCCTCCATTACCATGCAATTAAGAAAAGGGAAATTATTTAGCCTTAAAGAGGAATGAAATTATGGCATTTGCAGGTAAATGGATGGAGCTGTAGCATATCATGTTGGGGGAAATAAACCAATTCCCCCCCAAAAAAAAAAACCCAAAAGGCAAGTGTTTTCTCTGATATGTAGATGCTAATTCACAATAGCCATGGGGGGCCTAGGGAAGAATAAAGTTACTTTAGGTCGAGGGGAGTGAAGGGAGGGGAGGGGGTTTGGGGGTAGAAAGTTAGTAGAATGAATCAGACATTATTACCCTATGTACATATATAACTATATGACCAGTGTGATTCTACATCACATACAACAAGAAGAATGAGAAATTATACTCCATTATATATGATATATCAAAGTGTATTCTGTCATATATAACTAATTAAAACAAAAACAAAACAAAACAAAAAAGACAACTGTCAGTGGACTGACTGTATCTTGGAATCAGAATCATTTTTGGTGTGCTAGTCAAGAATGGTCACTGAGGGCTGGGGTTGTGGCTCAGTAGTAGAGTACTCGCTTAACAAGTGTGAGGCACTGGGTTCTATCCTGAGCACTACAGAAAAATAAATAAAATAAAGGTATTGTGTCCATCTACAACTAAAAAAGAAAAATACATTAAAAAAATAATGGTCACTGAGCTTGTCTCTCTGCAATTTTGCAAGGGAACAATACAAATAGTTTTCTTTGTTTGCTGAATGTGCAAGAAAAAAAATTAAGCACTGAATTATTAAAGGTTAATTATGTTGTCTTTAATTCTAAAATTCCACACTGAATAGAGAGCCATTTATTTTAAAAAGGAGTTTATGAAATATATATTGAGTTATCCAGAAAACTGTACAGATTGCTTTGAACACATACCTATGTTTTCTTAATAGGGATTAGAATATAAATAAGAATAGGTTCATATTTATTTGTGTTTAGAGCTTGCACAGGTTAAAAAACCTGTACTTGTGGACAACTCTGTTTCACAGATATTACAGGCAAGAGTCATTATGGGTAAATATACAAATAAATGTGTATATAAAATTTATCTATGGTTAGTCTAAGAATTAGTCACACAGAATGAAGCACAGTACAGCATTTTAAATAATTGGTTGCAAAAAAGGCAATCATTTGATAATTCTTAGTCTGAGAAACAACTTGGGAAACTCTCAGAAGACAATCAAAACAACATAGCAGATGTAACTTAGAGTGAAGGCATGTCTCAGAAGATTCCCTGGTTGGTTAGCACATGCGCGTCCGCACAGCCTTCATCCTGTGTGTCCTATCTTATGAGTGAAAGAATTTCCTTTTGGCCATCCCGGAAATCTCTCAAAGTGATGTCTCCTCTTTGTGATGGTGAGGTCAAGATTCTGGAGACAGATTTCAAGGTTGGGCCACAATTGAAATAGTCTAGATAAACAGATCGACTCAACTTCTAAAAATAGGAAGCCTGACAAAAGGCCCAAAGAATAAAAATATACTAGAAAACAATTGAATATTATTCTTAATTAAAAGTTGGATGGTATCTCTCTAAGCCTTTCTTCTCTCTGCCAACAAACTCAGACTGTTCGGGCTGACACATTCTTTTGAAGACATGGCGAAAGAGGTAGAAATTGCCACCTGTTGTTTCCTTGTACTTCCTAAGGTTACAGTTAGTTCTGCCATTGCACACCACAATCGTGGGCTTTAAGCCAGAACAGCATTGTCACCCTGCTGTGGCAATTTCTTTCTTCTTACCTCCCCACCATAATTTTCCTACTTACTCTATCTATCTATCTATCTATCTATCTATCTATCTATCTATCTACGGTACCAGGGATTGAACCCAGGGATGCTTAATCACTGAGCCACATCCTCAGCCCATTTTTTTTTTTTTAATTTTTTATTTTGAGACAGAGTCTTGCTAAGTTGCTTAGGGCCTTGCTAAACTGCCATCCTCCTGCCTCAGCCTCCTGACCTTCTGGGATTACAGGCATGTGCCATCAATCCAGGCTTAATTCTTAATTCTTATAAATTATTTCAGGCTGTAAAGCTGACTAGAAACAGTGATTTAGGTGATTGATGTTCTGGATGCTGCACTGGAGGTTTGTAATCTCACCTTTTCATCACTGACACCTTTATCACCAGATTCATGCTGAAGTCACAAGCTAATAAAGCATGAGAAAAACTCCCAGAAGTTTTTTATGGTAGTAGAATTGTGAAAACAACTGTGTTACTTTAGCATTATTACTATTACTGTTATCCTCTGTGCTTAAAAAAAAAAGCATCAGATGTGGTGTGGTGGTACACATTTGTAATCCCAGTAGCTCGGAGATAGAGGTAGGAGGATCACAAGTTTGAGGCCAGCCTCAGCAACTTAATGAGACCCTAAGCAACTTAGTGAGATTCTATCTCAAAAAAAAAAAAAAAAAAGGCTGGGGATGTGGCTCAGCGGTAAAGTGACCCTGGGTTCAATCCCCAGAACCAGGGGGGAAGAAAAGAAAAAAAAAAAAAAAAAAGAAACACTATTAGCTCATTAGTGGTCAGCAAAGGTTTCTCTTAATATCAGCCAGCATTCTTCAAAGTTTAGCTGACTTCTAAGAGATGAAAAGTCAAGTTTCCTTACTTTCCCCAAAGTCACCGCATAACTGCATTTGAATTTGGACCTTGTAACTGACATCTTTCTTCCTACAAAGCCGGTCCTGTTTGCCAACTGTGATTTACAGACTGTGTCTACTACAAGGAGCTGCTGGACACATTAGTCAGGTATGCTTATGAAAGGATGCTGCTGTCTGGCATTAAATGACTTTCCAGAGACCCATCTCATCCAGACCTACAGGAACTGTTCCCCCTGAACATGACCTGTCAATGCATAAGCCCTTGTTCCAGCCCTTCTACGAGGAAGAATCAAAAAGGGCCTGCTAGCCCCTTCTCTAAATTCCAGTACAACACTAGAATCTGCCATTTCATACTTTCTTGATTTCTTTTGGTTAATTCACTTCAAACTTTTCCAGCTGCAATATAATTCTGCACTTGATGGAAAAAAGAATGGGTGCAATAATGTTGAATTTTGTTAAATTGCTTATAAATTACTATATTATGTATTTGCAATAGGCCCATTTTAATAAACACTTCCAACTATAATTTAAATTGAAATTTTTGTCCATTGCAAATACAAATTAGTATACTGACTAAAAGCTTACTCTCTTTTATATAATATTGAAAGTCACCAACTCCAAATCTACCATTCCCTCCACATTTAATTATATGCTTCAGTTGCAGTTATCAATGCAAATAATTGCTAAAATTTATATAGTTATGACAAATCTAAGAATCTTATATTTGAATTCAAACAAAAACTAGCTTGCTTAACTATAAGGCAAAGTGAATAACATCTTCTGTATAGTTTTATGTTTGAGGGAGGATCACTAATGTGCTACCTATCAAGGAAGTCTTTAAATTACTTATTTAATATATTACAAAAGGCACCAGTTATAGCAAAAGAAATAGAAATAATATTAAATATAAGATACATATTCTCTTTCATCTAAAATCTTTCTACTCAATTTCAAGAAGAATGTGAAATGGTGCACATTAATCTAAAACAGTGTAAAGTATGTGTCACAAAAAGTAAAAATAAGAATATTGCAGTTGAAGTAAGATGTGTGGATAAAAGTGTAGACAGAGGAAAACTTCCCTTTACTTTGTAAAATGGAACAAAATAATTACTTGACATGAATGTTACTGTGCTTAAAAGACAGAAGTCCAATGGTTATTTAAATTGGTTATCATCGTTATCCAGAATTCTTCACCAGAAGATGTGCTGGGATTGGATTTATTCAATAGGGATAGATTCACTTATATAATTTTTTATATTAAAGAAAAACAAGACTTAAAGTGATACGATGTAGGCAGGGTCATTATTCCTTAACCTTTCAAAATACCTCTTTTTTCTTATTCCACGAGTCTACCCACTCAATCAGTAACCCTGACACATAATTTACAACACTGAATTCCAAGGGAAATATTGTCCACATATCAACCATCCCTTGTAAAAATAATTTATTTTCCAAATTGACCCACATCAGGAGAAATTTTAAAAGGTACCTGGGTTTAATTCAAAATATCAACTATTAACGGTTTAAAGGGTGAAAGAGAACACTCAAAAGGAGAACCCTAAATGGATAATATAAAAAGAACATTTGCACATTATAATGAGCTTGCTGTATCCATGCCAACTGTGCTGAAACTGGGAGCATTAAAATAATTTTCTCACAATTTATTTCTTTCACTATGTTATATCCATTCCCTTTTATAGGCAATACATTCAGGACCCAATGAGTAGTGTATTCATTGATTCTAAAGAGGAAGGCAAGGGTTAAATAAATAAGAACATCAAATTAATATCCAGGCCTAAATGTTTTAGCAGGGCCAAAAAATCTGTTTAATCATTTAAGTCAACAAAGGTTAAGATAATAAAATAAACTTCTAAATGCTTTCCTTTTCTGGAACTTAATCTGTCTTGCTGAAGATGTTTTAAAAGATGCTATCAGCTTTGCATAGTCCCAGCTGTTATGAAAATTTACTTTGAATGTACTAGGAAGAGAATGGAATTTTATGAAAATAGCTATGCAGAGCTCCTGGGTGGCTTATTGAAACTGTGAGAGCTTAGGACTCATTTAAAACCAGCTGTTGGCTGATAATTTAAGACCAATAACCACTAAATCTTTTATTTATCAGGGCTCTGGGTTATTTGGCAATGTAATGATAATCAAATGATTAGGAAACTAATATACAGTGAAAAGATAACTTACAGTGTTTGTTAATTTTATTGCCTCAGTTTGATGAATAAATTTGCCACATTTACAGGACCATTTCCCAATTTTAAAAGACAGTATTAAATATTAAAACAGCTTTGCTTATTGTTAAGGCTATGTTTTCAAGTCACTAAAACAGACAAAAGAAATATGAGCCATTATCATCAAAGTTTGGGTAGAACTGTGATTCCCAGGGCTGTGGTTCATGATGAGGGCAGATACCTTTATGAACTGAGCAAACAAAAATTTCACTTAATGAAGAGAGATAGTGGTAGCAATAGTGGAGGCAGATTAAAATGAGAAAAGCCTGAAGAGTCTTCAGTGTTTTATACTTGACAATGAGGTCCTGTTATTGATCAAGAAATGTAATTTGATTTTTGCAGAGAAGATCAGAATAAAAGCAGAATCAACAAAATAGCCCATAGAACATACAAATAGCTTTAAGAACAGCAGAAAACAGACTTCATTCATCAGATTTTCCTGGAGAAAAAAAATTACTAACGGTAATATAACCAGGATTTTGGTATATAATTTTCCAACAGTGCCATTGAGCTGAGAAGTAAAAACTGTATTATAAGAATGTAATTGGATAATCTTGCATTCTTGGATGAGGGTCAATGTTGCCCTGCTTACCTATGCTCTACCTAGAGAGGTTCTAGAAGATTACTATGTGATATTCATTCATTACTTTTTGGAGGGCTGGCACTCCACGGGTTGTATGGACAGTGCATATCATAATTGCAAAGAAATAAAAGCTTCATATTTGTGTAGTATTCTCTGACTTTTTCAATCTAACTCACAGAAGCATGGAATCTCAAAGTCAGAAAGGGACCTGGCCACCATCTGGAGGCAGTTTGGCTTTGTGGAAAGAGCAGACTTTGAAATTTGAATTTGGGTCCCAGCACTGTCTTGAATAAGTCACGTCCCTGCTTGATTCCAATCCTCATCAGAAAAAAAAAATTCATATTCATATTTGTTCCACTAACTCACAGAATTTCTTTTGAGGATAATTGAGAGAAGTGTATATAAAATGTGATCTTGTAAGTACTTAGGTTCAAATTCTGGTTTGGCCACTCACTTCAGTTATCTTGGACAAAATAGTTAAGTTTTCTAAGTCTAGGTTTCCTCATTTATGAAATGGGAATCTAAAAATAACTATTTCATAGGGGTGTTGAAGTAAGCTATATCTTTCATACAGTTCAGTTATTAACATCAATTAAGAAGAAAAATTACATATCACCACTATTTTTATTTTATCCATACATGCTTTTTATTTTATTTTATTTTTTTTTTCAGTACTGAGGATTGAATTCAGGGCCTTGCACATGCCTGGGAACTGCTCTGTCACTGTGCTACATCTCCCATCCTCCATAGATACTTCTATAACCTCTGTTACTTCACATTGATATTGATGACTATCTTATTGACAGGGAAGCAGTCTGGTCCACCAGAAATAGTAAAAACTAGAGGGTAACAGAACTGGATTTGAATTCCATTGCTACCACTTACAAACTGTGTCAAATTGGGCAAGTTACTTCACCCCAGATTCCTCACATGATATCCTGGAAGACTTATCAGTCAAGATTTGGCAAGGGCTCATTATAGATTTTTCACACATCATTTTATTAATCCTTATCATAACCATAATGACAGGGAGTAGTAAAGTTAGAATTTGATCCCTGTCCAGCCTGACTCCAACCCGTGGGGACAGTCATTTCACTCACTGCATCTACACTTCCTAATTTTCTTGGTATATAATTTTTCAATAGTGCCATTGAGCTGAGAAATAAAAACTGTATTATAAGAAGGTAATTGGATAATCTTGCATTCTTGGATGAGGGTCAATGTTGCCCTGCTTACCTATGTTCTACCTAGAGAGGTTCTAGAAGATTGAATTCAGGGCCTTGCACATGCCTGGGAACTGCTGAAGGCCTAGAGATGAAGTCTAAAACTTGTCAACAAAGGTAGTCACCAAGTGGTAAGACTAAGTAATAAGAAATTACAATTATTAGATAAGGTATTCTTTACTAGGCCCACCTTCCATTCAGTCTAGGAATCCCCTACAACTCCTGACAGCAGGTCATTCAGCCCCTACGAGACACTATAGGACCACATCATAGTCTTCAAAACTTGATGTTGCAAAGCTGTGAGGATGAGATGAAGAAAATCAAGCCTGGGCTGGTGACGATGGCACAGATAAAGCACCATCTTCATCCTCCAGGCTTAAAACCTACCTGCAGAAGTGTGATGTGTGCAAAAAAAAACGAATCAAAGTTTAATGGAAAATCTGTAATGACATCTCCCCAGGAACTGAGCAGGGAAGTGCAATTCTAATGCCATAATTCATTCATCTGCAGAAATCTAATACTCCAATTTTATAGTCTTGAATAAAACCAATTGATATTTATGATTGCTATGCTGTACCTACAACTGTAAGCTTGAAACTGGCTTAGAGGAGACTGATAGAAAGCTGATGCCCGAAACCTTAGCCTACTTCCTTCCGCATTAAATCATATGCCATCAACGGTGTTCAAAGATGGTGAACTTGCTTCCCATTTACCTTTTAACTTCATGTCATCTGACTTCTCTACTCTCAGTACTTAACAAAGCATATCCCAGGACTCCAAACACCAACCCAGAAGCTTTTTATGGACCTCATTCCTGGGGCTATAGATTTACCCCTATCTATAATAATTTTTAAAAATTATAAAGACTATTCTATTGGCCACGTGCCTTTAAACTAGTTCTTCCTTCAGTATTCACACTCTGCACTGTCCTGGTTCTACCTCTGAATGTTCCCTGTCTTTGCTGACAACCTGTCCTAGTCCCACTCCCCAAATATGGATATTTCCAAGGGATCCATCCTAGGCAGAGTACTTCATCCCCTCACTCTTCCTCCCACCATTTTTCTGACCCTAGCATTTCACTTCTCACTCAGGAACAGCTCAGTTCTGTAACTGTCACCTCCAGTGATAGCACCACCTCAGAAACCCAGTATCATGTTTCTCCTTGCTATAATATCACAGTGAACTATCTCACTGAGATCACAAATTAAATATAACTAAAAATTCAACATATCATTTGTACTCTGGATTTTCTTCTGATTGATTTTATGAAGTAAGAAAGCTGGAAACTTCAAACCTATCTTTATCTTCAACTTCAGCTCCTCCATCCAGTTAGCTCCAAGTTCCAGTTTGAATTTTCACATTTTAAAATGGAATCTTTCCATTTTTCTCCCTGAGATTACTTTTTAAAAAAATCTTTAACCTTCACCCAGGGTCACTGGTTCTGAGTGAAAATCTAATAGAGAATGAACCCATCTCCCACCTTTTGCTTTAAGATCTCTTGTCAAGTTTCTTCTACAAACGCCATCCCGGGATTTTCCTTATTTGTGTGTCCAGGCCTTAGCTTGGCACTTATGGGAAACTGTATCAGTGAGATGATCTGGCTTTCCTTTTCAAATCTCATTCTCCTTGTCCCTTCCATTTTGGGATAACTTTGTGTCAGCGTGACCAATGAGACATAAGCTGAAGTCTGCTTTCAAATTCATGGGGGAATTTCTGCTTGCTTGGAACTGTATTTTATCCACCCTGCTAATATAGACACAGACATGATGAGTGGACTTGAAGCAGCCTTCTTCCTGCCATTGCGAGAGAAAGGCAAAGAGATTCACAGAGACTTTCACAGTACATCGTGAATTACATAACTAACATCACCAGTTGTCTTCTCCATATTTGTTATTATGACAGAAAAATAAATTCAAACTCTAGCTCCCATGGGGAAAGTGGAGTTTTCTTCCATATTTTGGTGACCCATTCAGAATCTCTTGCTTGCTTGTCCAACTTGGCCCCTCCCCATTGCTGAACTTCTCACTTTGATACTAAGTTTTCAGCTTAATTAGATTTTTATAAAGAATATTTGGTAATAAAAACCCAATGGTAATACATATCAAATGATGTACTAAAAGATCTTCAGTGGTTCCCTATTGCTTGCTTAACTAGATATTCAAGTGGCCCTATAATATCACTTCATTTAATCAGCCTGATATAATTTTTCAATATTTAACCTATTTTCTTAGAAAATAGAATGCTCTTGTTCTTTAAATGGATCATTCGATCTTCTACTTCTATAATTTTGTTTAAACTATTTCCTCCCCCTGGAATGTGTAATGTCTTGTTCTTCATTTTGTCCTCTAAAGATAACCCATTTATCAAGTCTTAGCTCAAGCGTCTTCTCTTCCGCAGCATAATAACTTAATACGGAAAATTTTTCACTTTTCTAGCATCTCTTGGAATAGCTACTTAAGGCACACAACATAATCACATAGTTTTACTGAGGCACTCATGAGATTATCAGCTTCGTGAGGGCAGAAATGATTTAATAATATTTTATACATATGTTCAATAAAGATTCATGAAGTCCTTTTTCTATGTGAAGACGGTGTGAACAAGAGAGATAAGGTCCTTCTTCTGTAGTTTATGTTCTCAGGATGGAGGGGCAAATTTTACAGACAACAAAGGAAGAAATAAACAAAATAGGATCATTTCAGATTCAGATTGGGCAGTGAGAGAAGTTCTCCCCAAGGAGGTGATATTTGAGATGAAACCTCAAATAATAAGAAGAACCAATCGCAAGAAGACTGAAGAGCAAGTGAGAAGTTGCTGAGTTGGGTCTGACTATGATGTGTCTGAAGAACACAGGGAGGACAAGTAGAGGGAGGGTGGTGGGCAGGTGGGGGAGGGACAGGGAAGGCTAGTGTGACATGAGGTTACAGAGGTGGCAAGGGCTGACCTTGAAGGTCTGTGGAGGCCAAGCACAGTGGCTTGGATTTCATTCTAAGGTTTTAAAAAGGGAGTAACACGATCTAATTTACAATGTAAAATGATCTCTCTGGCGGCTGTGGAGAAAACGGATTATATAGGGTCAAGAGTGGAAGCAGGAAGATTAATTGGAAGACTTCTGCAGTAATCAAGGGTATGAGATAATAGCAGGTTGGATTTGGTGGTTATAGAAGAGGAAAGAAAAAATGGACTCACAGTCACCATGATATTATGCACAGTAAATTGAAATATAGCATTGAACACATATATGCCTTAATATGTATCTACTTCCAAATAGTTTCTCATTTTTCGATTCTATCATACCTTTGAGTTTTTCTGGTTTGGATCACACATTATGGCTTAATATACCCCTGTTTGGCATTTGAAGAGCCAAAGAGAAACACACAAAAAAACCCTTACATAAATTCAAGGAATAGTAAGGGATCCACAACGGAAAATCACCTAACAAAAACCTGAAAAGCTGGAGTTTGGAGGGTCATATTGCTAAGTTAAAGAAATAAATCCTTTGAAACAAAAAGTGGAACTCAAAATCTGTGATAGGATGAAAATGGATGGGGTATTCAAATGCAAAGACTGCATTAAAATAAAAAAGAGTGTCCAGTTAACACTAATTGCAACAGTGTGCCTTAATGATTGATAGGATAATTAATTTTCATTGAAATTGAAGATTCTCCAGTTCTAACTTACTCTTGCTTCTCTGGAAATATGAAATCTTCACATTTCTATCTTTACATGATAAATTTCCCGATAAGTAAGCTAATACTACCTTAAATATTATCTTACTAGAAAGGAATGTTTATAAAATTTTAAGAGCACTGAATGTGACCTGCTTTGTTTCTAAATTAGGAATCTGGGGAAAGATGAGTAAATTCAGTGGGTTCTCATTCTCTTTCACATATGCCTTCCAGGACATTTAGGATATTGCCTATGAAGACCCATCCCACATTATGAATTAAATCCAAATTCCTTCAATACAAAGTAAAATCCTGGAGAAAATAGGATGATTTTTTTGCCACTTTTCTACCCAAAATGCTAAATGGCCCCTGAATCGTGTGAAACTTGGCCCCAGTCGGTGTGAAAACTGGCTGAAATCTATATGAAAGGCAGTCTGGGTTTGTCAAAGTAGTTCATGAACTTTGAACAAACTTTCAGGGAACCGAGTCCAAGTCTTAGTTTGTAATGCAACATGAAACCAGGTGAATTTCAGAAGGTTTCAAGTTTCATCCTGAAAATTTGGCCTAGCTTTATAATCAATCATCACTCTTGGTCACGATGAAAGCCAACACACCTTTTTGAAAACGAGAACTGCATGCAGACTGATGACAGCTAAGCTGCGAACCACCCCTTCACTTCCTTTGCCAAAAGAAGAGTTCTCAGAATGGAAACAGTTTCCCTCTTACCTGGAAAGGCAAGTTGAGTGATTTTGGCATTGAGTGTAGAAAGAAATGATAATCAATACGTGGAGACACGCCTTGTGAAATGATCATCACCTACAGAGCAAGTGGCTAATGTCTAATCAGTTCAAGTGAATGGGAGATTTAGTCCATTCCCTTCTATGCAGTAGATAAGCATGAAGTTTACTCTCTTGACCATTAAGAGAGAATTTTAGCTTGAAGCAGGTCACTGGCTAGAATAAGTACCCTGAAAACTCTCCAAGGTGTAATCATTATTTCTATATGAAGAATGAAGGATAAAAAGAAAAGTAAATCAGAACATAACCTCTATCTGGTTCAAGAAACACAAGGAGATAAGAAGACAAAAAACTTTCAGGTTTGCATCAACTGCAGTTTTTGCAAAAAACAAACCAATGAACCCCTGAAAGCCCTATGCAGTATAAATGAATCCAATAATTAACTAAACACAGTACACTTTACAGAAAGACTACATAGTTTCTGTTTTCAACCTGAAAGTTTCAAATGTGCTTTCCACTGGAAAAAAAAATTACTCTCTTCAACCAATTACTTGCTGTTGTGCATAGTGACATGAGAAAATTGAAAGGTATGTCTGAACAGAGCCACTACATCATTGGAACAGTATGTCTGAACATTTGGATAATAAGGCACAGATGTGAAGCAGAGGACTTGGCACTACCAAGGTAACAACAAAGCATTCACCATTGGTTATAATGGTTTAAAGGGCCATATTTGAAAAGAATAAAAGATCGCCCTTCCTCTCACTATGCTAAATCATGTTACACCTTTTATCTGCCTAAATATATGCAGAAAATCAGACAAATAAGTATTATTCCAACACAGGATAAATAATAAATATGTAGAATACATTAATATTTTTATCTGTAATAAAGCACATTTATGCAATAACACGTAAAGTTTAACTTAAGAAAAAAACCACATGGCCTTTATGTTGCAAAACAATGCATGCAAACCCAAAGGACCCAACAGTCATTGGGAAGGTGGCTGCTGAGGACAGCTAGAAGTGATGCTGCCCCTTAATCAGTGGTCTAATTATTGCAGAATGTTTTATTTATGGGCATCAGGTTAAGATAATGCACAAAATATATACATTAGTCATTATTAAGCTTTGTCACTTACAAGCAATGTGGTATTTGTGTCAGTCATTACTAAATTATGCAGCACGAGGGCAGTTATGACAGTGGGGTGCTTTCATTAAGTTTGGAGCAGGAAACTAATTTTCTGCCCAGAATAGGAAAAGTACAACTTACCCGAGGTCCCTGATCACCCTGTTCTCCCTGTATAATTGGAAGATAAGATGACAGCTTTAGCCAAAATCCATATGTGATACTTCTTAAAAAGGTCAAAATATAACAGTACAGGGTCATGCCAATATGGATTTCCAGTAAATTAGTTTTTGTCATGAATTTTCTTACCTTATCACCTTTTGGACCAGGGGGGCCCTGAAAAAAACAGAGAGAGGAGAAAAAAAAAGTGTAATTTAGAAAAAAACAATTGCAGCTTGAATAGATCCATCAGGTCAGTAGAAGATATATACAAAGGGCATGAAGATACAGATGTCAATGACATTTCTCAATAAATTTTGGTTTCTGAACTATAATTGTATTATAATTGGAATATGAATATGGCAATACGTGTGTGTATGTAGACATTCATGCAGCTATGTTTTGTCATCAGAATGTGATATGTTGAATGGATTTTCACAAACTGAACATACCTATGCAAGGAGATCTCAGTTAAAGAAACAACACTATCAGCAAGTCAGAAGCTCTGGTTGTCACATGTCCTTGTCATTACTCTCTACCACTTGTTAACTGCTATTCTGACCACTGTCAACTTTTTATAAATGAAATCACACAGTAAGTGTCTGCTTGTTTTTGATCAAAGTGTATGCAGTTTACTTATAATTTTGTGCATAGTTGTAGATGGTTGTTAGTGCTTTCTAATATTCCACTGTATGAATATAGCATAATTCATTCATTCATCCTCCTGTTGATGCCCGTTTGTTTCCAGAAGGTTAGAAGCTCTGGGCTATTAAAAATAGTGCTACAACAAACAGCCTCATACAAATCTTTTGGTGAAAAGTTGTATTCATTTCTGTTGGGTAATAGGAGTATCCTGTTTAATTTTAGTAGGTCCTGTCAAATAGCTTTCCCAAGTGGCTTCTACAATGTACACCCTCATCTGCAATATATGAGGGCTTCAGTTGTTCCACATCATCATCAATACTTGGTATTTTCGATCTTTTTCACATTATATGTTCTGATGGGGGTGTAATAATTTCATGTTTTTTAAAAATTTGTATTTCTTCTGTGTTCAGTAAGTTGAACCCCTTTTTATACATTTATTGGCCATTTTACATCCTCTTTTATAAACTATACACACTTTTTTCTCTTGTTCTATTGAATTGTTCTACTGCTTTGCTATAGTTCATTACACATTACATATTATATGCCATGCATCTGTATATAGATGGGTAGGGATACACAGTAGAGCTCTTTACATATTCTGAATGAGTCATTCATCAGCTATGTTAATGCAAACATATTTTCCCATTCTGTGTACTGCCTTTATATTTTCTCAAGGTGTTTTTTAAATGAATTTTAAATAAACTCAGTATAACATTTTTTTCTCTTTATAGTTGTGTTTTTTTTATTATTTCACATAAGAAATCTTTGCCTACTCCAATATCAAGAAGAGATTCTTCTACATATAGTCTCAAAACCAAAAGCTTCATTATTTTATCTTCCATATTTGGATTTGAACTCATTAGGAACTGATTTTGTAAATGATAGAGAAAAAAGCATCCTGACTTTATCGCCTAAGTGGATATCAAATTAACCAAACACCATGTATGGAAAAGGCATCTTTTCCCCGTTGTGGTACTAGGTTACCTTTGTCATAAATCAGGTGACCATACATGTATGTCTCTTTTCAGAAATTTCTTCTTTGGTGGGCAGCTGTCTATTCTTTAGGCACTTTGAGATTTTTCTCTGCCTTTGAACAAAAGCACTAATGGGAAATACTCATTCTAGAGGTATTAATTATGCTGTCTTCTCTAGTTCTTAAATATGAAGTCATGTTTTGTGGTTCAGCCCAACGTAAGGAACTGGAGCATTTCTAAGTCACCTTTAATCTCTCAGCTGTTTTTAGCAGGATTGGGAGACAAGGACAAGCTCAGACAGGAAGTAAAGTCAAGGTTACTAACCCCTATCTTAAGTTTCCCCTGCTGTGCCTCTGCAGGTGGGCACATAGCAATATTCCATCTAAATACTTTCTTCTGCTAAGAGCCAGTCACAGAGGAACTACTCTAGCTAGAGCTGAGAGGTTATCATGAAATTAAGAGTAACAGATCAGGTCTCATATTTTGTTTATTTTACATTGACAAAGAACTTTCACCTGTTATTGCTTAATCTTTCCCATAATGCAAGGCAGAACTTATTATGATAATCCTTACATAAACGTCCTAAATGAAACTCAAATCTTATCTATGTTAGGCCTCTTGTGAGTCTGTCAGGCTTCTAATCCAGTCTTCATGACTTCAAATGCTGGGGTTTTGATACTAAAGCTCTTGAACACAGATCTAGAACTGCATTCTCAGAGTCATGTCAGGTATCTGGTACCTGCCCTCAGCATTGTGCCTTCTGAAATGCCTCCCAACTGCACATTCCCCACTGCCATGGACATTGGTCCCAAGACCCCAAGAGTCTAAATGAGAGAAAACAAGGAGAGCTAGAGGGTGACAGGAAGCTAGACCCTGGGATGACCTTGATAAAAACCTTTCACTCAGATCAGTAGAGGAAAGGGACCTGGGAGTGGTAGGGGGGAGGGAGGGGAGCAGTGCCAGGGACTGATATTGGTCATTATTGTATGCACGTATGAGTATGTAACAACAAATCCCACCATTATATACAAACATAATGCACCAATAAAAAAAACATAGGGAAAAAACATAAAAACCTTTCCCTCTTATCTGCAAATTATTTTATCACTGAAAAAAAATTATTTTATCACTGAAGTGAGAAAATTATTCTTTCTTAAAAGAGAAAATTATTTTTCTTAATGTTTTCAGTAAAATTTTAATATCCTTATTAATATTTTCAATAAATCAAGTTGTAAGTAAAAATGATAGTCTACCTACTGTCTGTAAAACTAAGGAATTTACTTGGTAATTTTCACACATACAAATGTTCATTAATTCTGTTCAAGTCGAATTATATTTTTGGTAGAGCAAAGGAAAAGAATAGTGAGGGGATTCCTACCATCATATTTATGCAATAGAATGAAGACTCTAGTCTTGATTTAAGTTGCATGTCATTGAACTCTATTTTGACTTTTACATACATCTGTTGGATGTCTATAAAGAGTTCACCAATGTTCTGAGTACTAGTAGAGCATATGATGGGAGAGGCTGATTTAAAAAGATGTGGACTGTCCCTGTCCTCAAAAAACTAACTGGCTTAGCACAATTTACTGGCATTCAGGAAAAATGACTCCTAGTTAAGTCCAACAACTTTAAGGTCAGCTTTTAATATAGACTATACCCAGGTTTTTCCCCTCTTCCCCTGCCTGCTTTCGCTAATAAGATTTCAGAGGCCAAGCCTTCCAAAGGCACTCTGTGAGGTTCTAAGGCATGTTCTAAGGCTTTTCTGTAAAAAATTTTATTACAGTAGGGAACAGAAGCAACTCCTTTTCTCAAAGTCCAATGACCAAGGCCAAAGCCACATGTGTCAACTAGTGCTCTGTAGCTGGAGCGCCTGGAGCAAGGACGCTTAATTCACGAACACATGAAATCTTGCACTCAAAACTGAGCAATAAATACTGCTGCTTCAAGAGCGGGTGTTTCTGAGCAGACAGCATGGCGTCCTGACACCTGCCAGCTCAAGACAGAAGCCAAGCCGAGGTCAACCTCCACTCACAGCTGTGGTGGCTGCTTGGGACACTCAGCCCCCACTTGTGTGTGGGATTAACAGCAGGTGTTTTCTTCTGTTCTAACTGAAATCCCACTTTTCTTTCTGAGTTGAATTTCTTCACTGAAACCTGGATTTAATCTGAAGACCAGAGTGGGTCACCTTTGTAAACAGCATTTCAAAATTTGGGAGCTGTGGTTGTTTTCTAAGCCAAAACATTACAAATTTTTAAAAAAGAGAGAGTTCTTTGATTATTAACTTTAGTTAGATCATGATTTCAGTTTTGCTTTGTCTTTAATTTAAAAAAAAACCTCATTACTATTTATTAAAGGATAGAGACCAATACAAATTAATAACTCTATTTGATTTACAGTATATCAGTAAATGGCATTTTGTTGTTTCCAACAACACCAAGTTTATCAATCTAATACTTAGATGTATTTATTGTTTGGGTAACAATGTCAATGGCTGGATGGTTAACTATTGCTAAAACCAAGTTGAGATCAATGAAAAGGAAATAAGGCAAAATTAGTATCGTAATTAACTAGGCTGTGAGTCACAGATTTATATCAGGTTTCTTTTGGGATTCCCCACTTTCTTGTCTTCTCTAGAATGTTGGAATTTGATCTATAAAAGATGTATTAAAGCACACTTTATTTTTTTTTTTTTTTTTTTTTTAATATTTATTTTTTAGTTTTCAGCGGACACAACATCTCTGTTTGTATGTGGTGCTGAGGATCGAACCCGGGCCGCACGCATGCCAGACGAGCGCGCTACCGCTTGAGCCACATCCCCAGCCCCTAAAGCACACTTTAATAAATAAAAAATTTGAAATGATTTTTCTAGATAGATTTATGCAATTAGGTCTCATTACATAAATTCTAAAAGGTACTAGTAACGTTCATATTTATTAGTGTTGATAGTAGTTGGAACATTTCTTTTAGGGAATTGTTAGTGTTAACAATGTGGCACTCAGTTAACTGGTTTACTGTCACACTCTTTATAAATTTTGGAGGCAAACTTCAAAGTAGCTCTTGTTCAAACAACTTTAAATTCAGCAATTATAGTGTACCTTTCTGTTTGTTCCAAGTTGTTGATGTAGGTCTTGGCCTATATTGATTCTAGTCTCCCAAATCTATTTCTTGCTCAACAACTAAGGTTTTAGCTATTTTTTCCATTCTCTATTGTCTATTTCAATTAAATGGGAAAACTAAACTAAAAGCATAAAGAAGTACAATGAATAACACTCAGGAAAATATTGGATTTTAATGTACATTACAGAAACTGAAATGCAACTGGCCGAGAGAGAGATTCACCTGGTTTGGGCATCCCCAAAAATGGTCTTTTATTCATTAGAACCTTAAATTTTACTTCTTTTCTTTTTTTTTATTTGTTAAATTTTACTTATTTTCAACTGGAAAAAGTAAAGAGGGACTAATTTTTAAGATAACAATCATGAAAACAAAATCAAATTCTGCTAGTTCTGCTAAAGCTAGAAAAAAAGAGACTAGGAGCAAATCCTAGGAATTCTTGGCAGCCAGGGCTGATGGGATAGAAGTGAGGTTATGATTTCTAGCCCAGAAAAGCATAGATAAGTTTATTTTTCTGGGCTAGAAATCTAACGATTTTTTTTCTGGTTAATTTTTTCATTACTGTAGAATTATGAGGACAAGCAAGTCAGATTCTCTAAGCATTTATGGCTGTCATACAGGAATCTGGAGGAGGGACATGTAAGTCAAGTCTCAGTCTATGGGATAAACACTGTGTTGTGGGAGAATGGAGAAGAAGAGGTAGGAGAGCTGGAGTCGAAAGGTGCTACTGTGATGTTGTCCAGAGTTAAGGGAGCCTGGGAGGAGTGCTCAGACAGATGGGAAGGTGTGTCTAAGGGTGAGAAGGGTACGTGTTATCAGAGAAAGACAAAGAGGTTTGGACAGTAAGAACAGAAGTGGAGTGGGGACTGGAGATAGGGTATAGTGGAAGAGAGAAAGGCTGATCAACTACACCCAGGTGTCTGGGTCAGATTCTGTCTTTAATTTAACAAGAGGAGATGAGATGAAATGAAGCCTGCTTTGCTTTGTGGCACTCAGAGCAGGGAGTGTTAGGGCTCCCTAGGAAGTTGTCACTTTAGTCCAGGAGAGAGATGGTAAAGGTCTGAATTCAGTTATGGTAGTGAGGACACGTGGCAAGTTCTAGATTTGGGAGACATTTCTGAGGCAGAACCAATGAGACCACCTAACTGATTGGACAGGGAGGCCACTGGCAGATCAACATGGTTTGAGTAGGTCCTGCTCATTGGAACAGTTACAGTTCTGTGAACTTGCAGAAGAGCATTGGCCTAAGTCAGTTCAATCTAGACCAATGCAGCAGTTCAGAGCGAAATGAATCATATCAGGTTTAATATCCGTGTTTAGGGTTGTATTTCAAATCCAGAGTGTTGGTAACTACAGATGGTCTAATTGAAAATAGGAGAGAGAGAGAAGGAGACACAGAGATAAAGAACTGTCATCACTACCAAATAAGAAGTGCACAGATGATACATCACAGCCACTGTGCCACCACCACTCTGAAGCCACTATTCTTCCTTAATTTCTGCAAAGAGGACATCTTTATTGCATTTCCAAACAGACTATAAAATTCCCATATTTTAAAAGAATATTTTTCCTATTCTTTCAAAAAGTAGTAAAACAGGGTCTCCCACCCCAGCAGTTCTCTGAGAACACAGGGCAACACCTTGGTCTAATGTTGGTCTTCTTTCTGAAGGGCTCAGGCACTCTTGCAAACATCATTTTATAAATATTCACAGTGTCCCAGGGAGTAAGAAAACATGGAATATCCAGTTTTTCTCTTGCACAACTAAAATACAAGAATTAACTCTACTGATTGTAAGACTTCTGCCTACTCCTTAGATCTGTTATTGACTTGGCCAGGGGTGTAACGAGATGTGCACTCAAACCATATAAAGAAATTGAATTTGAGACCCTAATTTTTAACAGGTATCTGAATGTGCAGAAAACTATACTGCAAATAGTATTAATGATTGAAAATTTAGTGTTTTATTTGAAAAATACAATGATCTAAGGATGAAGAGAGTAAACATACTGATGTCCTTAAATCCAAAGGAGTCTTGGAATATGTCCCGAGTGGATGGCTGAAAACATTTGGAGACTATGCAAGTTTAATATAGTTTACCTCCTTTGTTCAGGAATCATTGCCAAAGAAAACAAAACAAAAACTTCATTGTAGTTTTCACCACATTACTTTAATGAATAAAACAAGACTGAACTTTAAGTCCTAGAAACACCTAGTTACCTCTACCTTAAAGTAGGTGCTCAATTAATTCTTGCTGAATTGAAACAGAAAGAATGCAGTAAAACTTTCTGCTGTTCAAAGCAGAAACATATAAAGAATAATAGAAGAACCAGATTTGATGTTGCTGCAGAAGAGCTGTTTATTATAGTGTCAAACTCTGCTAAGCCGGGGAAGGGAATTATAGCTATAAAAAGATTTATAGCTTCAGACTTTACACTTTTCATTTTACATTGAAGATTAAAAGTGACCAAGCAGAAGGGGGTAGATATAAAGCAAAATTTAGAATATCAAAAACAGCTTCTTACTAGAAAACTAATTTTTATAGCTATTATTTTCTGGACATTTTCTGGAGTGAAACAGTAACTCAAAGGTCTTTTGTGATGTCCACTTGCACCCTGAATGAGGGACTATATGTGGCCATGGTCAATCTTAAATCATAAACAGCTGCCACAAGGAAGCAATTAGTGGGTCTAGCACTAGAAGAAAATTTAGAAAATCCAAACATTAAAAAAGAACTCTGAAAAGTAAGACTGATGTTATGGAGTGAAGGGCTTATAAAACAGTGGGGATCAGGGACACTCCCTCTGGCTTTCTTTTCTAACACAATACAAATTAAATACAGTCACATCGCTTCTCCTGCCAATCAAAACTAAAGGGTCTATTCTTCCTAGCATCATTATTTGCTCTAAATGTTTTAAGAGATTGCAAAAAATTTTCTTTGATTAACTTTGAATTTTTTTATACTTATTTTTTAAGAGGTCAAACAAAACAAACTCCATGGTGAAAGACTTGGAATTCTAAACATTCCTTTTGTGGAAAGAAAGTATCATCTTGCTCTCCATGTGGCCACAGTAGCCCCTGTGATTTTACAGCTAATGGTGTAAGCTATCTGCAATACTCTTAGGTATTCAAATGTATTCAGAGATACATCCATCATTAAGCCCTAGGTTTAATTTATAATCTATTTCAACATGTTTCCTAATACACCAGTCCAACATAATTTTGTCCAGGCTTCTTACAAAGGTTAAGATGATTGGAAGGTCAATTTGATTTTTTTTTTTTTTGCTTCATTTCTAGTATCTTATTGAGCAGTATGCATTTTGTGAAATGCAGTTGTGCAGAACACAAGGACAAAGGCAAGATGTCCTTTAAAGCCTAAGGAGATATTCAGAAGGAATGAAAAAAATCCCTTACACCTGTCAGGTGAGTTTAAGAGAATCTGAATCTCAGGACATGGATATGCTTCTCAAACTTCCAATGTACATTGGATCTTCATAATTTTGGCTGGTGGCTAAGATGATCAGAAGCTCTTACTAGAAGCTTCGACAACAACCACACCCTCCATGTTTGGATTCTTCATTATTTTCCTCCTCTCTCTCTCTGTGGAGTGAACATAACACTGCGCCTACCCACCTGCTTGTCTGTTCCCCAACTTGGCCCTACTTGTCCTTTTCCTCAAAACAACATGACCATTCCCTTTGACTTCTCCCCAGAATCTCCCAACACATTCACTGAAAGACAAGAGCACCATTCCCTCCTTTAAATGTACTATCTTCTTTCCTAGCAATTCTACCTCCTTCCCAATATAACAAATAGGTTAGAGAAAGAAAAGAAGTTAGATTTGTGGGAAGAATGAAGAGGGAGCAGAGAAATCCTATTTTTATAGTCTGGTTTTGGGAGAAATAAAGGAATATGAGGCAAAATACATACTGCTCCCAGGGGCACTGCTCTCCATCAAGAAAGGAAAGCTGAGATATGGAAGGGAAACTGCTTCTCTAGTCCTGTAGGACCTGGAAAGGATCGATCCTGAGCTAAGCCAAATAAACTGGAGCTTTGGGGAGAAAGGGCTGACAAAACCCATAAATGTTCTGATTGCTATAATTTGTGCCTCAACTTTTTTCTTTTCACTCAACTTCCCTTCGTTAGCTATCAAATACACCCCCAGGCTTCAACTTGACTTATGTCCTCAACGCTTTTTCAAGCTATAGTCCTGTATTTTCAACTACTCACCAGATGTCGAAGCTGAGATAGACCACTATTAGCTCAAATTCAACCTTCTCAAACCAAACTTCTCCATTTCTGCTGCAAGACGACCATGATTACAGACTTTCCCACTTTTGTTAAATACACAACCACTCCTCCCTGCCTAAAAGCTCAGTTTCACATTTGATTCAGCAAATTTAATCTAAGTCAAGTCCTGTAAGTTTTATTTCCCATAAAATCCCTTGAATCTATCCCCATCGGCCCATGCTGGCTGCCAGCTTCCTTGTCCACAAGCCCCTCTTGACGTTTCCTGACTCTACTCCACCCTACATGCTTTGGTGAAACTTGGTTTTCTCGCTGGGCATGGAGGCACATACCCATAGTGCCAGCTATTTGGAAGGTTGAGGTGGGAGGATCACTTAAGCTCAGGAGTTTGGGGCCAGCCTAGGCAACACAGTGAGACCAACACAGGGAGACCATTTTTTTTTTTTTTCCTAAAGCACATTTCTGAACATATCATTCCTCAGCTCAAAAAACTTCAGGGGCCCATTTGAAAACCCACCGAGCAGAAGCAGCCATGGGCAACACTCCTGAATGGGTGTAAAAGCCATTTGGCAGCACTGCTGACTGAATCAACTAACTGATGAAACAGTATGTGCTTCCTGATGTAAACTAGGAAGTAGACTGTGCCTTTATAACATGTTTCCTAAAAATTGGAGCAAACTTAATAAAACCTCTAAATGTAACTTGTAGTTAAATACAGAAAGTAGGGGAATGAGTTAAACAACACCATGAGGAAATAATTAGACCAATACAGAATGTGAGAAAACACACACACACACACACACACACACAACAAATGTCCTAGAAAAATTTTTAAAAAAGGGAAACTACTATAGAATACCAGAGACTGAAGGATTTTAATAATTAAGGGCTCAGTGTAGGCTTTGAGTATTGATTCAAACAAAGCATTTGTACAAAGACATTTTGTGGACAAATGGGGGGAACTTGAATTCAGACTGGGTATGATGATATTAAGGAATTATTGTTAATTTTACTAAGACTGTTGATGATGTTAAAATACACCAATAAAAAAAATGATAGAGTGTCTGCTTAGCATGTGTGAGGGTCTGGATACAATCTCCAGCACTAAATAAATAAATAATAAACAAGTGGAAAGGATTTGTGAAATAAGATTAGAATTTGTATTTCTTAAAGCTGAGTGACAGGTGATGGGTCTAGGTCAGTTTACAATACTGTTTTCTTTTTGAGTGTGTTTGAAAAATTTCCATAAGTAGTTACCTATTTTTAAATTCATTTACAAAGGTCCTCTGATTCCTACCAAATCAAGAGTGATTGTGCCAGTGTCCAATTCCTTTATAACCTGCAGTTAATTTTTCCTTTTTGCCTTATTTCTCCTCTCCTCCAGCCAGCCTTGAATACCTGCTGTTCCCAGAGTGACCTTTGCTACTGTCATTTTCTGTCAAATAAACATAAAAAATGATCATATTGTTTGGAATGATTAGAGCACATCTTTCATAACACCTCTTACTTGGCAGCTGAACTATGGTGCTACTTAGAGTCAAAATAAACAGGACACTTTTGAGTTTCTGAAGGAAATTTCTGTCCTTTCAGTAAAGTCCCCTCTCCCTGATCCACCCCACTTTGGTTATAGTCAGCCACTGGTCCACCTTGGATATCTCACTTTCCTTAGTATCACCTCGTCCTCCTTCGGATGTGCCCTTTCTTGTGTTTCAACTCCTGAAACACAAGCTCCTCTTTCATGAAAGGTGGCTCACCCTGCTGGAAGGAAGGTTTGTTCACCCTAAAATACTACCTCCTAGGCAGGAGAAGGACAGTCTATCCTCTTTGCTGGGGAAGAAAAACACTGACCTTAGAGTTTTATATGTACTAGCACATGACCTCTGGCAGGTCATCTAAATTCTTTAAGCTTCAGTTTCTTCATCTGTAAGATGGAGTGAAGATAATTACCTCCAATGGGAGCTGCAGGAAGCAATTAAAAGACCAGGGTTTTCTTTAAAAGTTACTTCCTTTCACATCTGCTTTAATTCTAATGTGTAGTTTTGTTCCTTCTACATGGTAAATATTTAATAAATACATTAGCAGGTTTCCTGCAACTGTTACTCACCAGGGCCAAAATTAGTATTCTCTTAACAGCCTGTTGGCAATCAAAAAGTGACAGATACCTGTGTGCTCAACTTGCTTCTAAGGACTGCTAGTGAATACATGAGAATTCAGCTAGAAATTCTATCTTTGGGGATCACTATGATTTCTCATCTGTTGACTCATGACACTAGTTCAGAAGAAGTAAGACTAATAGCAAA
The DNA here is from genome assembly GCF_001458135.2 of Marmota marmota marmota. Lineage (NCBI taxonomy): Eukaryota > Metazoa > Chordata > Mammalia > Rodentia > Sciuridae > Marmota > Marmota marmota. The sequence continues at coordinate 38,552,996 of NW_026000057.1, forward strand.
AAGGCACAGTAGTGCATGCCAGTGATCCCAGCCACTTGAGAGGCTGAGGCAGGAGGATAGCAAGTTCAAGGCCAGCCTGGGCAACTCAGCCAGACCCTGTCTCAAAATAAAAAATAAAAAGGACTGGAGATATGGCTCAATGGTACAGCACCCCTGGGTTCAATTCCCATTACAAATCCATCCATTCATCAATCAATCAACCTTGCATCGTCTTCGGGGGTGAAATAAACACAATTCAATGAGTTCAATAGGAAAAAAAAATTCTCATAAACCTAGGCAGATAGTTTTGGCTCCTGTCTTCCTTTTCCCTGTGACTCCAGACTTTGAGAAAGAATGTTCTATTTTTCAATCTTCCCCTCATTCAATACGAAGTCACTCCTAAAATCACGTCAATGCTGCTTTTAAAAAAAACACAATGCTACTGAAATGACTAAATGACCTCCTACTTGCAAACCCAGTGACAGTATTTCACAAGCCTGGGTGCCTTCCTTAGCTTCTTTGGCAATGTTTTCCTCGGGTCTTCCATCTGATGGTGCTTTCTTGGTCTCCTTCCTCAATCCTCTTCCTTTCTGCACTTCATAACTAATCTCACCCCTAGCTTTTCTTTCCCCTCTACATTCACTTCCAAACTTTCAGCCACTACTTGCCTACTCTATTCCCAGCTGTGGCTTCTCTCCAGGACTCTACTTGTGTCCACCCTACATCTTCTCCCAGATAGCTTGTTCTCATCTTAGATCACTATGTCCACCATTAAGACTGGCTAGTTCTCTTCTGAAATTGCATACTTTCTTCAGAGCTCTACTGGCCCAGATTGAGGCTTGGTATTAATTAGATAAGGAAGATTTTCCTCTGGATGGTGGTAGCCCCAGGCCAAGGTTCATGACTTGGCAAGTAGAGCATGAAGTGATTTTAGAGAGTACCCTGCCCTTGGCTGAGCCCTCTTGTACAGTGCACAACTTACACAAATGTTAAGTGGCAGGAGTGATGGTGAGTTTATGGCAAGTATAATATTTCTTTCAAAAACTCAAAACCCTACTGTGCTTTTTCTAAAATTCTCCATAACTCATGTTGCCAGGTATGATGCTTCAAGAAAGGTGCCTCTCTTCTAAGTAAAATGATAACCAATATTTATTTGAGTATGTCAATTGAGGATGTATCATCTTTGAATTACACTCAATTCCATGTATTTCTTATAAAAAGAATTTTTTTCTAAATGTAAATTATTAAAGTAGATTTCTACATGACTTAAGATCTTAAATAATTAGCACAAATATGCAAATATACTAGTCATTTGGGTAGGGGGAAAAATACCTGAAGCCATAAATTTCACTTACAGAGGGAGGAAAGTCTTATTCTTTATGTTAACTAGGTTTAAATGTGTTCAACAAAAAGAAGGCCTTTTAAAAGTCTGAGATGGCTCAAAGTACATTGATTTTATTTCAATAAAGATCAAAATTTTGAATTTAAACTCTGTCACTAAAATTCTTTGAATTAAAACACTATAATTAAGGAGAATTACATTATTTAATTCAAAATTTTGAATTAAAACACTATCATTAAGAAGAGTCATGGGGCTGGGGTTGTGGCTTAGCAGTAGAGCACTCGCCTAGCACGAGGCCCTGGGTTTGATCCTCAGCACCACATAAAAAAATAAATAAAATAATGGTATTGTGTTCAACTACAACTAAAAAATAAATATTAAAAAAAAGAAGAGTCATAGGCTGGGGTTGTGGCTCAGTGGGAGATGGCTTGTCTAGTATGTACGAGGCACTAGGTTCGATTCTTAGAACCACATATAAATAAATGAATAAAATAAAGGTCCATTGACATCTTAAAATGTAAAAAAAAAAAGTTATCACACATACAAATGTGTACATAACTGTTCACTTTACAGAAGGTCCTATACTCTAACCATATCCAACAGCAATAATCACTTTTCATGAATTTCCTAACTTTCAGACTGAATTATTTATCTAAAACATCAAATATGTTGAACAATTATAAGATTAATACCATATGACTGTTTCAGTGAGTACTCATGAGAGAAGTACATATGTGGGTGTTTATGCACAAATAGGCTTTAATAACACTGATTTAAGTGCTTCATTAAGTTAGGTATCAAGTCAAACCAATCATCCTCATTTTGCATTGAAAAAAGTTAGATAACCTGCTCAAACTCATGTAAGTTGTAAGTGGTAGACCAGAATTTAAATCCAGGGGTCTATCTCCAGAGCCCACACTTTCAACTCCATGTGTGTTTCACATGCTACCTTAAAAATAGACTTCTAGTTCATTGCATTAGACAAAGGAGAAAGAAGGGAAGAGGGAATGGGAATAGGAAAGACAGTAGAATGGATCAGACATAACTTTCCTATGTTCATTATGAATATACAACCAGTGTAACTCCATATCATGTACAACCACAAGAATGGGAAGTTATATTCCATGTATGTATAATATGTCAAAATATACTCCTCCATCATGTATATCTAAAAAGAACTAAATAAATAAATAAATAGACTTCTAATCCTGAGCAACAGGAGCAAGGCTTGGGGTATCATAAAACCTGATCTTAAATTATACTACAGAACTATAATAACAAAAACTGCATGGTATTGGCATAAAAACAGAAACAAAGATGAATGGAATAGAATAGAAGACATAGAGACAAATCCACGTAAATAGTCATCTGATCCTTAAGGAAAGGTGCCAAAAATATACACTGGAGAAAAGACAGCCTTTTGAACAAATGGTGCTGGGAAAACTGGATATCAACACATAGAGAGTAAAACTAAATCCCCATCTCTCATCCTGCAACTAAAAATAAATCAAAGACCTAGGAATTAGACCAGAAACAGCAAAATTGCTAGAAGAAAATATAGAGGTAACACACCAAAACATTGATGCAGCCACTAACTTCCTTAATAAGACTCTTAATGCTCATGAAATAAAACTAAGAATCAGAAAATGGGACAGCATTAAATTAAAAAGCCTCTGCACAGCAAAGGAAATAAGACTGTGAAGAGAGAGTCTAAAGACTGAGGGAAAATCTTTGTTAGCTGCTCTTCCAACAGGGATTAATAATCAGAATATATAAAGAACTGAAAAAAAAAACTTTAACACCAGAAAACCTCACTCACTCAATAGATGGGCCAAAAATATAAAGAAACATTTCTCAAAAGAGGAAATATAAATAGTCAGCAAATACATAAAAAAAATGTTCAACATCCATAGCAATCAGAGAGATGCAAATCAAGAGTAGACTGAGATTGCATCTTATCCTAGTTAGAATGCCAATCATTGAGAATACAAATAATGATAATGCTGTAAGGATGTGGGCTAAAATGTACACTTATATATGGCTGATGGGACTGCAAATTAGTACAAACACTTCAGAAAACAGTATAGAGATTACTCAAAAGACTGGGAATAGAACCACCACACAATCCAGCTTTCCTACTCCTTATTTATCCAAAAGAACTATAATAAGCATATTATAGTGATATATGCATACCAATATTTATAGCAGCTCAATTCACAATGGCCAAGTTATGAAAACAACCTAGGTCCTCATCAATAGATAATGGATAAAGAAAATGTAATATACATACACAATGCAGTTTTATTCCATTTATATAAAGAAGAATAAAATCATGGCATATGCTGAAATGGATAGAATTAGAGAATGTCATGCTAAGTAAAATAAACCAGATTCAGATAGTCAAGCGCTGAATTTTTTTCTCACATGTGGAACTAAAGAGAAAAAAGAAATAAAAAAGGGGGGATCTCACAAAAGTAGAAGGAAGATCAGTAGAATAGAAACAGGGGAACAGGGGGAAGGAAATGGGAAAAGCTAGGGAATCAAATCGACCAAATTATACTAGGTGTGAATATACCACAGTGGATTCCAATTTTATATATGACTATAATGCATCAATTAAAACAAATAAATAGAAGGAAGATCAATAGAATATAGTAAAGGGATCAGAGAGAGGGAAGAAAATGGAGTAAGTGAAATGGAAGCTATATGCATTTTATGAGTGTGTCAGAATGAACCTCACTACTATGTGTAACTCTAATGTACTAAAACTTTTTAAAATTAAAAAATATATACTGCTAAAAGCTGATATCTTCAGTTAGTTCAGCCACTTAATCATATGCACATAAATTATCATTAAATACAAATTAGTAAATGCATATATATTTATTTTTTTAACAAAAAATTATTGTGGGACTGAGGGTATAGTTCAGTGGAAGGGTGTTTGCCTAGCATGTGTGAAGACCTGGGTTCAATCTGCTGCACCACACACACATACATGTGCACAAATTTATCGTGTGTTTTCTACTTATTAACACTGCATAAAGAAAATGAGATACAAAACTGAGTGGTTTGGGGAGTAACAGCTTCCATATAGGTAAGTATGGGATTAACTTAATTATTCACGAAATTCTACATGTTGTTCACCTTAATTCAGATGTTATTAAGAGGAATGTATTTGCTAGAGAATATGGCATAACACTGGTGATAGAAATTCTTCAATTTCAGTGGGATAAAATTGTAAACTAAATTAAACTTTGACATAATATTATACCATTTAAATACACGAATGATAATGTAAAAACATAACATGGATTCTAGTAAGATAAACAAGCTGTTATATTATGTGTATTCTTAATACTATAAATCATCTGGAGTACAATGGAGGCTTTCATATCACATTAACCATGTACTTAAAAATATCAAAAAACGAGTAAAGCATTAATATTTGTATTATTACCATCTTTGTCATATAAAATATAGATAAAATGTATGGGGGATGATAATATTTTGCAAGTTTAGCATGATTTATTCAATATGGACTCCATTACCAGCTTAATATGACAGTTCTATTGTCAGTTGAGTAAAATCAAGACTTTCTCCCAACATGTGTGCACACGCATGCACTTATTTCTCAAAGAATGTGTATGTCCTCCCTCTGCCCCCAAGTCAGACTATGCGAATCTGGAAAAGGCTAGATGGGAACACAAACATGAAATATGGGAATTGCTAAAGTGTTAGGTTAGAAGGAGCTTAGTATATAATTTAAAACATATGAATGGAAACTTAAATACTGCCCCCAAAATATAATACTTTATCTAGGAACAATTCCTTACAAGGCATACACAGCTTGAATTTTGTAAATTTTAGCAAAATATCGTGAAATGGCAATGACAATATCAGAAAAAAAGAGAAAGAAACAAAAGGGATTTGGGTGAAAAGGCAATGTGACATCTTCTACTTCTTTTCAAGTGTATCTGAGAAAACACAAATGGAAGCCACACGCCTCCATGTGCAGTTGTCTGATGGTATTTGCTTGTGGTTTTCTCTTACATTTCTTTCTCACTGGGTAATACAGAATTACAACACACACCACTTCAGTGCTCCAAATTCCTAAGGGAATCATAGCTTCTTCATGTTCACATGCAACTCCAAGTCCGAGTTACAAGAGGGCTTAGAAACTGTAAAAACTTTATGTAAAAAAAAGAGAGTCTTGATATGGAAGGGTAACCCACCTAAGACAATGATCCCACTACTTTACATCCTCTATTGAAGGTACAGATAGGATTATATGGACCACAGAAAATGTATTTTTGAGAAAAGTGTATGATGGAATTCTGTGAACCTTTTAAAAAACAACTAGCTTCTACATTTTCTATTATTGTAATGATTTATTAGTGGGAAAATATTAATTGTGTATTATGCCACAATCACTATAAACTACTTAAATACTATAAACTACTTAATACACAATCACTATAAACTACTTTCTTTAAGATTTGCTTGTTAAAAATCAAAGACAACTCTTGAACCTCACAAATAAATCGTTAGGAAATAAAATATCAGAAGTATGACCCTGGGTTAGTGCTGTTTATTTTCACCAAAGGTAAGATGTCAATATAAATAAACTCCTTCCTACAATTAAAGAAAACAAAGGTATCTAAAGTCTACAAGCCATTTGGAATCAAGATACTGAAACTGATAAACGTTGAGTAAAGTCCCAGCTCTCAGAAACCTCAAAGACTTGTTTTGCATGTCGTTATTTATGACATGATGTTACTGGCTGGGGCATTTAGATAAAATACAAAAAAATTGATCATTTTCTCTTTCCCCCAGCTTCTATTTCCTTATGCTCTTCTATTTGTTGAACTGTTGTTATGTGCAAAGAACTAAGTTAGATGTTATGGAGAGTAGATCTTGCCCCTGAAGATCATAAAAGCTGTTAAGAAAGTAGAAAAAAAGATGTTTATAAATAACCAAGATACAACTGAAAGAGGAAGAAGGAGAAAGGGTATTAATATTTCCTGAGTGCTTGCCATGTTCGAGGCACTACATTAGACATTTTACATACAGCATATTACTTTAATCCTTTCACCATCTGTTGAGATAAGATAGTATTATCTCTGCTTTACAGATGGGAAAAATGACCCTCAGAGTGACTGAGGAATTCTCCCAACATGGCAGTGCTTGCAAGTGGTAGAGCGAGGATTTGACTTATGATCTGTCTGACTTGAACATCTATGCCCGTTTTTTTCAAGTGTATAATATTATAAAAAGATGAACAGATAAAGTAATGTGGGAATCCAGAAAAAAGCAGAAGTCACGTTTGGGTAAGGGAGAGTAAAGACATCTTGTTAAAGCAGCAGCATTTCACTATGCAAGGTGATCACGTTTGGACACGTGAAAACCAAGGGTTAAAAGGGAAGCTGTTTACGAGAAAAGGCAAAAAAAAAAAAAAACGTTTTTGATGAGAAAAAAAATTAAATGTTTTCATTTCATTTGGGTAATGCATACAGTCTAGAAAGAGTATCACTGAGAAGTTAATGAAAGATAAGTCTGGAAAACCGACCAAGTCAGAGGATGTGAATGTCAGGCAAGAAACTAGATTCTAGTCTAAGTGGTAAACATATTGAGACTCAAAGCTTTGGGGGATCATAAGAGTGACATAATCAGAACTATGGCAGAAAATGTTACCTGGCCAGGATACACAGGACAAGGTCGATAGAATACTCCATTCCAACTCTCAATGCCTCCACAATAGTGGCAGGAAAATGCCAAATATTTATTTTTCTCTGCTTTTCTTATTGCAGCAAAAATGGCCAGGTAACAGGCATGTCTTCACAGTGTGAGGAATGGAAATGGGGAAGTCGGGGCCAAAAGAAATGGAAATCCAGAATCCTGTCAAGTAGTCAGTGAGCTGGGGCATTTAATCATTCAATCCACCATTAGCATGGCTGTATAAAACTATGACTCTCTCACTTAGTTGGAAAGAGGAAAGGAAAAGGAGGACATGGAATGAACAGTGTAAGGTAGAAAGGGCACATAGGGTTGGGGAGTTAGAGGATATCTCCGTGCCAGAACAGAGTTACCTGAATCTGGACAGAAATCCAATTATTAAAACTAAGACATGACACCGGGACTATGCTTAGAACAAGGTACTGATCCTGAGTCACCTGCATACAAACAAAAGGCCTCCTTAAATGTTTCATGTTTAAGGTCCAGATTGAGCCTGAGGATTACTCAGATATGCAGATGCAGTGCAGAAACGCAGGTGAGGTTAAAGCCTTCCTTGGAACTAATAGGTCTGGAGATTTGAGAACTTCCACACTTTGTTGACCAATAGTATTAAGCTATCTAACTATCACAAGAGATGTGAATTTTTTTTTTCTAAATTAGACATGCAAATGGCCAACAGGACATGTAAACATGCTTAGCACACTGTCAGGGAAATGCAAATAAAATCTACAGAGAGATTAATCTCACACCTCTTAAGATGGCTATTTTCCAAAAAGCAAGATATAAGTGTTGGTGAGAATATGGAGAAAATAGAGCCCTGTACATTATTGGTACAAAAGTGAAGAATCACCGTCATTATGGAAAACAGCATACAAGTACCTCAAAAAATTAAAAACAGAATCACCATTTGATTCAGCAATCTCACTTCTAGGAATATATTCAAAGGAAATGAAATCAGCATGTTAAAGAGATCTCTGTAAGCCCATGATTACTGAAGTACTTTTCACAGCACCCTCAATATGGAATTAACCTAAGTGTTCATTTTCCTTTCTCAGATGAGTAAGAAAAATATGGTGTATATATACACAAAGGAATACTATTCTGCCACATAAAAGAATGAAATCCTGCCATTTGCAAGAATATGGATGAACCTGGAGGACACTGTATTAATTTAAATGAGCCAGGCACAGAAGACAAATACTTCCTAATGTCACATCTATGTGAAATCTATCCATAACAGTCAACATATAGAATCAGGATAAGTGTCCACTGATGGATGAATGGAGGGGTGTGTGTGTGTGTGTGTGTGTGTGTGTGTGTGCATATACATAATGACAACAGAATATCATTAGCTATGAGAAGGAAATCCCGCCAGTTTTGATAACATAGATTAACCTGGAGGACATTCTACAAAGTGAAGTAAACCAGAGTCAGAAAGACAAATATATATGATCTCACTCATATGTCAAATTTAAAAGAAGCTGAATTCGTAGAAACATAGAGTAGGGACTATGGGTGGGAGAAATGGGGAGATTTTGGCAAAAAGTTACAAACCTTCGGTGAGTAGATGAACCACTTGTGAGGAGGTAACATTGTCTAGCATGGGTAAAGGTGGATGATAATTCTTTTGTTGTAACCATCATATGGTGTAAATGTATTTGAAGTCATCACTGTCCACCTTCAATACATTCAATTAAATATTTAAATTAAAATATATAATTTTTCAAAATAAAAATAAAACAGATTCATTGTAAGAACAGAAGCTGAATCTGTTTTATTCACCATAATTTCAGTCTTCCTGTGCCTTAGTAGGGGTTAAATAAATACTTGTTGAGTGATTGAATTTAATTATGTTAATATGAGTTACTGAACAAATATCAGGGTTACTTTCATTTCAATAGATTATTTCTCATTGTCTCTAGTTTGTCACTTATTTTTCCCTCTTTTCACTCATGTTTTTCAAGTCACTGTGACATTATTTACTCTAGTGTGTCGTCTTCCCTCTCCAAAAATTTAATGTCCCTTGATTCAGTCGAGTCACAGAAACATCCCCTCCATTCATGTTCTGCCTCTTTATTTTTTATTTATTTTTTAACCTTAACCCTAGATGCTAGAATTGCTTTTCTTCTTTCTTTCTAATATCTTTTCATTATTTCGTTTCCCATGTCAGGAACCTTCTCCCCACTCCCCCCACCAGGTAAATGCTAACACTCACCTGTCTTCCCTAAGCTCTCCTTTCCTATCAGCTTTATACTACAACTTTAATAGGGTCCACTGCCATTTACTTCTCAGTCTTCTTCACGATGTCTTATCCTTAAGTCCATCTAAACTGTGTTCAACTTAGGAAGATGATCAGAACGACTCACTGAATAACTCCCTCATAACCAACAGTCTTCAAAATACAACCTTATTCATCTGGAAGCTCTTATGAAAGAACATGTGATATGGAAAAAAGTACTAAGGAAGAGTTCTACACCTTTTAATATTGTGAATAAGATGATGTGAAATGGTTTAAAACTATGCAAAAAAATCATTGACGTAAACTTTTGCACAAGAATAACAAGTGCCTAGTTACAATTCTGTTCAAATCTTTTTTAAAAGTTAAAAGTGTTCAAAAGTCCCAATTCAAACATTTCTGATTTTCTTTGGAAGTTAACTGTTTGGAAATCTTATTTCGTCTTCCTATGGGGATTATGATATAATTATTATAATAATCTACAGGTTATTCCTAATCCCTCCAAATATTCTTATTGTAGAAACAAACCATTAATTGGTACTTGTATCTTAATGAAAAATCCATCAAAAATTGGAATTTGACATTTAGAAATGTATCATTCAGAATACTGCTCAACAGGAATGGATATTCAAAGGAGCAGGCAGGCTAGATAACAGAGGCCACAGGTGATATGGCTATGACTCAGGGAGGGGAAGGAAACTTGGAAATAAGGGACAACTTATTTATATGGCAAACTCTCTTCTTTTTTTCCACCTCCCTAAAGTAGTTGCAGAAGGAGATGGGAGAAAAGGTAAGAAGGAAGTTTTTCAATGTTCATGCCCTTCCCTTTCCCATAGTTAATGGCATGTGCAAAGGTTAAGAAGGAAGAGGATCAGAGGGAGGAAGTGTAGGTAAATTATATTGAATTTTACACCCATACAAAAAGAGGAAAGTGAGGGAAACTAAAAACATTGATATTTTAAGGAAAAAGAAGAGATTGTTTTAAGTCACTAAAAATTTAAAAAAAAGAGGAAGACATACCCCAAATTACAAGTTCCTGGTACTAGAAATACATTCTATGTGACTAATCGTTTGCAGCAGCTAAATAACAGAATAAGAAAATTTTAAGATAAATTTGATCACATAAAATAAACCTTTTAACCATTTAAAAATCCATAAAATTTCCCAACTTTGGGTTTTAAGTGTATATTGCTTGCTTATTCACTGAATGCACCTTATGAACCTGTGTTAAACAGATTTAATGTATAGTTTACATGAATTTACTCAAGAAAAAAGTAGATGCATTCTAAAGTATGAATGTAAGATATAATTGTACAAAATGTAATAACTGCTGCATAAATTGATAATCACATCTATTACAGGAGTCATTTCTAAATGTTCAGATTTTTGATAGATAAATTTTATTTCTTGAGTTAAAATCCTGTTGAGAGTCTACTTTCTTTGCAAAATAAATTTCCCAAGAATAGATTAGAGCCTGGGAAATTCACACATTAAAACAGGTAGTGGTGAAAATTAAATATAGAGATGGACAGGAGCCTCTATATAAAATTCACCTATAATTTATAAAGATCCTCAAAACATAGCTAATGATCATGTACTTAATGGAGAACTTCACTAAGAACTATTTAAGTCTCCAAAATGGAAGTTTCTTTGAAAAACTATTATGATAATAATGGAGACTTAGAGGTAGGCTAGACATTTTTTTTTTGTGCTCCAGAAATACAATGTGAGCATATGAGTTGGTTTCCCACTTCCCTCTCACACATATTCTCCCTAAATTCATTGCACTCCTCTTGCTGTGATCTGAGGAAGATGTTTTGAATTAAATTCTCATGTGATTGTCTTGGCCCCTACAGGCCAAAACAAAGGAAAAACAAGAGCAGGGCGCCATTTGACAATTCCAGTTCCATCTTCACTCTAAATTTCCAGAATTGTCAAATACACATGAAAATTAGGTAGACTTTGTGTTTTTTCACAGTAAATATAAGACCTGGTATCAAGGTCCTCTGAAGTACCATGATACATGTTCAAGTCTTAGCTATAATGATCCACGATGCTCCTGGTTCTGTCCATTCTTGGCTCGTCATCTGGCTTACTCTCTTTCTTCTATTCATCAACTATGGCTAATACTCAAGACCTACTATGACTGTACTTTGCTATTTGTAGTTATTTTCATTAGCACTGCCTTAAATAATATACTTTTAATCCTGTCTTTGTGTCCAATATCCAAGTCTCTATATTTCATATGTAAATTTTCCATCCTGTTTTATATAAGATGCTTGCACTTGGTTGTGGGAATGGATGTAGTTGCCCACCCACACCACAACCGTGCTCAAAGACAGTGCTGGAATACCCATTCTGTATGTCCCTACAGCTTCCCATATTTCTCTAGCAGCTGGAGTATGCAGACCTTCTGGTGCAGGCCAGAAGTACCACAGAATTAGAATCTGGACGGGACTTTCAAGAAAGAAGAAAGGGAAATTAGTGGATAAATACATTAACTTCCTTGCCCCTCAGCGGGATGTTTCTGAGGCATGTTCTACATTGTCTCTCACAGGTTTTTCAGCTGGATTGAGCCTCAGCTATTCACAGCAATTACCTCTTCATTAGTGTATCAGCTTTTTTGGTTATTCTGTTTTCCCAGAGTCATTTTCCCCTACAATGTCTCCTGGGATCCTATCTTGAATTACTTATGCCCAAATTCTTAAGAATTACTTGGACATGGTTGGAGATGGCTGGCTAAAACAGACGTTCTATATAAACTTCAAATGTGTTAAAGAGTACAATCTTTTCAAAACTAACACTCCAACTTTACCACCTGCTGTTTCATCTTCTTTTCCCTCAAAGGCTGAGTGTTAGAATATGAGGGTTTGGAGTCAGAATGACCTCTGCTTCCAGCTCTATGGTATCACCCAGGCAAGTAGTTTATCTCTTATGAATTTATATAATCTATGCATAAGTATATTTTACATATTTATATAGGCATATATAAATACACAAATATGTTTATATTTATATATGTACATATAAAACTACCTTCTAGTATAACCTGTCCAGGGCTACTGTAAGCATTCATTAAAATAAGGCATGCTAAGCTCCTTATACTTTGTCTTTATCCCATTATAATTTAGCTCAAATTTAGAAACAAACCATAATTCCCTTCTGTGGGTTTTTTCCTCCTCTAATAACTACCTTGAGCTCACCTGGAATGTAAGAGTGAACATTAAAAATAACAAGAATATTCTTTGATAGCAACATAAACTAGTTAAAGATGAATTTTTTTTCTCCTGAGCTTAGTATGAAAAGAACTGTCTGAAGCAGTGAGGTTTTTTTGGATTATTATTCTTATACACAGAGCTCACAAAAACTATGAAAAAATATTCTTGTGGTCTACTGTGAGGATTATCACACGATAGGTAATTCATAATATTGACTGCAAAGATATCATGAAATGACTTATTCATAAAAAAATCTAGGACCAAAGTAGAATTCAGAAGATCAAGGAAAAAGAGAGAATGGCACTCAATAAATAATCTCATTGCTTACAGGTATTACGGTGTTCTAGGTAAAGCATTACTAATTGTACTTCCTTCCCAAGAGTACCCTACAGATTATCATTAACACAGACACTGGGTTTGTTGAGTTTGAGTTTGTTGCATTGACTGTTTTTAGATATCCCTTTCTTTTGTTTTCAGCTTTATACAAATTCTTCCCTACCCTAAAATTTTGTCATTTTCTTCAATATGATTTAAGGCTCAAAAATTTTCGGTTGACTGTATTCATGCTCAATTACAACTCATGTCAGCTGCAGTTAGTCTACACTGAAAATGTACAACAAAATCAGTATCTGTCTATATTGAATTGAGAGAAGCTAGCAGAACTTCAGTTTAAATTATCAGAGACTGTGTGGATCTACAACATTATTAGTACATAATTAACCAGTACCTAATTCAAATCAGTTCACACCCAACCTTAACTAAGTCATTCTGCCTTCCATGACAGTCGTGTGGGCCTGGTCGAGGTCAGTGAGGAGTTTTGCTTTATATGATGACACTCAGCTCAATTTGCCATCTGGCCTAACAGCTGATGTGGCTCACACAACCCTACAGAGGCCCCAGGGTTTTACTCCTGGGAAATATTTGGTCAACAATGTGGTGTCATGATTACCATCTCATAGCTTTCTTATATTCTTTGAAAAAGAATTGAAGAAAAACTTGAGGAAAATCCTAAGATGGGTGCCAATTTATTAGAAAAGAGATCACTTACCTGAGGACCAGGCTGACCCTGAAATTGATAAGAAGAGAAACAATTATAAGATTGTTATATAAATATGTTTCACTACTAAAACTTAAATTAGCCCTGAAAACCTAAATATAGAAGCTTCGAATACGTATATTATAATATGTAATCTATCAAAGATAATAACTAACTACTAACAAACTTTGCTTTGTGGCTTCCCCAATTAAATGGTATCTTAATATTTTGACTCTACACTATTGTTCTAAAATTTTGGTATTACAATCTGTTATGTATAATTCCAAAATGATGCCAAGGTTGTAGCATGTTCTAGAATTTAACTGAGGAAAAAGAAGTCACAGGAGTATCACATCTCACAGCGTCCCAATCAACAGGCTACTAGAGGGAGGTCTTTCAGCACAGGTGTTACTAAGATACTGATTCAAACATGACATGGAGAGAGAGAGACAGAATACAAGGTAGAAAGTTTAGTTTTAGAACTCCCTGTATCTTTGAATTTCTCATTGTTTCAATAATATCTTGAGTGATTTTTTTGATGAACAGCTCTCTTTTACTTTACACAATCAAACGTTAGGGCATTTTAGGAGTCTGCAAGGTCTCTGGATCATTACAGTACAACAGAACACCACCCACAGTAGATTATGTGACCTCTAGGCGATTTAATACGTGTTGAATGTCACTCTCTTGTTGTCTAAGCTGATAAAGATTTCAGAGCAGTGTAGCTGTATAGCTTCTAGCAAAAGAAAAAAATCACTTTTGAATAAAAATATTGATTACCCATCACCTTCTTAATCCCTAATTGAGTTTTATGTCAGAGGAGATTAAAGAATAAGTTCACTCTAAGTTGGGGAATCTATAAAAAAAAATAAATGATGTGCAGTTTCATTGTATTAGCTGTATATCATTGGGTAATATGCCTGGGTACTCTCTCTCTCTCTCTCTCTCTCTCTCTCTCTCTCTCTCTCAGCCTCTCTCTAGGATTAGAATTTCTCTAGGAATTTCTTCTCTAACTAACTCACTGGGGATAGACCAGATAAAATACAAGAGTTTTGATTAAAAATGTGATGGAACAGATTTTATCTAGTCAAACCAGGAAGAAGAGCAAAACTAAGTTGCTGAGGATGTTATCCAATTCACTGCTATACTCTTCAGTGGTGGAGAAAGAGAAAAACAATAACTTTTATTAATTCTTACTAAGTATGAGGCACTTTGGGATATATGTTGTTTCATTTATTCCTTATAACTGCTCTACATTTGGCAAACAGAGAAACTGAGGCTCAGAGAGTTAAGCTAAAGGTTCACACAGTCTATAGATGGAAAAGCCAGAACTTAACACCAAATCTGATAGCAAAGTTCATGCACTTCCTACAAAGCCATTCGGCTTTTCCCTCTGGAAATTTAACCTCACATATACATCTAGATTTGCTGGGATAACTTGGGTACCATGGCACTCTACAGTATGCACCTCTGCTTCCAAGGCACAATCAGGACCAATAGGCACCTGGTAACTGATACCTGTACAGATACCAGTTTGGAAGAGCTTCTTCTGAAATCAGCACTAAACAAAGATTTTAGTCAAGAACCTCCAAAACCAGGTTCTCCAGTGACATGTAAATATAGGTCTAGAAGATCCATGAACTAAATAAAATTTTGATTTGTGCAATTCTTCTCGGTCCCTCTTTTTCTCTCTTCTTCCTTCCGCTCTCCTTGTCCCTACTCATCTCTCTCCACATTAAGTTTTTGGCCTTTCTAAGGTTTAGAACTCATACAAACTCAGAAATATGAATGTGCATCTCTAGAACCCAAGAATATATTACATCTCTTACATGTATTATATGAAAAGTTAAAATGTAAGATTCTTTAAAATCAGAAAATTAGTCTTCAAAAAGAACCAATTTAGCACAGTTGCTGAGATTTTCTGATTCTTACGGTTGTTCTACAAACTTTTCCTGTTCATCTTTAAAATGTGACACTTCTGTATTATGCCAGACAAATTATTTAGCATAGCATGCACATTTATATCATCATATACAAATATAAATTGTTTTATGGACTTCATGTTAGGGAGAACAACTAGGAGTAAATGACAGTGAAATTTTAAGAAGCTGACTTCTATCTAGGCATTGAAAAGTAGCACCAGAGAACTACCATCATTTTAAAGGATGGTATATATTTCAGGTCTATGTAGCAGGTGTGCATGGGTATGTGTGTGTGCAGAGGATGGGGAACATGAAAAAGAATAGATGTGGTTGGTAGAGAGGTTTCCCAGAGAAACAAGCATAAAATAGTACAAATTTGGTAACTGCCCAAAGTCACAGATCACACAATACAAGCCTTACAAATCATGCCTGCAATATGTCCTCTCCATACGACATCACAGTCTATTCACCAGTGCAAACCTACAATACACCTAAGGAGATAGTCTGGAGGCTGATCATCAGAACAGAGCCACGTGACCCAAATAGGGATGTTATCCAAGAGGATTCTGAGGGTGTGGCAGGGTCCGCTTCTTAGAGTGCAGGCAGAAAGACAGCAGAGCCCACCAGAGAATCTCAGAAACCTCCTCCTGAACAAGGGCCCTAGGTGAAAACGAGTTTGCCACAGACTAATTGCCAGAAGAGATATTTCAGAATGTCCTTACACTGCTTCTGAGTCATTTACTGAGGAGTGGAAGCATTTTCATTCATTCATAGTAGATACTTTTCTAGGTTATTCTCATTTATTGTAGTGAATATTATTAATAATAAACCATGAAAGTTAACTTTTTAAAAATTCTTCCTAAAATATACCCTAAACGAGTAGTTACAAATATGATGAACCCTCACAAATCACAACTTGAGATATTTTTTTAAAAGCAAACTTACTGAATAGGTCTCCCCCACCCCAAGCAAATCACTAGAATGTTTTACATAAATAATAATCCAAATCTAGTATAATCTAGGGCCATGTTAAGCAAGGGTTAAGTCACAGAGATTCAGGATCACACATGTCAGGGGGCATCCAGTGGAGAACTCTGGGCCTCTCAAGTGGCTGATTTACAGCCCTCAACAGCTAAAGCAGTACCCCCAGGGCAGCTCAGGCTCTAGCAGGAAGTAAGAGAAGCATCCGAAGAGCTGACTTTAAAAGTGTTAATCAGAACAGTGTGGGGAAAACCATCAGCCAGTAGCTGAGGCTTGACTGGAAAGAGTTCCAAGGAGGCTGAACACTGTGAGGCAAGTAATCCACAAAGGAACATGATAAATGAGACGACCCATCACTGGAGTATGTACTGTTACTTGAGGCAATTAAAGAGCAATAGTAATATCCTTGGCGGGGCTGTTATCACAATTATAGTTGCCAGAAATTGCTAACACACTTTGCTCAATCGACAAAGTCATTTGGATTTGTGACTAAGATAATTAGTTTCACTACATATTACTTTTTTTTTAATGGATGGTAAATCTGTATCATTTTTTTTCAGATGGGACCAATGTGGTTTTTTGTTGTTGTTGTTGTTTGTTTTTTGGGGTTTTTTTTGTTGTTGTTGTTGTTTTGGTTTTCACTTAACATATGCATAATATGCATAGACAGAGACACAAAGGTTGTAACTTTAAAATGTTATTCAAAATTTGATTGGGATAGCAGATTCACATGTATCTTTACTGTGCTCAGTTTCAAATAAAAACTCTTTCAATTACAAAATCTTGAGGGAATATTAGCATTATTCACGCAACTCAAAAAGATGCTACCTCTACTTCAAAATAATGAGAAGAAAATTGCCTCAATAACTCAGAATCTCATCATTGAGAAAACCAAGCTTGACTATTGCTTTTATTTTAGCACACTCAGAGTCCGATGTATCTCAGTCTCCTGAACTGAGGAAATCATTTCTGTTTTGCATTTGGAAACCTTACTGTCTAAAAAATGTCATTTGAATAGATATCCTATAAATTCTTAAATTTCTTAAATATTCACACATGTGGATGTCAATCTCCCCACCACCACCACCACCCAGGTAAAAACAGCACCTGTAGCAAGCATCTGGATAAAGCTCTAGAACCACAGCAAAGGAACTCAGAATGGCAGCAAGACTATCCTAGTGGCAGGAGGTCTCTCAAGGACCAACAGGAATCCTATCATGGAACCAATGGGACCCCTTAGCCTCTCAAGAGTCTCCAGCCGTTTGACCTTCTCTGTGCCAACAAGTAGAACAGATGTACTCTGCACTTGCAGCACCAGAAAGCAGGAATTTTTCCCAGCCTCCTTGCACTGTGAATTTCAATCTCTAACACACCAGTGCTCAAGCTAGAAGATGCTTCCAAAACAATTGCTGAAATGCTATAAGCTGAAAATATTTTGACCGGCTCAAGAAGGTTTGCCAAAGATATTTTAAAGAAACATTAGAGGGGTTTCTGTTGCTACATTACAGTGTTACATTTTCAAAATAAAGGTTCTCAATCTAATATTTCAGAAAGAGTTCTCTTGGCTTCTGTTCATGGCAGAATACAAACACATCCGTGTCAAGAGGAAGTCTGCCTCCTATGGAATCTAGTTCACATAATAAAGCTGGAACTCAGGCAGCTGCAGGCAGCAGAGTCTTCTGGGGTGTGTGTGTGGTGGGGTGCATTCCTACTGACACATGTGCCACCAAACTGGAGCATGAAAGTTCTGTCTTCAAGAACTAGTGCCAAGTTTGATTAAGACTCCATACCCAATTAATAAGAGAATACACAGTTACAGTACTTTGTATGCTATGCTGTACAAAAGAGCAGAGAGATTTTAAACAGGCTACATGGTCAATACCAACAATTTATTCAATTCAAATTGACATAAAAAGTGTCTATTAATTTTTAAAGCTAATTAACATGCAAATAATAAACTAGATAAAGAAGCAATTGAAGAAATAAAGCATTATGGATTATGTGTGTTAATTAAAAAATGGATTTGCAAGGACTGCATAATCTCTCAGTATCTCCAAGTGACTCAGGCTTTCAAGGACTCTTATACATTTGGTTGAAATAAACATAATTCATAATTTATATTACCTATTGTGCTGCCCTACAGGATAGATATTAATAATTCTTACCTTAGCTGCAGTCACATAATATTACTTAGATAAGATTCCTTCAATTTAAAGTTTTCTTTTGAAAAATACTTAATCCTTGATGATTTTAATGCTGGAAAGGAAAAAGCCATATTCTACTCTAGAGGAAAATAAATAGCTAGTATCAAACTTGCTTCATATTTCTCTTTAACAATTTGAGCAATAAAGTGAGCCCGAATGAACATGGAGATGGTTTTATTAGGATTGATGTAAAGACAATAAAAATTGATTCAAAACTAGGAAAATTTCTTATATAGCACTTGCCTTTCATAAATAAAAAACAAATGTATTTAAAGACGTACT
The DNA here is from genome assembly GCF_001458135.2 of Marmota marmota marmota. Lineage (NCBI taxonomy): Eukaryota > Metazoa > Chordata > Mammalia > Rodentia > Sciuridae > Marmota > Marmota marmota. The sequence goes on from NW_026000057.1 coordinate 38,571,929, forward strand.
CACATTTAGATGGATTCACAAGTCTTTCCCACATGAACTAAGAGGTTGCATTTTCTTATATAATACTATGTTTACTTTTTTTCTCTTATATATTCATATGAGGAGCATAAGAATTTACTTAATTTTTAAATTAAATAGTTTAATTTAAATAGTTCATTCCAATTAGGAACTATTTACATTTATGTAGATATTATCTATTCATATTGTAGTATATGAGATTCACATATAATTTCTACGATATCATTTAATATGTGTACACAAGTGTATTTATTTAGACATATAATTCTAAATCTAAAAAGAGAAAGAAAAGAAAAAAGCAAGCAAGAGAGAGAAAGGAAAGGAGGAAAGAAGGGAAATCAAAAGAAGAGAAGGGAGGATGTAGGTGAAAATAAAGTGTACAAAAACTGGTTATTTCTGGGTGGTGGAATTTTGGATAATTGCTTTATCTTTGCAGTTCTCTGTGCTTTCCCAGATTTTAGGTCTATTGTTTATTCATTTATTTTTTTTAATTTGGTACTAAGGACTGAACCCAGCAGAGCTCTACCACTAAGTCACATCTCCAGCCCTTTTTATTTTCTGTTTTGATACAGGGTCTAAGTTGTCCACGTTGCCCTCAAACTTGTTATCTTCCTCCTTATCTCAAGTACCTGGGATTACAGGTATGGACCACCATATCTGGCTTTAGGTCTTTTCTTGATTAGAAAAATACATTATCATATGATAACTATTTCATTACAGAAAAAAATTAAAAGAACCTTAATTATTAGTTGCTAATTTTTTTCCATGTTAGAGTCATTTAGTGGAAGATCTAGGTCAGTGACTTTGACCTCTGGTTTCCAACTTTTTCCCAATTCATGGTGTTCTTAATGACTTTAGAAGAATCCTGCAAAATTCTTCAAATATATTCTCCATAATTCAATGAAGGTTTTAAATTTACCTTGTAGATCCACCCCCCATCACTTTAGGAGTAGATTGGGAGAGAAGGATCAGGAGACTTATTGATTAAAATGATAGAATGTGGTGGCTCCATATAGACTTATGATAAGCCTGCTAGGCCACAGAATTTGTTGGAACCCTTGCTATTTTCCAAACCAAAATATTTGGGTTGGAATTTAGCTATGTTATTTTACAGTTCTTTATATAAAAGAACTTTTGCTTTTGACAATAAATATGTACCATACTTCTAAAAACATAAGGCTTTTCAAAATCTGGTATGAAATCAAGATTGGCTTCCAAGATAAAAATAAATGATCAGCTTAAAAGATATATGTTTAGTAGGATACAATAAACATAAGGAATATATGGGAGGGTAGACACCTGCTCCACTTCCATAGCTTTAAAAGGCCATTTTTTCTGACCCATCAATTTTCATTACATTGTACGTATTGAATAATTTGGTTTCTGCTATGTTTAATAACATCCTTCAAAGTGTGCTATTTTTATTGTTCCAAACACTGAAAGCCAATTTATGAACATCTCTCAGACTGATTAAATTTATATAAATGCCCAATTCCAATTTTTCAAATATTGTGCTAAAAAAATGGACTTACAGTACTCTGTGCAGCTGTCTTAGATGTTTTGCATTAATAAGTGAATGTTAGCAAATTTCTAACACCCAGAGTCAATTAATTCATAATGTATGAGTCACGCAATGTTTATTGCTCCAGTGAGGCAGAACCCTAAAAATTAAAATATATTTTAAAATTAGGGAGAAGCAAGTAGACAAGAATATGTGCTTTAGGGACCCAGATGTTTGGGCTGTATCATGACAACTACCACTTATTGACTACTATAAGTCTCCAAAAGTTTTACAAATGACATCTCTCTTTGTTAACAATAATCCTGCATAGGGGAAATCATTTCTAGCCATTCTGTAGTTAGACAAACCAAGTTTCAAAGAGGATAGGTAATGTTCCCTGAGTCAGCTTCTAACAGAGGGAGCTGGACCATGAACATGGATGACTGGGACCCTTTGTCTCACTTGCATCACGCTGATGGCTGAAGCCAAGGCCTAGGCGAGATTACCCAGGGAAAGAAAGTACCTGGGATTCTCAGCCCTCTTTTGAGTTGTATAAATGCTACAGTTGTTCTGGTTAGCTATGAAACACTTTAAAATGTCACACGCACACCACACACCCTTAAGTTCATCTGAAGATTCCCTAGGAAATCATTCTCTTAAGGTTAAGAATCTCTAAATAGGGCTGGGGTTGTGGCTCAGTGGTAGAGCACTTGCCTAGCATGAGTGAGACACTGGGTTCAATCCTCAGCACCACATAAAAATAAATAAATAAAATAAAAAGTTATTTTAAAAAAAGAATCCCTAAATAGAGAAATAGAAACACTTGAGGGGTAAGAGGAGGAAAAGGAAAAGGAGGAACAGCATTTAAAACAAACAACAACAACAAAAAAAAGAGAGTCTCAGAAATCAAGGTGGATGGGTGTGTGTGTGTGTGTGTGTGTGAGAGAGAGAGAGAGAGAGAGAGAGAGAGAGAGAGAGGAGAGGAGAGGAGAGATGATTATTCTAGGACTGCAAGGATTCCAGAAGTTTTACTGTAATTGATGGAGCAATGAGTCGAGGAAATTAAGACAAGAACAAGCTCCACAGATGTCAAGCAGGTGTCCTGCAAAGTGCCAATTCTGATTGGTTGCCTGGAATAATGTATTAAGAAAGCTGAGTTTAGGAAAAGAGTGCTGGAATTAATCAGCAACATCTACAGAAGGTAAAAAGTGGAAAGGATGTGTGCCAACTACTTGCTAACCTGAGTAGTTAATTTAGTAACTGTGCAAAGGAAAGAAAAGAGAGGGGACGGTAGAGTTGGGGAAAAGTGACTCTTTGATCTTGTAGTAAGGTGCCAGGTAATTGTAAGTGTCTCTAAACTGACAGAAAACTGTTACATTGGGAGACAGAAATGGCTTGTGGAGCAAAATTAATATGTAAGAGAACACAAAAGGAAGTAGAGCAAGAGAATGAAGATTAGGAGAAGGGACAGCACTTTACCTAAGAGGAGGAGAAACTCAAGACGCAAACTTGCATGTACAGAGACAGAAGTGGAAATATTCCATGCCCCAAACCTCAAGGGACTCTGAAGTAGAAGTCTGTTGGGAGTGGGAAGAATAAGCTTGACAGCTTATTTATGTATTCACCTAATATACGTTAAGCACCTACTGCATGCCAGACATACAGAGTAAATAAAGTCCCTGCTATCCCTCTGGCAGGAGAGGCAAACGTTAAGAGAAAGGTTTATAAATAAGATGTTAATAGTGAAGCAGAAAAATATCAGAGGATACAGAGGCTAGAGTATCCAGAGGGAGGGTGCTCTTTTACAGGTGGTTACGGGAAGACTCAGAACAGAGGAGAAGAGGCAAAGGAAAGAGCAAGAGGACATGCCCTGTAAGGTGGAGAGGGCTGTAACATGCTCTAGTAACTGACGGCACGTCCAACCTGGAGTGAGTGACAGGAAAGGGTGAGGAGTCAAGTCATAGAAGGGAAGGGGCCAGGCCCCATGGACTATGCCGGTCATGATGATGACTTGACTTGAATCTAGAAGAGGCAGGAAGTCACAGGAGAGGTTTTACGTGAGGAAGCAATACAATCTGAGGTGTTTGAAAAGGATCATGGTCACTCTGAAGAAAAAGCTGCAGGAGGAAATGGTGGACCTATGACGAGAAGTCAGGAGGTTCCTCTAACATTCTAAATGAAAGATAAATGATGGCTATGCCCGTAGGGTAGCAGTGGAGGTGAAAAGTAGTCAGATTCTGGAGAAAATTTTGAAGATAGATTGAATGTGGGGTGTGAGGGGAAAAAAAGGGGGAGATGGGAATGATCCCAAGGGTTGACTGGAGCAATTAAAGGAACGTGATGCCCTTTATCCTTTATGGGTATGCAGAAGACTGTAAGAGAAGCAGCTTTAAAGAATAGAGGTGGAAATTCCAGAATTCACTTTGGACACGTTGAGTTTGAGATATATATGAGACATTCACATGAAGGTCTTGAATTGACAGTTGGATATACAAGTCCAGAGTTCAGAGAAGTAGTCTGGGCTGAGCTATGCACAAGGGAGCCTTTAAATACAGATAATATTAAAAGTCACAATATGAGGTCACCTAGCAAGGGAATGTAAAGAAGGAGAAAGGTCCAAGGACTGAGCCCTTCAACAGCCCATCATTCAGAGACTATGATGAAGAAATCAACCAGCTAGCAAGGCAGGCTGAGAAGTGGCGAGCGAGTCAGGAGGAGGACCCTGAGAGAGTGAGACCCAGAGAAGAGATGAGAAAGCAAGGCATTTCAAGAAGGAATCAATCAACTGGTCAAATGTGGCCCTGAAAAATTTGATCTGAACCCTGATCAATAAATTTGTCAAGATGAAGATAACCAGTGATCCTGGAAAAGAAAGTTCCAGCAGTGTGGTATAGAGATGCATACTTTAAAAGAAGAGAATAGGAAAATAGCAGTTGAGGAATATGGACAACTCTTTCTAGGAGTTTGGTTATAAGGGGGAGTGAATGAACGGATATGACAAAAAACTAGGACAGTGCAGGGAGAAAGAGGTGGGGTCAAGGAAGCTTGTGCTTTATTATGTTTTAAGATGGAAAATATGGTGGCATAATTTTATGCTAATGGAGTTATCCAAAAGAGAGGGAAAATTGATGATACAGGAGGAGGGCAATTGAAAAGCAATGATCTTGAGCAAAGCAGAGGGGACTGGACAACTGCATGAGTGAAAGGACAGTCCATGCCTGGCAACAGGAGGGAAGGAGGGCAGGAATCTGAGTGAATTAGCAGATAGGGTGGGGCAGAGTATAAATGCTACATTCTGATTTATTCCATTTTCTTATGAATAGGAAACAAAGTTATCAACAAAGCTAAATGGGAGGGAGCTAGTGGAGGAATTGGGAGCAAGAAAAAGATGTAAAATAGTTAAGAAAGTAAGAGAATGACTGCATTAGGGACCTGTAATAGACTATTGACTAGCACTACCCTCTTGAGATTAGGGCTCCTGAGTTAAAAATGGTACCAGTGTTCAGAGATGTTTTCCTCCAGGCACATTCAGGGATTCTGGTCTCGGTGCCAGATAGGGTGAGCTGGTGTTAACTAGGCATGAAATTTTCCCCCATCAGGACAGAGGGAGAGAAGGAGAAGGTAGAGAGGATTGTGCAAGAACGTGATTTTGATGGTGAAGCAAGACATCTAATCTGCTAGGGAGGGAAATGAGGAATGGGAGGTGTATGAGATACTGTTTTCCACTTCTATTTCAGAAACTTCTTTTTATTCTTTCCACATTATTTTTGTGATATGCCCACAAAGCTAGACTTAATAAATTCAATTGCATCAAGACTTTTATCAATTAGTAGAGGATTGATATATTATTATTAATTTTTACTGGTAATGCTTAAACAGTTTTTAAAAAACATGCTTTTTAATTTATTTCAGCTGTTTTATGCTTCTACCTCGTATTTAATTAGTCTCAGTAATACATTTTATAAAAAAATAATAAAGATATTATATTTATTCAATTAGAACTCAAAAACCACTTATGCAAACTTGGAATTTTTAATATATTCTGAATTTCCTTTTAATTCCTAGATATTGCCTTTAGACATGCTCACCATGAGTTATCAGAGAAACTGCATGATCACTCATGAATCACTCACCTTTTCTGTAATAAAGCCAAATGAACTTTACCAAGCAAGTCGCAACACTACAGAATGACAGTAGCTCTGTATACAGAGCACAGACAAAATGCCAGAGGAAGAACTCTTGTCCTTGGAGCCCTCAGGCAGCTCCAGCAGGATGGACTAGCCAGGTCTTAAACTTCACTTTTCCTCCATCATCAAAGGATCTCATTTGGATCAAATCAAGGTGCAGTTAGACCTGGCAGTCAAAGCCCTGGGCTCTAGTCTCTAGAGAGGCTGTTAGCCCTGTGACCTCCCTCCAATTGCTACCTGCTTCTGACCCCTGGAACACCCTGTTGCTGCTGTCCCACAGCCCCGAGTGGCCTTCTGCTCACTCCACTTATCAAAATCCCATCCATGATGAGGGGCTTATACCTCCTTCACAAAGCTTCCCCTTCTCCCCTGTGGCAGAGAACTTCATTTCCTGTGAATATCCACGGATACTGTCTCAATTCTTTCATGACGTTACAATCTGCCTGAAATTACAGGCGTTGGTGACTCATCTCTCCTACTATGCTGCCTGCTCCTTCAATGGCTAATGCACATGGGGCAGTGCTAATGCTTTTTGTGAACTTCAGTAGGTGCCATGAAGAGCGCCACCTCACCGTTGTGGAAACTAAGAGAAACACTGAGTGACTTGCCCAAGATTACACAATCAGTGGAAATAACTAAGCTACAGACACTCACACTCAGTTCTGTTAGATTCTAGAGTCTACACTTTTCTAACTATGATGTCATACCACACAGTCCTTGGGCAGTGAGAAACATCATAAACATTTTACTGTAAAAATTCCTCCTTTTATGCATTTGTATTTAGTCAATATCAACTACTTAAATGTCAGGCACCACAGGGATGCTAGATAAACAAGAAAAAAATAAGATTTGGACCCTTTAAAGGGGGACTTAACAGCCACAGGCAACACAGAGGCTCAAAAATTCTTTCAGATTTCCTTATTTTGTTCCTATGCTTCCCAAGTGATTGGAAAACCTTGTAACAGAGGATCAAATTGTGAGAACTAGTTAAAATTCTCTCCTAATTAAAAAAGAATTGATTGTAATAAAAAATAAACCATTTTATTTTAACAGGGAACATTACAATTAGCGATGCTGGGATTGAATTAGAAAATGTAATATTACTGAGAGTATTCTGAATACATTTCTTTTCTTCTGTAATACAAATGTTCTCAGTTGAGACAGAGAATGTAGCTTAGCATTTTTAGAGCCACTGGCTAAATTACCTCTATTGATGAGGCTCCCCAGGTTCTTTGTGAATGATTCTAAATAACTGCTAAGGGATAAAAGAAAGTGTTGCATGGGCTGTAGCCACAGCATGCTCAGGAGTCTACTGGGGAGAGAATGGAGCACATGGCTGCATGCACGAATGGCTTCATCTCCCACCTGGGGCATGGCTGACTGGCCCACTCTGAAATTGTATAAATGAAAGGAAGTAGGCTAAGGTGGACATTTGTATTAATAATTGGTGTGCATGAAGTAAATCAGGCTAGCCCACCAGGTCCTTCTTAAAGGTAGAAAGGCAGTACAAACCTTCAGAAATAAAGTCTGCTAAAGCCATCTTTTCAAAGCTTTTGACAAAATGCAAATCTCAGTCATGTTATTTTTTATTTTTATTTTTATTTTTTGAAAGGAGAGTTCAGGGGAAAGTTTCAGCTCGGTTCACACAGAACACATGCACGTATATACACATGCATGTGAACTCTTCCAAAGACTGTACAGGGACATGAAGCATGAACTAGGACATGAGCAATATGGAGACTCCTTACACATAAAGGCAGTCAAGGGACCTGGTTCTGCCATTAAGACGAGGGAGGATTTTTCACCAATGTCAGAGGGCAGGTGTAGTAGAGTTCCGGGCTCCTTGAGCTCCTGTGTAAATTCCCATATGAGCCATCTATAGTACAGTGGAATCTGGTCCCCTTGTTTGCACAGTTTTGTTGCAATGCCTGGAGGGAGCAGTGTAAGGCACTTCTAACCAGGAGACCGCGAGGTTAAGTATTTCAAATAAACCATGATTCAGATTTTCAAAATTTTTCAGGAACTGATAGATTTGGAACATCTTTGCTTTATGATCCAAGAATATCATAAAGAATGAAACCTTAACGTGCCTATTTTCTGATGTAGAAAAAGTCAAGGTGTTTAAATTGTTTTCAACACCTCCTTTTCATGAACAGCACATAGTAGGTAATAAGAAGAAATATTAAACCCATTGAATGATTCTGTAGAACCATGTTTTCCTCTAAACTTAGTAGAAAAAAATCCATTGTATTTTGATGGCAATATCCTTTACCCCAAACACACATATTATTCAATCTTATGCCATTGCATAATAAATTTTGATTCTTACAGGTGTACAAACATTAATATTTAAATAATACTTGAATCCAAAAGGAACAAAATCAGTCACCAAGTTATTCAAGTATTTTAACTCAATTCAACAAGTAAATTCCCCAACCTTCTCTCAACCCCACTGCCATTTAAATTAAGATAAAACTGGAGATTGACAAAATTTTGAAGTCTAAATCAAGTAATTAAAGGATAATCAAGTAATTAAAGAATGTTATTTAAAGAATAGGAAATAAATTCCTTCCAAAGTGCTATTCTACTCCTTAACCCCACAAGTATTTAAGAAGCATAAAATGTAATAAATAGTACATGGCTGACTGAAACTCAAAAAACATCTTGACCTACAAATATTCACTTCTCTTAAGATCTGAAACCTCCATATGCACAAACAGAATGCTTATTCTAATCTATCTTCAATGTCACTCAAGACATACTTGTGATGTCGTTTGTGTCAGGATGAGGAGAACAGAATAAGCTGTGAAAAATGTCATTTCTGGAAAATTCGTTGGCTATAGTTCAGCAAGAAATGAATCTTTCTAACAGATGTGACACAATGACTTTGATGAATTGAACTCTTTACTATATGAAGCATTTTTAAAGATATTCCCTTAGAAATGAATTGATTTGGGTGCAACATACTGAATACCATTATTCACTGTGTCCTTTGTCACTACTGCCAAGTGGTTCTATGTTGGTGTAGCAATGGCCCTCTTCAAAGTCCCACTTGAGCTTCATCTGCAGTTCGTTAACTTAGAAAATGAAGAGATAACTTGGATTCAATCTCTAAGATTCCCAGCTACTAAACTCTATAATTTGAGTGTTCTGTGAATTCTCAGACTTTCCATGGTTTGAAGATTAAAATCTTAAGAAGAGATTCTTCTAAAACTTTATTTTTCTCACTTAGCAGAAAAGTTTGAGCTACCAAACATTCTGACAGAAGAGATAGTATCTTGGTTGATTTCTATAGATGCATTATTTTAAAATTTGTTAAGAATAAAAGTTTGCACATATCAGATGCTAAAACTTAATACTCCCCTATGGGGTTAATATTCCATAGGCTAGATCTATCTATCTACACATTATATATATATATATATATATATATATATATATATATATATATATACACACACACACATTATATATATATAATATATATACTTCTACATATATAAAATATATATTATATATAACTATACATATACATGTACATATATACATATATAGATAAGTAGCTAAAGTTTGATATAAGTAATATCCATATTATAGAGCTCCATAAGATAAAATGAATGGATAATGTCAAACATTCAGCTATTTTTGGTTATAAAGTAAAAATTCTGAAGGTTGCCAGTCACGATGGTGCATGCCTGTAAACTCGCAACTCAGGAGGCTGAGGCAGGAGGATCACAAGTTTCAGGCCAGCCTCAGTAACTTAACAAGTCCCTCAGCAACTTAGTGAGACCCTGTTTCAAAATAAAAAGTGTTTTGAGGGTTTAGCTCAATGTTAAAGCACCTTCGTGTTCAACCCCCAGTATCAAAAAAAAAAAAAAAATTTTTTTTTGAAGGTCTGCAATTTAGGATACCATTTAGAGACCACTCTTGGTATGGTAAGGTATTTAAAATCCTAGCCAGTACAGGGTGAGGCAAGGTGAAAATACTGCACTAAGAGCTGTTCTTTTGCAAGAGATTCATCATGCTGATTTTAATAGTATGCCACCTTTCATAGCTACTGTCAGTCAACAAAAGCAGGATGTAGTGAGGAACCACTTCACACTTGAAATGATTCTCACTTCCAGTCCCGGAACAAGAAACATCCTAATGTAACCCATCGCCCTGACTGCTTCCAAACTCTTCCCAAAAGGAATGCTTATATGGCCCATGAAGCCTAATTTACTGACATTATAAGAGTGTTAAAATCATTGAAAGTCCTAAAGTAGGCTGCCTCTTGGTGATCACCCTATTTTAGGGCAACAGAAAGAGGACCTAACACTACAGACAAAAGGAAGGTCAATTTCCAGTGATAATTTACATGCATAAAACCGTCCTGTTTAAATTATTTTTAACAGAAACCTAGAGAATGGAGTAATTAGTTATCGGAGTTTCTAGAAAGTATGAAAAGTTCTGAAATAAAGTATGAAATGAAAGAGGGATGAAAGAAATTGACCACTTTTAAGGATACTTTTTAATGACAAAATAAAAGCCTTCCCTCCTCACAATGATGAATAGGAGGAGGTTTCCCAATTCAAATTCATTTGCCTTGTGTTTTTGATTAAATATCTGCACATAGGAAACTTCATATTATAAGAAATATACAATCTCTGTAGTGAGTTTCCTATAAATTATGATATTTGATACAAGGTCAAGCCATTTTTCATTTTGTTCCAACGATCTGAAATTGCCATCAGCTTATTTATGTTCTCCAAACTCTTTTCTAAACTCTATTAACATCACCAAACTCAAGTTTAAAAAGGGAATTTCTACGCCCTCTAAACAGGGGAAGCTAATTCCTCCGGGAAAATAACATTCTTAACAAATAAAACCCAGGGGAATCTCGTCAGGCAAAGGGATAGATCCTCATCTTTCACACGACTTTCAAACTAGTAAACAATACGAGAATTCTAAAATAGTTTCTTTTCAACTCTTGCCATATAATGTACAAAGTAAGTTTGTATGCAATGGTAACTCCAGATCAACTTTCCAGACATGGAGATTCAGTGATTAGAGGCTTAACTTTAATATGCAAAGTAGAGGGTTGGATGGAGGTGGAGGGGGCGTCAGGATAAATAATCCACACAACTGGAAGTGGAAGTTTAGGTCATTTCCTATCCAAGGATATATATAGGGCATATTGGATAATGGTCAGACTACCTGAAAGAAAACCACAAGCTGATTAGTTCCACTCCAAGGGATGGTTTTTAAAAACTAGTTCTTATTCTTTACCATTGATTAGAAGTCTAAATGGAAGGCTACAAATGGTGAAAGATACATACATTCAGCCAGTTACCACAGAAGGGCGATAAATTATCTGGGGTGCCTGCAGAGAACTCTCTAATCCACTCTTTCAACTTCCACTCTCACCTGTGAAAAAGCCTGAGACTGTATGCCAATTGGTTGTTAATAATGCTCTCTGGAAGGGAGCAAGTTGAAATTGTTCCCAAAACTGCAAATCAAGAGACCAAGTATGTGTGTCTACTACTGTTGAATGAAATTATATATCAGAAGAAAAGACCATGTCTGCAGTACAGGGCTCAAGTATGCTTTCATGTGCTCTATAAAATCCATGGGCCCTGGGCAGCACAAAGCTCTGGAATGCTTATATTTCTACTCCCAGAAGAATAGCCTAACATAGATGTAGTTAACGGAAGTCTCCAAAAGGAAGTTTGTGATATGAAATTTAAAATAATTGTTTTTAAATTTGTAGTTTCCAGATTGGGTTTCTACTATGCCTGCCAAACCTTCCCCTTCTTTTTCTGTGGGTTAGCTACACAAATATGGATTTCATTTGGATATTCATAGAAGGAAGTGGTGATTCAGCCACTTGGTGCGGATGCTCTAGTTTTTCCCGTCTCCACTCTCCTCTTTGCCCACAGAACACTGGGAGGTGGGACAGGTCCAGAGCCAGGAGAGAACCGTGGAGGGAAGAAGTCAGGAGGAGCCAGCCCCTCGCCTCTGTGGCTTGGTCTGCAGCCCAGGCTGCCTGACTCAGACCTCCTGACTGATGCACCCCTCAGTTCCTGGGCACCCCCAACTGCTCCAGGACTGTCCTTTATCCTCCCTCCTGTTACAGGCTCCGGGCAACAGAAATGCCATCACCAACCACTCTATCTTAAATATAGGTTTCAAATTCTGGGTTTTCTGGAAATGTTTCATCCTCAAATGTGTCAAATAGATCATCTTGCAGCTGTTCCCACAGAAGTGTGCGTCTGCATTTATTTGCTGCAGAAAGGTCAGATACAAGCATTCAGAGCTCATGTTCTGCCTACCTGCCATTTAGAATCTGGGCTAGTCAGCTCTGTGTCACCATGCCCAAATACCTGACAAGAACGACTTAGAGGAGGAAAAGTTTATTTTGGCTCATGTTTCTACGGATTTAGTCATGGTTGGCTGACTCGATTGCTCTGGGACCAAGGTGAGGCAGTGCATCATGGTGGAAGGACATGGCAGAAGAGCGCTACTTACTTCATGGTGGCTGGGAAGAAGAGGGAAGAGGGGAAGGGACCGCACCCTTCCAGAGCATACCCTCTGTGACCCACCTCCTCCAGCCATGCCCCACCTGCCTGTAGTTTTTCCTTTTTATTTTTGGTACCAGGGATTGAACTCAGGATCACTCAACTACTGAGTCACACCTCCAACCCTATTTTTGTATTTTTGAGACAGGGTCTCACTGAGTTGCTTAGCACCTCGCTTTTGCTGAGGCTGGATTTGATCCTCCTGCCTCAGCCTCCTGAGCCACTCAGATTACAGGCGTGAGCCACTGCACCCAGCTTTGCCTGTAGAACATTCAAAATAGGATGGACTGATTGGATTATAGCTCTCACAATCCAATCATTTTACCTCCAAATATTCCTGCATTAACATGGGAGCTTTTGGGGGATATATCACATCCAAACAATAACAGGATCTATGTCCTTTAAGTCTGTCACTCCCCTTCTCTGAGCTCTACTAACAGCTATGTGAAGTAAAACAGAACAAAGCTCTCTGCCCACCTACCTCATAGGGCTGTGTCGTCAAATGATCAATAGCAAACAGTTTAGGTATCTAACATCTAATTGCATTACTATTAGCCAGGAATGGGTGTCACGTTATACATGCCTAATCTTACCCCCAAAGTTACAAAGTTATTCACATGGAATATGAAAGCTTAATCAAGGAAAGGGGTAAAGGAAGGAGGAGGAAACGATTTAGAATGGGAAGTACAAAGAAATATAGGACAAGGATGAGTGTACATCTGTCATGTTCAGTAGGGATCTGAAAAAGCCGAGTTTGAAGTGGTGTTTATTTTAAAACATCAGTGTAGAAGGATTATTAACTTTTTGTGTCAGGTTGATTAGGCTCTGGTGCCCAGCTATTTGGACAAACACTAGTCTAGATGCTGCTGGAAAGATATTTAGTAGATGTGATTAGCATTTATACTCAATAGACTAAGTAGAGTAGATTTCCCTCAATAATGTGGGTAGGCTACAGCCACCAGTGAAAGGGCTTGTGAGCAAAAACTGAGGGTTTTCCTAGAGAAGAGGGAATTCTACTTCAAGATTCAGCAGAGAAATCTTGCCCAAGTTTCCAGCCAGCTGGCCTGCATACAAATTTTGGATTACAATTGTGTGAGTCAATCTCATAAAATAAATCTCCCTACATATTTAGGTTTCCTACTGGTTGTGTTTCTTTGACAATCCTGACTGATAAAATCACCAAGGTCATTTTTATTAGTAAGCCCATTGATCCTTTTTAAAAAAAAAAAAAAAAAAACTCTGGCATTTTGCAAGAGCACTAGCACTCCAACCACGCCTGCAGCACAGCGTGAAGAGACTAAAACCCCAAGTGCATACTCATTTATGTCACAATGGGAACAGCTTGGAATCTCTACTCCATATTTTACCAATAATTCAAACTCAAAATATTCAAAACTGAAATCTATTTTTCTCCCTAGAAGTCTCCTTTTCTTGGGTTTCCGCCCCTGCAGTGTCCTTCTTTGCCCTCATTGGAGAATCATCCTCAATCTCTTCCTCTGGGACACTCCTCCCATCCTCTGATAAATCCTAAAAGTCTCCCTGATACCTTTTCAGCGGAAGACCTTCACATCCTCCTTCCTCTGCTCTTGCTTTTTTATTCTCTGTCCCAATGGCATGGCCCAGATTCCACCTGAGAGGGACTCAAGAGTCACCCCCACTGCTTGCTCGTCTTCACTACTCTACCTAGCCGTGCATCTCACCATTTCTACCTCATCAACGCCCCTGAATCTGCCCCATCCTCTGCATCTCCCCTGCTACCATTCTTCCACCCCATTCTATTTCCCACCTTAATAGCTGTGATACTGTCCTGATCATCTTTCTCTTCCCATTGCTCCTCCACCTTGGCCTTCAGCATGAGTGCTCTTCCCAAAATGTCTCCCCAGCCATGCTGCTGCTCTCCTGCTTAACTGAGTCTCTCAGAGCCTGCCTACATTTAGGGAAACAAATTAGCCTGCATCTGCATTTCTTCACAGCCTCTCTCCCCAGTCTCAGCTCTTCACTCCTTACTTTCCAATCTCCCTTCCTGGACTTTATGTTCTAGCCTTACTGAATACATGATTTCCCCCAAAATGCCATTCTTTCTTCTACCTCAAAGGTATTGAAAATGCTAACTTCTCGAAAATACCCACTACTTCGATTTTTCACCTTGATAAGACCTTGAAATTGATTGGATCCAGAGGTATCCCTGATGCCCTTTATATGCTAAATCTGGATCATTTACTCCTCCACTGTCCCCCCCCCCACATCCTGACATATCATGAACATATTTCTCTCATAATAGTGCTAGGATTTTGCTTTATTTCATTCTCCACAAAATTCTAAGATCCCTGAAAACAGGGATGTGTATTATTTGCCATTTTATCTCCATTGTACAGCAGAAGAAATGGCACAAGTTATATACTAGGTATAAGTTTGATGAATGAAAGGATGCTGTTTTAAATAACCATATGAACTAATGATTAACTATCCTTAAAGCATTTCCTGTGTCTAAATTCTACATTATACCTTTTGTTCATTCCCTTGACCACAGGGAAATTCTAACAAAAATTATGTAGAAATAAATACATTTTTTGTGTATCTTTGAGGCTCAAAATACTAGCAAGTAACAGAAAAGCAAAAGTTTTATGTAATTTAACTCTAAGCTAATTTATGAAAGCAGGAAGATTGTGAAATTAAACCATGCATTATAAATATCATTTATAAATTAAAACATTGAGACAATCTGGAACACTTTGGATTCCATGGCTTGATACCTTTTGAGTTCCACCAAAGGCAAAATTTAAGAACATTTAATAACTAAAGGAAGGAATGCTTTCCATATTCTAGCTCACAACCTAGTTTGGATCAACAGAACATTTTGTTAACTTAGACCAAATACAGGAGAGCTTCAAGGTGTCCACGTAAAAGGAAATTAAGCAGGAACCACACTTTGTTTAAGAGGAATCACAGCATTTTAAGTAGCTAGTTTAGAAGAATGAGAACATTGAGCTCTGATCATGTGCTGCTGAATACTATCAAATGCTCAGCCACTGAGAAGGAAAAAATGGTCAACCAGATCACTCGTTTGACCTTGTTCAAATTCCAACATTCACAATGGTTCTGCCTGCTTTTGTTACAGCACTCGATTTTAAAGTGGCTACTTGACTATAGGTAGATATTACTTTATAAATCCACAGGAGTCCCATAATAATTTGTCCCATAAGATGTGTGCTCATATAAACAGCCCTAGGAATTTAGCAATGTGACTAAGCATTTGGTGACAAGAAAGTAAAACAGGCAGGGGTTATGTGACACTCCATTTGTTAGTAGACTGGGTACTATGGTGGTATGCAGGTATCTAATCAATTAAAAGCAAAGACTTTAAAACTGATAAATTGAGCTTACTTTTTATTTTTTTATTTTTTAGAAACTCTTGACTGTAGCTGGGAGTACAACTCAGTGGGAGAGCACTTGCCAAGTATATATGAAGCCCTGGGTTTATCCTATTAAGTTTATTTTTTAAAAAACCAGATGGACATGTACTATATTCATTTTTTTAAGCACTCTTTAGCTCCCTTTTATTCTACCTACCCACTATCCTTGGAAGAGAGAGGATTCACCCCTAAACTCTCACTTTTTCTGCATTAATCACCTGACTTCACACCATAAGAACAGCAGGGATCACGCTTCACATTTCATGAAAGTGAACCTAAAAGTGCTCATCCTTTTATCACAGAGTCCTTATTAAAGATCAAACTTCAGTGTGAAACAAACAGGAATATGAGACAATATAGATAACCAATATTGTTCCTAGTTAAGGAGGTTTCCTTGTACCTAATTCTGTTACCGATGAAAAGCCATGAAGTCATTCAGTGGCCAGAGAAACAGAAGGAAAGTCCATAGCAATGTGGACTAGTGTTTAAACATGTGGAAAATGTTTAAAATCAAAAGCCTTTAGGAAGTTACCTGGCAGGCCTGGTCTCACCCCCTGGTATTAATCCATTAAGTCCCAAGTTTTCAATTTTGCAAAGATTTCAATGAAATCAACACATGCATCAAAATAGAGCTAATGTATCAATATTATAACTATCATATTATAATATGTACTATATTTAAATTTTTATAGATGTTCCAGATCTGGAACAATAAGAAAAGATGGGCTAAAACCCCACTGTGCTTATAAACCATCCCTCAACTTATACGTTTTGTTTTGGTACTGGGAACTGAACCCAGGGGTGCTTTCCCTCTGAGCAACATCCCTAGTCCTTTTTATTTTTTTTTAATTTTGAGACAGGATCTCACTAAATGCTGAGAGTCTCATTAAACTGTTGAGGCTGAGGCAGGCTTCAAATTTGCAATCCTCCTGCCTCAGCCTACCAAGTCACCGGGTTTATAGGCATGTGCCACCATGTCCAGCTTGCTCTCTATTTTAAATCTCTTCCTTCTTTGTTTTTTTCTAGTTGGGTTTCTAATGATAATAGTTTTAATGAATACTCTTTAAATTGCAACAGAGGTCATGTATATATATACATCTCTCTGGGGATTCTTAAGAAATTATTTCCAGATAAGATATCAGAGATTTCCCTAATTTGTTTACCTTTTCTTCTGAGCTCACAACTATATCTATCACCCTGAAAGTTAGATAGGAATCTGATTTGACTCTCTTCAAAGGATCGTGGTTGGAAGTAATACAAACCAAAAAAATGTATACTTCCAATATTTTTGCTCAAAAAAAAAAAACCCTCCCTTCTGACCCTCTACTCTCTTATATATTTGATGGCTATAGGTCCATGCCCAGTAGACCCTTGGAACCCACAAGTTGATGATGGCAGAGTCTCCATTCATCTGGGTCCCTGAAAGGAGAATTGCCCCTAACCACGTATAAGACATGAATCTTTATTGTGGTAAACCAGTAACATCTCAATGTTTGTCTGCTACAACAATTTAAATTATTCTAAAACAGATGGTATTCAGAAATACCCCACAACAAAAACCAATGTTGCAAAGAAAAATAACATTTAAACTTGCATATCTATTTTCTCTTCTTTCTTTTTTCTTTTTCCAATTCAACATGCTTCAATTTATCACAGTTCAAATGTAAACTTACTAATTGTCATTGCCACTTTCAGAATTTAAAAGTTCATCTTAACCTGGCATACAATCTACAGAACCAATAGCAGAGGAAGAATTAAGGCAAATCACTGCTAAACATTGACCTCACCAAAAATGGCACCTGAACCACTCAAAAGAGCAGAAATGACAAGCTGGGAACCTCCCAGTAGTTGGTTTATAATTATATTCCTTTTTTTCTCCCTCTATTCTAGAAGGCAAATAAAACCTGCCATAGACCATTGTCATTCTATTATAATTTCATCCCCAAGTAGCCTTCAATGACATATTAATTCTCCAGTTTTTCATTTCTTTAGCTTGTTCTGGTGACTGGATATATCTCACTATCTTGGTATGTTGTAATAATACTACCTCCTACAAGATGGATTGTTTGCTCTTTCCATTAACAACAGTACCCTATTATTACAAGAGAAGAGTCCCTACCCATTTAAAGAGTCAAAAGAGAAACAATATTTTCATAATTAGGCAGCAGTATAAGAAAGAAGTAAGTATAGGAACTTTTTATGAGAAACTTCAAGAAAATAGGTTTCTTGACTCAAGAGACAAATGTCACACTTTACAGGATTGGCTTCCTTTAGATGATAATTAGATGATTCATCATAAGTTAGTTTTAAATAACTGGAAGTATGAAAGAACACATACAAGTTGTGAGATCTACAAGCAACTAAGGAGAGTGTGATATGAACCATACACAATAGAGGATAAAATAAGATAACTGCAAAGTAGGTGGTAACATTTAGACCTTACTGTCTGAAAAACCTCTTGTAGAAATATGGGGACAGAGAGCTTTAAAGAGAGATAGGCCTAGGGCCTATGTTCAAATTCCAGACCTACCTCCTGCTTGATGTGCATGTTTGATCAAATTACTCAAACATCCCAAACCTCAGTTTCCTCCTCTGTAAAACAGGTGTGATAAATTTCTAGGTCACAGGGGTGGAACGAGAACTGGTAGGTAATGTGACATATGGTAGGTAGTTGCTATCGATTGTGGTTATATCTGGAAAAGATTTACTTTTGAATTAAAAATCGTATAGACTTCTTTTTTTCAATTTGAAGTAGAAATGTCAAGAGTTTCTTTTGAACGTTCTACGGAGACTTCTCTTCCTAATTCATTTACCACATTGGCAGAAATAGCACTGTAAGCTTAACTTGGCCGAGTCTGCTTCATTCATCTGTCAACAAGATTCTAAGGTTCAAACCGAGTTGACAATTGTGGAAGTTGGATGGAACGGAACTGCTGTGCAATGGCGTCATGTTTCACACCTCAGAGGGTTCTTGCTACCAACAATAACATCATATCTCTGTCAGTCAAGCATAATTATAGGGCTTGATAGACTGATACCAATAAAACAGCCAGTTAAAAAAGGTCTCCTGACTCCCTTCCAGCTGCATGTATAGGACTTACTTGATTCTGTGACTCATGAATAGTACAATGGTACTTCCTTTTGGGACAAAAGGACAGAGGGACTGCACCCCCTCCTGACTCTGAAAATCAGAACAGGAAGAAAATTGGCTCTATCTGAAAACACTGAAGTTATTTCGTAAATTTTGATCAAACCCTTTACTTCTTATTTCAATATGAATATATTCTAAAGACATCCAAAATAGGATACAATTTCATAGTCAGGAACACAATGGTCAGCATATCATCATTTTTGTAAGTAACAGTTGTCGCATTTGAGTTAGACACTCAAAAAGCCTGCATAGGGTTCTTTAAAGCAGTATGCTTATACTTGTTACCTTTATGAGAAAGAAAACAGAAAAAAGTATTTGCTACTCACATTAAAAAAAAATTACGTATATTGTCATAAAAGTGCCCCATTGCAGCCTTTTATAGCAGAGACTCCTATGGTAGTAACATGTTTTTGTTAAAATGGACAAGGTTGAATAGCTTCTTGCAGAGAAAATTGATATGTGGGATCTAATGCAAGTTGCATTTCAAGCTTTAAATTATAAATGATCTCAACATGCAAGAATATGGAAACTGACAAGAGAAACATATAATTACATATCCACACATAATTCTAGAGTGACATATCCAAGCTTTCCAAAATATATCAAATGAAGATATAAGTGCAAGGTTGCTAAACTAAATTTTATCATTATGTATGGTTTTATGGTTTTCTTTTCTTTCTTTTTTTTTTTTTTTGTTAAGTCTTATTTGTTAATCTTACTTGAGACCATTACATTGGGAGGGTGAAGAAAATCAGATGACTTGACTCTTTGTGATAATGAGGGACAATGTGATCTGCCATCCTCCCCTTGGGACAACCAGTCTGTTGCTGTTTGTTCCTTCAGAGCAGTGCCCTAATGCCATCTTTTGTATAATGAGAAAGTGAATGACAAGAGAATCACATCAGGATCCTCAGTTACACTTCATGATCCTTCTGTTCACAGGAAGCCACAGTGCTTCCCATGCTCAGGGCCAGAGGAAGTTTATTTAGTTGCCATAAATTATATGCCAAGAAGCAAGATTATTCAACTTTTCAGATGACCTTTGGACTTTATGTTTAGAGTACAGAATGATGGCAAGAGCATTTGTGATTAAATGGCAAACAATTATCTTGATGTCGTATCCAGTTTCTTATTTGGGGGGTATGTTAGTTACCCCACAAAAGCTAGCTTTTCCTTGCTGTGGCCAAAATGCCTGACAAGGACAAGTTAGAGGAAAAAAGATTTATTTGGGGCTCATGGTTTCAGAGGTTCAGTCTGTGGTCAACTGAGTCTTTGCTCTGAACCTAAGATGAGGCAGAACATCTGTGGAAGGGTGTTACCCAGGGAAGCTGTTCCCCTCATGGTAGTCAGGAATCAGGGAGAGGAAGGGAAGGGGCCTCAGGAAGAGGAACTCATCAAGAGCACTCCCCCAATGACCCACCTCCTCAAGTCAGACCCCACTTGTCTATAGTCACCACCCAGTCAGCCCAGTCAAACTTGGACAGATCTAATAGGTTACAGCTCTCACTACCCAATCATTTTATTTCCAAACATTCCTGCATTAATGCAAGAGCTTTGGGGTCTTGGGGGACACCTCATATTCAAAGCATAACATGGAGATAGCTGAGTGATATTTTAAAAGACACAAAATCAGGGAGATTGTTTTTTTCTAAAAATAAAATTACATAAACTGACAGATATCAGTTCATAGAAAACAAGTAGAAGGAAAAGCTATACATAAAATTAAAATGATGCTAAAATTAGGAGGAATAAGATCACTAGAAATTAAAATCATCAATAATTAAATACTGCCTTTATAAAAATATGTTGTTAATAAGTATCTAATCATATTGCTATTATTCATTATTTACTCATTCATATTTACTCAGATATAAGAAACATAATGGAAATTTGTTATAAAGTCACTTAATTTGTACCTCTAAAGCAAATTTTAATAGAAAGCAGATAGTTCTTAGAAGTCATGGATAGGGTTTAGAAATTAGAGTCTCAACCAGATTTCATTAAGAGGTATTTAACCTACGAGGGCCATATGATATAGGGTTCTAAGAACTATGGTAATATCCACTGTATTAGTAAAGATAGCATAGTTGATATTTTTTTCCTCTCTTTTCTCCCACTGAACATTATTGGAATGATAACATCAGAGGGTTGTTGAAAACAAAAGGAAATTACATGTCTAAAGTGCCTAGGCTATAGCCTGCTGTACATTTAATAATGCCAGTTCTCTTTCCTATATTTAATAACACGAGGACAATGGAAATCTTTAAGTAGAAAATTTGGACTAATAGATAGCTAAGAAAACAAGTGCTACTTGAATTTTCAAAGAATCAAAGAGGAAATATTAGTACCCTCGCAGAAATGAGATTTGACTATCTCTCCACATGGTGAAAATGTATGTCACACAAAAATGTCTTGAACATGCTACTCTAGCTGTAATCTCTGGGTTTTTTTCCTGGATAGTAGTGGTTTATTTCTAGTTTTAAAGACAGAGGCTTAAATAGGAAGCCAAAGAGTAAAGACTCCTAGACCCAGAGCATGCCATCTGCCTAGCATTAAGCAAGAGCTGAAAGTCAGTTACAGAAGCAAAGACTTTCTGACCGTGATTTATGTTCCATCCTTGAATGTGACAGGAAGACTGCAAAAGATATTTGGAAGCCAATGCTTCCTCTGAATCAAGTAAATGAGTATATGCTAAGCCCCTCTCCCCAGACCATGCTGGCCTGTTAGGTAAGTTGCCAATATGGAGTCTTTGAATCCTGCAGCAAACTGGCTATCTGGGATGAGAAAATATCTCAAGGCCAATGATCATTGCTACTGTAAAGGCACAGTGCACAGAATAAACACTGGGGTCAGACAAGAGATATCCAGGATATTACTCAAAAACACATCTAGCTCAAAGCTGACAAGATAATCTGTTCCTATGAGTGCAAAGCAGACTGGAATGCTAGAGCTATGACCTACTCAAGGAAAGAAAAAAAGAGAGTGAAACTCTCCAAGGGCTCCATCTCAGGCTCTTTATGCAGGCAAAGCTCCAACAGACTTCAAAGGGAGTGTTGCTAAGGAGGGAGGCCTGGGCCAAGCCCACAGGGGGTATCACTTCCAAGATCCTGTTGCCATCTACATTTGGTGGACTGGCAAATGCAAATATTTCAGATACGAGTTTAAACAGATGAAAAAAGAAGTGTGAAATAGCTTGGAGATTTGCTTGCAAAAGAAACCTCAGAATTCCAGGAAAAGTATTTAAAATCAGAAGCTTCTTAAGTTATCCCCAATGTCCCAAGTGAGTAATTGGTGTGTGATAAAGGATCAAAAATTAAATTGTGTTTTAAACGGTTACATATTGCACTCCAATCTCCAACATATCACCTGATCCCAAAATTGTGAAAAAACAAACAAAAACAATTCTTTCAAACTTAAGTACTCCTAAAAGGTCAATAACATGTTTCTAGTTGAAACATAGATAATATTTTGATGCTTTAACCAAATTTTAACATACATGATGCTGATTAATGTAGAAGAGCCCAAGTCATCAAATATACTTACAGGAGGACCTGTGGGGTAAGGGGTGGAGAGAGAAGAAAAAGAAAAAGGGAGAGATGAATTAGTGAGTGTGCAAAATGCTAAGATTAAATAAAAGCTTGAAAGATCTTCATCATTCTCATCACAATACAAGGGACATGGAGGTTACTAAGAACTCAGTGATTATTGGTCATTTTGTTCTAGATCATGAACTTTTTTAGGTCATGAGCTCTTTGAGACCATCTCAGAAAAATGCCTTTATACTGGCACAAAAATCTTATATACAATCTCATGGGATTTTCAGATTCCTCAAGATCTGTTTGTCAATTACTAAGAGGGCCATCATTTTTTGGGGGGGCGGGCAGGGGAGTCGGTACCTGGGATTGAATTTAGGGGCCCTCAACCACTGAGCCACATCCCCAGCCCTATTTTGTATTTTATTTAGAGACAAGGTCTCACTGAGTTGTTTAGCATCTCCCTGTTCCTGAGACTGGCTTTGAATTTAGGATCCTCCTGTCTCAGCCTCCCAAGCCGATAGGATTTCAGGCATGCTCCACCATGCCTGGCCAATTATCTTAAGTGAAGTCTGTTCTATTATAAGTTTAGATAAAATATGAATCAAGAAAATCTTTGGTTATTTAAGACAGACCAGTTAATGAGAATTGATATCTAACTTCTTGAGTTAGGTAAAACAGCCAAATCAGAAATGTACCTGTGATTTGTTTTAAGAATCCTTTTCATTATTAATACTGTCTAAACATAAAAGAGTAACTCCTAGTGTTTATGCCAGGGTTTCATTAAAACTATGGATTCACTTCAAAACCCAAGCAAAGTCTAAGAAAATGTCAGTATTTCCTGCACTATATGTTCAGTTAAAGCACCAATTCTAAGTAGCAAAAAAGTTGAGAATTGATTTTTATGTTTCCAATAAAACTTTGCATAAGCATAAAATTTTCTTTTTCCCTTAAACGCTCTCTTTCTTATGACAAAAACGTCATTTCCATAATTGTGTGAATTCAGCAATATTTAGTCACTTCTTTTTGCCTCAAATTTATAAAGCAGCCTATTAAAAAAGTTTGCACTTGGTGAAGGGATACCTTTACAAGTTTTCAATTATTCAGTTTCAATGAGGTTGAAAGATAGCTTTTGAAGATACTTTTAAAGAAATCCAGCAGCTATATGGCTCACATTAATGAATTTTCATAATCTCTTTTTAATTTGACAGTTTTTTTTTTCAAAACGGAAAAGGAAATGAGACCTCCCCAATCTCCCAATTAATCTGCTGTCTGCTCCTCCTGGGTTAGTCTCCTAAGGTTTCAACACTCAGTAACTGACCATTCTGAATACTAATAAACAACTTAGAGAAAAAAAAGAAATTCACAGCATGTTACAATCAAACTTTAAATTACCTTACCATGAAAGAAAGAACAAATGAGCTGATAAAAACTTCATCTGGCCATTTACATTTTTGGAACCTTAGACTTCATAAAACAAAACAGTAAGTGAACTTACCTACTGGTATTATCGTGGTTGCAAAAATATTTTAATTTGGCATTTCCATTTTGGTTTGCCTATAGGGATTTGGCCTGAAAGCTAAAATGACTGGAGAGGGAGTCAGGACAATTAGTTCTGTTTCAAGTTTGGCTCATAAAAATTGCATGGCCTTGGAGGGATCACCTGACTGCTTCAGGCCTCTGTTTCTTCAACTACAAAATGAATATGCTGGATTGAATACCAATGCTCTTGTCATCACTAGAAGTTTTCAACTATACAAGAAGGATCAAAATCCCCAACACTTAAAAAGAATGGGAATAAAAGCATGACAAAATTGTGCCAGTTGGATGACATAATAATAAAGCTTTCCAAGGCATGTGCCCCAGTGTCCTAAGGCAGATATTTTTGCAAAAATCCTGTATTTCCTGACCACCTACAGAGATGGAAACATGGGCAATGTCACCACACTGTGCGCAGCTAAGAAACCCTCAGTGGGGACAGCAAAATTGGGAGTCAGTGGTTATCAAACTGCAATCAATATTTTGTAAACTTCTTATGACTTGATAAAAACAGAAGAGTAAAAAAAAAAAATCTAAATCTAGTGTAGAAGATTTAAACATACACTCAACCTCCAATAAGGCAGTAGTATCATTAATTAGAAGAAACAGATGTGGGGACCTCACTGGAACATGAATGACACAGCAGCTGAGAGAGACTTACCAGATTCTCCTCTTCGACCCCTCTTCCCTCGTTTTCCCGGAGGACCTGAAATACAAAGAATACATTTTTTAGTGTACTTTAACTTTTTTTCCCGGGGTGGTGGTGGTGGGGCATTGCAAAATGGTTAGTACATGATTTCTATATATTTTCTCACTGTTTTAAACCACCAACTTCAAAAAGAGACCTGATGTTTGTAAAGAGCAATGTTGTCTTTAGTGTTTCAGCAAAACTGTTAAGCTCTATTTAATTATAAGCTGATCTGATCTTCCAGTGTTACTGAAGAACATTAGAATCAGAATTTTTGTTCATCCTGCTTAATATCATCAGTAAAGAAAGGTTTTGCAAAGCAAAGTGTTAGTATTGAGATTTTGTTTGTTAAAAATATGTATTTTCTGAAAGTTTTAGTATATTACCAATAGAAAGTACTGATTCCCCAGTGACTACAGTTTCTGCTCAGTCAAGTTTATCATAATCTTTCTGGAATGATTATGATATTACATTAATTAGATATGATATTACATTAATTAAATGTAGATATTAAAATGTAGATATTAAAAATAGATATGATATTACATTAATTAAATGTAATATCAGTCAAGGAAAAGAGCTGTAAAATATTTCTATTTCATTACATGTGAATATACTGAAACTTCTTTAACTGATAATCAGTTGAGTAAATTTACCTCTCTTAACTGCACTATGTTTGGATAGTAAGTTTAATTTTTCTAGAGATAGACTCATTTAATGAATAGTCTTTGTGATGATGCTATTCTAAAAGTACAGAAAATACTTTTTTCCAGTGAGTTGACTCTAAGGACCACCAAGCTGGTATGTATCAGACTTAGCACAAAATTCTAGACATTCATAGCTTTCAAAGCCATTATTCTCAATTATATAATTTCTGTCCTCATTTCCTTGGGTAGGAATAGCTTCCACTGAATTATGGTTCAGGCAAATAGAAGAGAATAATTAGCCCACCATGAGAATGGAGGGCCTATAATATTGTTGGGAAAAAAGGCCAAGGAAAATAGAGAGTTGACTGGATTTAAAGAATGAGTTGCAGTATAGGCTTCAGCACACAGTGACTCTCAGTGTGACACAGAGCCACCAGCTTACACATGGAAACACTATCCTGAGAAATGAAAACATCAGTGGGCCAGTTAGTTTTCCCCCAAATCCTCCCACAGGATATATCTGGCCATGAGTGTTTGGGAAGAGGGTTAAAATCAATTGAGCAATGAAACAGATTAAAAATATTAGGAGAAGCTGCTTTGAAGTAAAATCCACAACAGTCATAGAAATTTCAGATTTCTTTCTGTATTCTGGGTTAAGGGGAGGTTTTTGTCATATTCAAGGTATTTTTGGTCAGGTTAAGAACAGGAAGAGAATCAAAGAACTAAGTATTCAAACCTAGTAAGTCCTCAATAGGTATGAAAAAATACATTTATACACTTACCCAAATATACATATATGTGTCTGTACATACTGACATTTTCTAACATATACAACTTCCTTAATATTAGTAATCAGATTTTTTGTTGTTGTTATACAAAGTCACTTAAACTAAGAACTACTTAAGAAACACTGTGTAGTTAATGATGTCTGTGGTTCACTTGGTAGGAAAAGTAGTAGAAGGCACCGTAAGAGAACAGTTGACCATTATTCCAGAGTAGAATAGAGAAATCCTAAGATGGAATTTTAATTGACAAGTAAAAACAATACACCTTTAAATACATAGAAGGAGAAACTTGGGACTATCAAAAGATAAAGAGAAAATATTAAAAATTACCAGACAGAGTTATAGAGAATTACAAAATGGTAGGCATTTTAACTGACTGCTGACTGACTCACAACAAAGGTGACAGAAGGTCCCACCCTAACTTTTAGGACTCATCTTGTCCTTACTTATTTATTGGGAATTAGCTTATTTACTACTTTTCCCCTCAAGAATCTTCCTTAGGAATGGTAAAATTCACCAAAAACAATAGATTGCATAAATAATTTTAAGAGATTGAAAAAAGTACTTTTAAAATAACAGATTAGGAAAAATGATCAAAGAAGCAATGGTATCTTTTGAAAAAAATTAAATGACAAAGGAATAATATTTCTGAATCTCTCTGCCTTAAATATTCAATCAGAAGGCTTAAAGAAATGAATTAAATGTTGCAGGAAATCTGTTACCTTGAGAATTGAAACACAGGGTGTAAGGAATTAGAACACACTTGGCAAGACAGATATCTATTGAAGAGAGTTTTACAAAGAATTTCATAATATTTGACAGAGAAAATGAAGCTAAATTATGAGATGATGAGAATCTAAAATATACTGGATTTGCAAATAATATCAAATTGAAGAAGAATATATTACAATTACAATAGGAAGGAGAAGACCATATTGAGTATTATCCTGAGTGCAGTGAACTGAAAAATTATATGAAACTCCCAGAAAGACCTAGATAAAGATCTTGCATCAAGGAGAATAAATTGAATTTTGATGTCTCTGTGTGGGTAAAAGAATTTGATCTTGCTTCTGAATTTAAGAGCAAAAATAAAATTCAAAAATGAAATGGATGAGATGAATTTGACAACAGACAGCTGGCCTATAAGAAGTGAAAAGACAAAAGATCAGGAAAAAACACATGATAAACGTTTTCCAAACAAAAGTGATATTAACAATAGTTGGAAAAGACAGTGACCATTTCCATTCCAAACTGAGTGATAAGTGTCAGTCAGGCATCAACTATAAGAATAAATAGAGTGGGCTGGGACTGTGGCTCAGCAGTAAATCGCATTTGCCTGGCATGTGTGAGGCACTGGGTTCCTTTCTCAGCACCATGTATAAATAAATAAAATAAAGATCTACCAACAACTAAGAATAAATAAATAAATAAAGTAGCTAGAACAGGACTCTTATTCACTGAATTTGGCCAGAGGTTTGTAACAGAAAATTCCAAGTAATTCTATCAGCAGAAGGACATGACTCTGCAAAAGAAACAGATTAAAAAAATATGAATGAGAAGAGAAAAAATAGAAGCTATCAGCAACAAAGGAAGTGAAACTTCCACACAGAGAATTTATGCATTGAAGAATGAGTTCTAGAAAATAGAGGGAGACTACAAAACCAGATTGCTCTTCAGGATTAGAAGATTCATGGCCACTGCCACTGCTTATGTTTTAGAAAGAGTTTGTGCTAACTTTGCAAAGATGATGCAAACAGTCTAAGAGAGAAATTCTTTGTTTATTTTTTTTAAAGCAGCCATAATGATAGTACTTTACAGACCAGCCATTATAAACCCAACAATAGACAGATCCAGGTCATCAAATAATATCACAGCAAGGCCTTTTATAGCAAGCCAGTGATTTGGGCCTAAACTAATATGGTGTGAACGCTCTACTCCTAACAAATGATATACTGTGTTAAGGCTCTCCTCTAAGATTAGAAGTAAACCCGTGCATATATATGAGCTTTCATGTGGCCTTGAGGGTGGGTGGTTATTAGAGGTACTAAACGTGCTGATCTGGCTTATCTGATTACTTTCAATAACCTGTTGATTCTATCCCTGTTTTTATGCATCTGTTTATTCCTCTCTACTCCTGTCAGTATTGCAAGATCAAGCTTAAACAACCTTTCTGGGGGCTCAGATACACAGTATTTATTTTTTATTTTTATTTATTTGGTTATTTTTTATCTTTTATTTTAGAGGACTACAAATTGAACCTAAGACCTTGCATGTGCTAGACAAGTTGGTTATCATTGATCTACATCTCCAGCTCCAGTATGCATTTAAAAGCAGTAAATTCAATTTAAAATTTGAAAAAAAAATTGACAAATTTAAACATGTCAATACAAACATGTATTGACATGTTTCAATGGCTAGTAATAAAAATACAAAAATTGTTAGTAAAATTATTCAGTGTATTTTAATTACAAACAATAAAAAGGAAGACACTAAACTTTGATTTTCATACTCTAATCAGATCAGATCAGAGTTTTAATAATGTGAATATTTATAATGTCCTGATCCCCTAAAACTAAATTTGTTTTGTTAAATTCCTAGAGGATATTTTAAAAACTGAATAAAAATACCCAAACTTTAAAATAATTTTATGGATATGCTTTTTATAAGAATGCTTATATTGAAGCTTTTATACAGGAATTTTTTGAGAATTCCATATAAAACTTATAACAAAATATATTTTTAAAATTCTGTCCACTCAATGAAGGTTAAATACAACTATGGAGCTGGGGATCCAAATCATTGGTAGAGCCCTGGTGTAGCAGACACAAGTCTCTGGGTTCAATTCCCAGCCCTTCAAAACCAAATTAACCAACCAAATATCATGCTTAGTGAAATAGCCAAACCCCCCAAACCAAAAGCCAAATGTTTTCTCTGATAAGTTCATGCTAATCCATAATGGGGGGTGGGGAAAATAAAAGAACTTTAGATTGTGCAGTGGGGAGTGAGGGAGGGGAGGGGGCAACAGGATGGGAAGGGTGGGGGAATGAGATGGACATTATTACCCTATATACAGGTATGATTACACGACCAGTGTAACTCTGCACCATGTTCAGCCAGAGGAAGGAGAAGTTATACTCTATGTATGATGTGTCAAAATGCATTCTACTGTCATGTATGACTAATTAGAACAAATTTTAAAAATTCTTAAAAATTAACCAACCAAACAAAAACCAAATCCAATGTGACCCATGGAAGGTAATAATAATAATAAAAAATTATTTGAGTGGCTAATAAATGAGCTTTTATTAACAATGTAAAATATTAAGTCTAAAGCCAACTGACTATGTACTCGTTTAAATGTAAACCAAAATACTCTTTTTATGTAGTAGCCAAAACAGGTTATGTTACTGGTTTAAAAGAAAATGAGCTGATTATTCCAGAATATAGTTTTCACTGGGAGATTCTTAAAAAGGAAAACATGATTTTCTGGCAAAGTATGTTTTTCCTTTCTCATGAAATATACCAAGAATAAGACTCTTGTTTTTTCTATTTTTTTTTTATTTTAAAGCAAGCAGAAATTTAACAATTGCTAATGTTTTAAATAAATACAAGTGATATATCAGAACTTTGAGTCTAATTCTCAAAATAATGTGATCATTATGAGTTGGAAAGAAATAAGAAATAGGTTGAAAGGATAAATGAAGGAAGGACCAGCGAAAAGACAGTACTTCAGAAGTTCCGAATACTTTGCCAGGCCTGTCACTCCCCAACCCAGTTTCTCTCCCAGGACTCTTACTCCCCCAATCCATGGAAAATGTGTAAAGCCACCTTTGTATTATTAATTGCCACCCCCTCAGTGAATAAATTAAGCAAAGAAAGATACAATATCTGGAGGAACCTACCATCTAGACAACTTTACAATACCATCTACCAATCAGATAATGAAGACCATGTCAGCTGAAGGATCCTGAGATTGAATAGACCACCAGAAGCCATCTTGATATCATCCCTCCCTCCCTCCCCTCTACCCCCGTCTCTCTCTGCATTCAAGGTCCAATTCTCCCTTGAATTCATATTCCTTGCTTTACTCCAAAAAGCATCTCTCTTGAGGTAGCTGGCATTCTCCCCTGAATGCACTTCTCCATTCCTAAATAAACTCCATCTACGCCTCTGTCTGGCAAGTGCTGAAATTTTTTTCCTTCACTTAAGCCAAGTCAAGTTCCCCCTTCTCTCTGGGAATTCCTTGGACCCTTTTCTGGAAACACCTCATCTCCTGTGACAATCAGAGTTATTTTCCAATAGGTTAAGAGTTTATATTGCCATAGAAGAAGGCCAATAAACAAAAATTGCCTTCTAAGACATCTTCTCGGTTATCTCATTAGTTGAGGCAAGGTTTAAATGAAACATTTCGAGTTCATTCAGAATTAACTGATATTTATAAATTTTATAACTAGGAAAAATGTTCACATTTATGAGACAACTGAAGCCTCTCACAAAAACACATTGGAAAACTACTGCACTTAAATAGTTCAAGAAAGAGATTTCCCAGCTCAATGCAACGAAGGCTTTTGGGCTTTATGTAGATGCTTTGTTTCCAGAAATGGAATTCCTGCAAATGAGACATTGCCTTTATTGCTGTTTTTAATATTTAGATAATAAATATAGTAAAATATTCAATAGAAACTATTCAAGACTATAAACAGCCTGATGTTGCAGTTCATTGACTTTAATGAGGTCTGATGTGACAGTTGTTATTTCTATCATTCTTTTCCCACATATAAAGTGTTTCATTATTATGGGACTAGAATGTTTTACCCCATGATCCTACAGGGGATTTATCATGACTGCTTTTTTAAATTTTCTACTTACAGGAGAAGGAGCTATGAGATGTCAGAAAGTAGGGGCTGTGAAATAGAAAAGATGTGTTTCTTTGTGAGATTATGTGCTATGTAACAAGCATGGTTACTATCTCTACAATGTAATATATCAACATGAAGCTACCCAGGAAAAAAGTTCCCAAGCTAAGCAAGAAAAAAGTTTAAATATGTTTCCTAGGTTCCATGTTTTTAGTGGAATTAAGAGTGGTAGACAATTGTCTCATAAATGTGGATATTTTTCCTAGTTATAAAATTTATAAATATCAGTTATTTCTGAATAAACTTGAAATGTTTCATTTAAACCTTGCATCAACTAGGACTGAACTTACATTGAGATAACCGAGAAGAAGTCTTAGAAGGCAATTTTGCTTTATTGGCCTTCTTCCATAGCAATAGAAACTCTCAAGCTATTGGAAAATAACTCTGATTGTCACAGGAGAAGAGGTGTCTCCAGAAACATAAAATTTTAAACATAAAATTTTAAACAACAACAAAAAATACGATCAACGGTTAAATGTATTTTTCCATAGGCTCAATAAATACAAATAATGTTAATTTTTAATTTATCAGAGATGGAAACAATCTTCCTTGTGGAAAATGGGGAGGTGGGAAACAAGCTAACAGAAACACTGTTTTCATCAATGACTTTGAAAGGTTT
This sequence comes from Marmota marmota marmota, assembly GCF_001458135.2. Taxonomy (NCBI): domain Eukaryota; kingdom Metazoa; phylum Chordata; class Mammalia; order Rodentia; family Sciuridae; genus Marmota; species Marmota marmota. Next base: position 38,603,483 of record NW_026000057.1, read on the forward strand.
TAAGGTTTTGCCAAACATCTGATGAATGAATTAAACACAGAAGTATCATATATATACCATCACACATGTAACCAGCCCAGATTTCTTTTAGCTGGTGCTAAATTAATTATTAAGTATGACCACTGCTAAAATTAGCAGTGGTATTAAAATTAGCAACTGGTATTAAAAAGTAAAAACAATAAAAATAAAAAAAGAGCTTTACTAACATTGAAAAATAGCATTGGAAAATGAATAAGTGAAAAGCCCAGGTGTGGTTATGAGAATGAGTGGAGGAGCATTTGGGAGGGAAAGGGAACAGGAAAGCCTGGACCCAATGAAACAAACATGAAGCCCCGAGTACACTAAAGCAGGTGGAGTAGGAGCGCAATCCAGGGAAGTCAGAGAACCTGATGGACCACAGTTCACAGGGGAAAGGCACAAAATACTTGCAGATAATAATAAGAGGGATAAGGACTAGTTTCTGAGTGCCATCATACACCTGGCTCCAGATCATCACTATATAGGAACCATTTCATTTTTTATACTATTCATGTTACCTCTTTGGAAAATGGTGTTGGAGAGAGGTTAGGTGATTTGCTGAGTGTCACATAGCTAGGAAGTAGTGGGTTATAAACATGAGGTTTATATCCAGTCTGCTCCTGGATTTTGAATGCTAAGCCAAAAGACTTGTCACTTACTGAGCCCACTGTGTATCACTGAATTTGCTGATACAAAAACAGAGTTGCCATTGAAGAAAATAGGAGCCTTCAGTAAACTTAGTAAGAATAGGTTCACAAGTATTTCTGAAGTCCTTCGTCTATAACTCAGGTTATATTCTTATTTTTAGCTCCTCATTTTACGTGAAAAATAATCATGAGAAATCACTAGCCAAAAGTCAGTCATTTTTTATTTTACAAACCTATCTTTACATACTGAAAACACACATGGTTAACTCAAGGGCATGGGATGAGCACATACTGTTGGATAAGCTTAGCTAATAAATTCTTACACAATGCACACCAGTTTTTTAACCAGTCTGTTACATATAAATATTTAAAGTAAGACAAATTTTAAAAATGATCTTCTAAAAATGAAGGATCTACATTACGTCTACATTACTTACTGTACTCTCAGTACCTGGCACATAATTAAATGTTAGTTAAATGGATGGCTACTTTTTAAAAAGCTGAAACAACAAGAATGCTTTTTGCAGTATTTCTTCTGATTAAAAAAAAAGAAGAAGAAATAGTAGAGTACAACTATTCAAATCAGCCACAGGAAGCTCTACATGAAGCACTCTCTCAGCAAACCAGCTATGTGGCTTTGGATGGATTAATCTTTTAGAATCTGTTTCTTCATCTACAAAATGTAGATAATATATACCTCAGAGTTATTGTGAGAATCAAATATACTTGGCTTGTAAGTACTGAGCACGGAACTTCAATGAGGACACGTGTGCCTTGTGCTGCAAGACTCAGTCACATAGAGGGAAGCACAATCAATGAAACACTTAGGTTTTTGAGACATTGTTGAATTAGAAACCCAGGAGAAAAGAGCACCCTCTACACCTTTTCTGCTGCAGACCAGCCTCTGCAAAGTCTCCAGAGTAAGGTTTCTTCAACACCTTTCTGTAGCCCCCAACACCAACTCTCAACAGATGCCTACTGCACAGCACTTGTTTATCCAGCTTTTTCATTGCTATGACCAAAAGACCCAATAAGAACAAATTTAGAAGAAAAAGAGTCTATTTGATGCTCACAGTTTGAGAGGTCCCAGTCCATGGATGGCGGGCTCTATTGTTCTGAGCCCAAGGTGAAGCTGAGCATCATGGGGGGAGAAAGCAGCTCAGACATGGCAATCAGGAAGAAGAGCTTCCCAAAATGTAAACCCTAAAGACATGCGCCCAGTGACCTACCTCTCCAGTCACAACCTAACTGTCTACAGTAACCACCCAGTTAATCCCTATCATTGGATTAACCCACTGATTAGGTTATAACTCTTATAATCTAATCATCTCACTTCTGAATGGTCTTGCATTGTATCACACATGCGCTTTTGGGGGACACCTGATATCCAAACCATAACAGCACAGCACAATGGTAATGAATGTGGACTATGCAACGTGGCCACCTGAGTTCCTAATGTGGCTTAGTCATGTGCCAGTCTTTGTGCCTCAGTTTCTTCATCTTTAAATGAGGTGAATCATAGTATCTACTCATTTTTATAAGGACGCTATCAGTTTGTCCATTTAGAACCATGTTCTGCACAAAGTAAATGCACTTTAGATGTTACTGATTGTAATTATTTTTCACATCTCCAATTGTTTCTCACTTGTCCTTTGCTAATGATAATTTCTATATTTTGGTTTCTCAATGTCAACTCAGGACCAATATTCTAAAAAAGAAACCCACTCACTCACTACCTTCCTATCAAAATAGTTTCATGGCTTTCAGAATTTAGGCTGTTGGGACAATTTTTCACTCATGCAATCTGGAAATCTCAGTTATTTTTTGGTCCTTTCCTCTCATTCCTGAGAAATTTAAAGTTTTATTGATTCTTTTTCACTGAAATAACTCTTACACATGCCTTTCTTTACATTCCCGTTGCTGATACTGTAGTTTGAGCCTTTGCTTTTCAGCTTTAAATACTTCCTGGTCTTTCTCAAACATACGTGCACAGAATTGCTAACATCATCATTCCAACCTATTTTAATCATGCAATTCCCTGATCACTAAATACAGGAGGAAGCAAGTGCTCTGGCCCCACACACAGGCTTTCGCCATCATAACCCATCCAGCCCTGAGCCTCTTTTTTGCTTGATTTCTGATCTTTCATCCTCTCATCACTTAAGCTGAATTTCAAGAAGATATGTAAAAAATTGATTTAAGTTTTAAAAAAAGTAAATAAAATTTTAAAAACCACTTTGCTATATCAGAAAGGAAGAAGATGATGAAGATCCTCTCTCCTTTTCCATGTATTTTGACCATTTTTCTCCTCTGATCTGTTCTCTAACATACCCATGAATTGATTCTTGCTGTGAAATAAATTCTGCCTTCTTGCAATATCATTACCAACTTAATACATATTTTAAGAATTGGGTACTAAAAGTACACAAATTATTTTTAACCTTTATCTTCAGCTTCCTGAATAAGAATGGCATTAAATATTTTAAACTACAGTTTCAGAAGGAGTTGCTATTTGCCTATTTGCGGAATCAATTTGCTCAATGCCATGGTATATTTGGAAATGTCATGCATATGAAAGGGCTCTACAAAATGTCAAACTATTTTGTTAAATCAACTGAGAGCAAAATGCAGAACAGGTTAAGATGATGGTTGGCCTCCCATAGAAACTGCTAACACAGGTGATCTCCAGAAAATCAAATCCCATGAGGCCATTACAAAAGATACTCAAAATCGACTAACTGCCCCCCACAGAGAATCATTCCTTCCATCAAAACAATCATAGTTATTTCCTTACAGTTAAATCTCAGATTCAGACTGACAGGTAAATCCTCTAGAATACAAAAACATACTGAGTTGACTTCTATGAATACAATGTTTCCAAATATGACTTCATATTAATTCTAGCACTTCACTTCTGCTACACTCTTCAAGTGCAAGGCAAACACTTTCCAAAGAAACCACACAAGGGCCAATCCAAGACTAGTGAGAATAGGAACGTACCTCAACATTATAAACCTATATATGCTAAGCCAAAGGTCAACATCATTCTAAATGAAGAAAAATTGAAAGCATTCCCTCTAAGAACTGGAACAAGACAAGGATGCCCTCTTTCTCCACTTTTATTCAACGTCGTCCTTGAAACTCCAGCCAGAGCAATTAGACAGAAGAAAGGATACAAATACAAAAAGAAGAACTCAAGTTATCATTATTTGCCAATGACATGATTCTATATTCAAAAGATTCAAAAAATTCGACCAGAAAACTCCTAGAACTAATAAATGAATTCAGCAAAGTAGCAGGATATAAAATTAATAGCCATAAATCAAATGTGTTCCTATATATCAGTGATGAACCTACTGACAGAGAAGTTAGGAAAACTACCCCATTCACAATAGCCTAAAAAAAAAGAAAAGAAAAGAAATTGGGAATCAGTCTAACAGAAGAAGTGAAAAACCTCTACAATGAAAACTACAGAACACTACAGAAAGAAATTAAAGAAGACCTTAGAAGATTGAAAGATCTTCTATGTTCTTGGATAATCAGAATTAACATTGTCAAAATGGCCATACTATCAAAAGTGTTACACAGATTTAATGCCATCCTATTAAAATCCCAATAACATTCTTCATAGAACTAAGAAAAAACAAACAAACAAACAAACAAACAAAAACCAATCTTGAAATTCATTTGGAAAAATAAGAGAGCCAGAATAGTCAAAGCAATCCTTAACCAAGAAGAGCGAGGCAGAAAGCATCACAAAATCAGAACTTGAACTATACTATAGAGCCATAGTAACAAAAATAGCATGGTATTGGCACCAAAACAGACACATAGACAATGGTACAGAATAGAAGACATCAAGACAAACCCACATAAAAGCAGTTATACTAAACAAAGAAGCAAAAACATACATTGAAGAAAAGATAGCCTATTTAACAAATATGCTGGAAAAACCAGAAATCCATACGTAGCAAAATGAAATTAAACCCCTATTTCTCATCCTGCACAAAAGTCAACTCAAAGTGGATCAAGGACTTACACACTAGAACTGAGACCCTACATTTAATAGAAGAAAAAGTAAGTCCAAATCTTCACTGTATCGGCTTATGTACTGGTTTCCTTAACAAGACCCCTAAAGCACAATTAGTAAAATCAAGAATCAATAAATGGGATGGAATCAAACTAAAAAGCTTCTTCACCACAAAGGAAACAATAACATGAAGAGAGAGCCTATAGAAGGGGAGAAAATCTTTACCACATGCACCTCAGATAGAGCATTAATCTCTAGGATATATATAAAAAACTCAAAACACTTAACACTAAAAAACCAAATAACTCAATCAATAAATGGGCTAAGGATCTGAACAGACACTTCATAGAGGAAGAAATACAACTGATCAACAAATACATGAAAAATTTTTCAACATCTCTAGAAATTAGAGAAATTCAAATTAAAACTACATTGAGATTTTATCTCACTCCAGTCAGAATGGCAATTATCAAGAATACAAGCAACAATAAATGTTGGTGAGGATGTGGGGAAAAAGGTACATTCATACATTGCTGGTGGAACTGCAAATTGGTGCAACCACTCTGGAAAGCAGTCTGGAGATTCCTTAGAAAACTTGGAATGGAACTACCATTTGACCCAGCTATCCTACTCTTTGGTTTATACTCAAAGGACTTAAAAATCAGTATACTACAGTGACTAGGCCACATTAATGTTTACAGCAGTTCAATTCACAACAGCCAAACTATCTAACCAACCTAGATGCCCTTCAACAGGTGAATTGATAAACAAATTGTGACATATGTGTATATTACTTAGCCTTAAGAAGAATGAAATTATGGCATTTGCCAGTAAATGGATAGAGCTGGAGAATATTACGCTAAGCAAAATAAGCCAGTACCAAAGAACCAATGGCCAAATGTTTTCTCTGATATGCAGATGCTAATTTACAATAAGGGCTGAGGGGTAGGGGCCTAGGGAAGAATAAAGGTACTTTGGATTAGATAGAGGGGAGTGAAGAGAGGGGAAAGGAGGGGTTATGGGGAAAGGATTGATAGTAGAATGAACCAGGAATTATTACCCTGTGAGCATATGTGATTATACTACTTGTGTAACTTTGTATCATGTACAACCAGAAGAATGAGAAGTTACACTCTATTTCTGTATGATATGTCAAAACGCATTCTACTGTCATGTATAACTAATTAGAACAAATTTTTAAAAGTTATTTAAAAAATATAACTACACTGATATTTCATCTCACCCAAGTAAAAAATGCCAATCATCAATAATATAAATTATAATAAATATTGGTGAGGATGTGGAGAAAAAGGAACACATGTAACTTTTATTTGTAAAGTTGAGTGATCTAATTTGTTTGTCATATATTGCTTTTTATGTATTTTATTCTTATAATTACTTTATGATTAAAAATAAAAAGTAAAAGAAAAATGAATACAAAAAAATCATAGTTTTTAACTTTGGAAGTTGTGTTTCTTTTCTATGTTGAGTAGGAACTAATGGAGTTTTAAAAAATAGAAACCTTTAACTTTAACTTTTTTTAATACACCTCTTCATAGACTTAAATATAAAGAAAACACACATCAACATTTTATTGGTTTTTCCATCCAGTATCTCTTAACAAAGACAGGAATCTCAAAGCACACCCAGGCCTGGATGTGTGTCACAGGCCAATCTAACTACAAGTGCCAGTCAACCTTCAAGAACTTAGGAAAGACCCTGTTAAGTAGACCAGGAGCTCTGGAACTAACTACAGGGGTGAAAGTTCAAAGGTTACTCCTTTAGGTTATGAGGGAGAGGGTAATTTTAAAGTGGAATTTGAGTTCTATTATTTTGCAACTTGACTGTCATAACAGCTTATCATAAAATGGAGCAGTTTTAAAATATGGAATTTTATCATGATATCTCATGAAACTGGAGGGAAAACCTTCAAAGAAAATATCTACTATAATAAAGAGAGGGAGCAGCCATGCTCAGAGGTAGGACCAATACTATGAAATCTATTTCATGCTTCTTGGTAAAATAACAAATTTTAAAAGTGTAAGTAGGTGGGCTCATTAGTTCTTTCAAAACACAAAAGAAGGTGTCTTGAATAAGATAATTGTATGATATACGTAAATTTCTCACACAAAGAGCTTTGTGTAATGTATGTTCAATAGAATAAATTTCCATTTATAGTTATTCTCCTATCTCTATTTAAGAGGAAACAAAAATGAGGAAATTAGGATCTTAATCTATTTTGACATGACCTATATTCCATCCACATGCACATTTGTGAATATGTATGATCTAATCAGGTTTAGTCCTTTCCCACATACAGACCCCTCAGTGCACAATCATTATTAAGAAATTCTGAAGTTCTGCTGGTAAGCTTTGAAGTTAGTTGTTAACACTCAGCATGAAAAAAGGATTACTATAAATAAAATAACCCCACTAGGCACCTGATTGAATTTGATTGTTCTCTGAATATTTTATGCTGAGATAAATGTGGGCATTACCAGCTTCTTGACTTCTAAAATATTTTTATGTCAAAGAGTAGGCATGAATGCCTTATGCTATTGACACCTTATGTGTATGTTTGTTTTCTTCCTGAAAAGCTCTTTTTAATTTGGGAGAGATGTAAGGTCTACAACAAAATAAAACAAAACCCAAAGAACAATATAAGCTAGTATATAATACAGCATTACTCTGCAAATGAAAATGCCTATAACACAGTCACTCAGAGAAGAGATTTGAAGTGTGGCAGAGAGGGGTAACATTAGCTTGTCTTAAAAAGGGTATGTTAAAAAAAGAGTAAGAGGTATAAGCTAGCATGTGTCCTGCAGCTATCCAGGAGACCACTTTCATTGGCAAATAAATTAAGGTTGGATAAGTGAGGTTAGTCCAGATTATCAAAGCCTTCAAATGGCTGGAGAAATTAGGAAATTTTCCAATACATAATAGGAAAGAAATATCTTTTTAATTGCAATTTATTTATTTATTTATTTTTATTGGTTGTTCAAAACAAAATATTAAGTAGCAAGATAGGGTGAAGACAGCAGTATTGTGGGAGAACTAACCAGGGAGGAGGTAGGGAGGTCAACCATGAGTCTCTCATGAGAGAGCTAAGACACTTGGTGACCAAGGGACTAGTGACAAATGGGGATAGAAAATTATACACTAAAAGTAATGTCTGACAAGAAGAATTCACTAGGAGGCCTACTTAGAGGAACTGAATCGGTAAGGTTAAAAGTCAAACATAATCTCCAGATTTGAGCCTTACAGAATATAAAATTTGGTAGTATTCTTTATATATCTTGGATAAATTAAACAAATATCCCTCTATTATTAACAAAAATATCAGATGACAACCTTGGGACTTGAAACAGTATTAAAATACTGGCATGTCAATATGAATTGGAACCTCCGCATTTCTTCTCTCAATATGAGATGCATCAGCCTTTACAGTAGAAGATGCAGGCTCCCAAACTCAAAAAACATTGGTTCTCATATTTGGACATATATATCACAGACATAATAGCAAAGTTCTACCCCAGGAAATAGATAATAACTTGATGATAATATTACAGAATCTATAACAACCAATAATAAATCTGAGATCAAATCTATTAGGGTTATTTGAATCTTTTTATTGAATTCCTTTAAAATCTGTGAAACACTTTCCAGTATGTCCACTGGCACAGTGTTTTAATTCAGAATTTCCATGAGTGGAATACTGATTTGAACCACCCCTAAAATAAGGAGCCAGCAGGATCAGGAATAGAGAACTATAGACCTTGTATACCTTGTTGTCTTTAAGTTTTGCAGAATCTTTTAATTTTTAAAAAAAATTTTAATAGTTCTACAGAATCTCAAACTAATTATCTGTAACATGGAAGGACTATTCTACAGGTCCATGTTTCTTTTCAATAATATGATTCTATGAGAAGCAAAAGAAAATAACTCATCTCCTCACTAAATAGCCACACCTGCTCTCCAGTACCTACCCCCCCCACACACACACACACAAAGGAAGTAACCTCAAATCCATCAAAGTATACAGAAGAACGCCAATTAAGTTAGTTGATTTTGCATCAAATAGTCAGGTATTTCATTAAATGAGCATAATAACAGCAGTCATAGCCTTGAGGCTGTAGAGGGTAGAGGTACAGCATCAGATGCAATGGTAAGGATGTCAGCCAGAGCCCCACAACCCTACTGGCTTTTGGGAACTGTGGCTAGAAGTAGGGAGTGGTCATGAATGACAGCAAGTGCTCTGCTTCTCTCAGGCTCATCTAACCCCAGGACTGATGGCTGCAGCTGAGAAATTCCAGAGGGATTGAGGAGGGGAAGTGCCCAGGGCATGATGTAGGCACACAAATCCCTCTGGAGTCCTAATCATTCTGCCGCATACACACAATCATGAAGCACAGTTGTTTGATCTTGCCACACTCTACCTCCTTTGTGAAGAAATGGGGAGACTGCTGGGAAGTAGGAATACTTGCATTCGATTGCATCACAGGTTGTGATAAAAAAAAAAAAAAAAACAACTACTCCTTGGTTGGCCATGTCAATTATAATCTGAATTATAATCAGATCAGGTCTACATTCCAGAAGAATGGAGATAACTGCGTTCTGTAGTTACACAACAGAAACTATGTTGTGTTTATTGTGCTATAAAATATTGAAATATTTTAAAACATTAAAATTTGTTACTGCAAATAACACCAAATAATTTATAAACACTGCTTTTCTGCTTTATTTGGTGTTTGTAGGCTTAAAGAATAAATCTTTTACTTCTGTTGGATAAAACAAACAAAACATCCAATATTAATTTGGAAGAAGCCATTTAAAGATAATTATTGAACAACCTCTATTTTTATTTAAAGACTATTTCCAGTTTAGTTGTTGGGCCTAGATTGGGAGCCAAGATTAAAAAGGCCTTCTTTATGACAACAGATTCAAGTATTCAGGGTATAGCAATGGTTTTATTTTACTACAGCAACCAATGATGAAATGCAATATGGTCAGATTAAAGGTAGTACATAACTATATTTTTGTAGTAATATCTTTGTTGAACCCACACATGCTATCAGTCATTTAAATCCAGAACCTGGAGCTAAACTGAATCCCATCAAAGTCTTCTTTACATGCTCCACCTGCCCTAGGGTGGTACATACAACATTAGAAGCAAAGCTTAGTGACAGCTGCAGAAACATATTTAGTGAAGTTAAAATAGACAGCAATCTAGAATAATTGTGACAGAAATTTCTGGACATTCATTGTTAAATTAATTAAACAAACACTCCAAATTCAGAGCTGATTTGCAGATGGTACACATCAGGACTGCTAGGTTGTTAGTTTTGGAAGTCCCCCTCCCGACCACTAACAAGTCCCTGCCCTCCTAAGACTTAGGAGATCTGGCCCCTTCCCTGGAGCTCCCTGGGCCAAAATGGTACTAAAGGAAGAAACGCCCAGCTCTGTAGGAGATCTCCTAAACTGCTTCCTGCATCCAGGCTGGCATCTATTATGATTTGTTGTGCCTGTAACATACTACTTGACAAAAATTTTGAATACCACCCTGCCTGCTGCCATCATCATTACAACACAAATCACACTGTGTTGCAATTATTTCTTTTCAAGGCACTTTTCATTTACTTATCTCAAGCATCTGAGAATAAAAAGCCAGTCTAACTCATCTTTGAGCCTTAGTGCCTAAGAGAATTATAAAGTATTAGGAGATATTTGGTGAACCTATGAATGAATGAGAATTATAAAAGTCCAATTTCATTGTGTCACTTGGGTAATATAACTTTTTCAGATAAAGTTATTTTCGTTCTTATGCAACGTTTGTGATTTCTTATAAGGATCTTCCTATAGACATACCACCTTTAAATATTCCTTGGCTTTCACAGAAACACAATAGCAATGAACTAACAATCCCAGAAGAGAACTCGTAAGTCAATTGTGCTTGTCATCTTACTCATGCCATTTGTCCATGAAATGGGAATAAGGTTTACGTGAGATTATCATATCAGTAAGAAAATATCAACATTAAAAAGAACCTCTTTCAGCTGACTGAAATCAACTGTAGAACTTACATTCTCCAAACCTCCATACTTTTTTTTTTTTTAATTGGTTCTGGGGATTAAACTCAGGACTTCGCACATACTAGGCAAGCACTCCACCACTGAGCTACACCCCCAGCCCTCCATGCTGTTTGAATGTATACAATTTCTGAGATTCCCCCACCCTGCACTCCACACCTGGGAGTCCCCCACCAATAGGCTTTCAAGGGCAACCCCACCCCATCTCAACGAAGAGCAACTCTTTGACTTAAAGGAAAAATAATCCTGAAAATAAATTTATCTTCATGGCATTTTAAAAATGATAATTACATAGAGAAAAAAAGCTCATATTTCAACTTCTGTTTCAAAAAGTATATTTTTCTAAATTGTTATAAACAATTTGGTTTCTGTCAAGATTTCTTAAATCTGGAAAACAAAACATTAAAAGCACCAGCAATGCTTTGAGTAAAATGTCACCCCCACCCCAATGTAGAATCACAGAGTGGGTTTTGTTTTTTTCCTTCTTTCTAGGGGATGATGTTTTGGTGCTGGTCAGGAACTGAATTTCTGTTTCATCACATTGAGGGCCATTCATTTAGCACATCAGGAAGCACCGTGGGGAAATATCTTTGCAGAAGGATATAGTCTTCATCTTCTGGTGAAGAGTTTTTGTTTTCTCTTCCAGGGAGTAGTTTATGTACTATGTTTAGGCCACACATGAAAGTAACAGCTCTCTCATGAGACTGCCTTTGGCTGATGCTATTGGTTTGGAGGCCAAGATTATGGTAATGATTTAAAGAGGGAAAGAAACAAAGTGGGATAGAAGGAAAAGATGGAAGAAAAGACATTAGTGAGGTGAAAAATTTTTCCCAATCCACTTTGACACAATTACAGTATGTGACAGGAAATTGGGAGGCAGGTCAGCTCTCAAAACCAAAGACACAGGGACAGTGTCTTCATCAGGTAATCAATAAGTGGGCATTTTTTTTGGCCTGGTGCTCCAGAGGAATGTCAAAGATTCCAACAATAATCTAAAACCCAAAACTTACTTGTTCTCTGTCTACTCAATACTCAGAAGTCCACTGGGACACGTGCGGTTGCTTTAGGTAGCCCCTCCAAGGCCAGCTGTGCATATCTTCAGTAGCCTGGAAGCTGGCCAGTGCAGTAAGCCCCATGCAGGACTTGGGAAACTAATCCCTTCTATTATTGCTTTTTCACAGGTGGGGCACCTGCCCTTTTCCTTTTACCAAGATCTTCCTAGTGGCATATTAAAGGCTCCCCAAACTCAAAAAGAGCATTTGGATCATTCTATGTGAATGGAAAAGATGAATGTAACAGTGAAACACTAGCAACGAGTAAGCAAGATATTTAGTCTATGGCCTGGTGCACATGCAGCAGATTTATCATTTTTGACAGCCAGACTGAAAGGGAGGGGGAGGAGGGAAAGAAGGAAGGAAGAGAGGGAAAGAGGGAAAAGGCAGGGGAGAAAGATAGAGGGGGAAACATGGTTAATATTCAATTATTAGTTTGTCAGAAAGACAGCTAATTCTAACTCTCCTATCACAAATCTGAAAAATTCCTAAATAGTGATTTAAATATAAAAATAGCAGCATGCTTGAAAGAAAGGAATATAAGTTTTAGTGCTTATAGGACTGGATTTTAATTTTATATCCATTAAATATCCAATTCTCTAAATATTAACTCTGAATCTTTTTCTTTATCTATAAAATGGAAAAGATACATATGAACTTACCAAGTATTCATATATTTTTTTTAAAAAATGCACCAAATGATATCTCATAGGGGAGCTTACATACAAAAGAAGACAGATGACAAACAAGTAATCCAAGAAATTTGTTGCATATTTGAAAGATATAATTAGGTGCTGCACCAGAAAATAATTATGATAGGAATTGAGATAATATATGAGAAGTATAGGATTCTGGTCTCAAAGGCAGATCAGCAGAGTAGAGGAAAAGGAACAGGCAGAGGGTGGAAAGGAGAGAAAGAGAATACTGGGGAATGACACTGGCCAAATTACATTGTTATACTGTGGACCTGTATGAATATGTAACAAATCCCAGCATTGTGTATAATTATAATGCACCAATAGAAAATATGGGAAAAAAGAAATCCTTACCTAAACAAGATCACAGAGATTTTCCCTAAGCACTTCTTTAAAACTGTATGTCACCAATTTTGATATACTATATTCTTATTTTTTTCTGATTTAAAAAAAGAAAAGCATAGGCTAAAACACAGAGTACTCAAGAGATACAAATACATTCACCTGCTATTTTAACCCCTCTAAAAATATTTTGAGCCAGGTGTGGTGGTGCATACCTGTAATCCCAGCAGCTCAGGACACTGAGGCAGGAGTTCAAATTCAAGGCCAGCCTCAGCAACTTAGGAAGGCCCTAAGCAACTTAGTGAGACCCTGTCTCAAAGAATAAAAAGGGCTGAGAATGTGGCCAGGGGTTAAGTACCCCTGGGTTCAATCCCTAGTAACCTCCCGAAAATATTTTTAAATTCTTAAAATTATGTGCCAAAAAATAGGCAATTTAAACTAATAGTAACCTAATTAATTTAAATTATGGCTGTCTTTCATGTCAACTAGAGAATATTTCTTCAATTTAGAGCATCAGGGACCATAATCATTTAAGTAACTCCCAGTAATGAGAGCAGGCTGAAGTCGAATGCTGAGTGTCAGATAACACATGTGATGACATCTAAAGAAGAGGAACACAAAGAGAATCGGGGTCCTTGATGCAGACCAAACCAAGGATGCTTTCTCTATAAGTAAAATAGGCTTATCTATCTATGGGTTTATTTTCTTTTCTGGGAGAAAAACAAGAGAACTGGGATTGTCCAGGAAATGTAAAAACTCTACCTTTTAATCATTTGGAAACTCATTTTATTTACTCGTCTATGAACTAGGCATTATGCTACTTACCTTCAATAGCTGAATTTTAAAGGATGCTATTCTAAACAAATAAGATAACTATAAATAGGACATTTTGAGAATTAAAAAAAGCAATAATATAAAAAAATGTTTCATTTCCCTAACATAACTGTTATCGACTTCAGGATATTTTCAGGTTTATATATGTGATATTATATACATAACATTTTTTAAACTTTTTTATTTATTATTACATCCCAAGCATTTTCCCATGTTTTATTAGTCTTCAAAATTTTTACTTGAAATCGTATTTGGCTAAATAGATATTTCATTTAGGAATAAATTATATAATGCTTGATTCTAATTTTCCTATTGAACATTGTTGTTGCTCACATATTTTGACTCTATTAACAATATATCATTATGAACATCTTAATGCATAACATTTTTTTTGTTTGTTTTGTTTTGTCCACTCCCCATAAAAAGGACAATTTCCTTGGGATGAGGTAATCAGAGATGTGACTCCTGGGTTAACAGGAGTCAAAGATATGTTTTGTGAGAATTGACACAAAAGCCTAATTGCTTTCCAAACATTTATACTAATTCATATTGCACCAGAAATGCAAAATGATTTATCTGTGTATTTGTGCCAGCACTGGATAATCTCAACAATTTCTAAATTTTAGATTAATAGATGAAAGATGTTACCTTAATTTAACTCTTTTTCTTTCTTTCTTTCTTTCTTTTTTTAACTAATTAAGCTGAACATTTGATAGTTATAATTCCTCTTTTCTAAACTCATTTTATGTTTTTTGTATGGGTGAGTATTGAGCATTATTAGAAAACTTTTGTCATTTTGAAAACTGGTGTCTGAGGTTATTTTGTTCATGGAAGTTTTCTTTCCTCTGTCATGTGTAACCCAGTCAGATAACAGATCTCAGATTGTATAATTTCATGCTCTCTGCAATTATAGGATCAATATGATCTCTCCAGTCTGGTGGTTAATAGTGATTTCACTATTTCTGTTTTTTTTTTTTTCTGAAGTCTGCAATACAGACTCACATTCTCAGTTTGCAGAACCCTCTGCATGTTGCTTTCTTCTTTCTGAAACCTTTTGAAGGCTCTGAAATGACAAACACCATGTACCACTATACATCCCCAACCTCACCAAGATGTCTTATTTCTCAATACTGTATGTTGCAATCAGCACTACAGCTGCCAAGCTATTCCCTGCCCAGATGTGCTAAATCAATTGCATAACTCTACAGGGGGTCCACATAAAACTATGTGGCTCAGCACTACCCCCACCATACACTGCCCTGACTCTGCAAGGCAGTGTGGGATCTAATGGCTCATCCCATTCCTCTTCTGTTCTGTTAGGGGTTGGTACCTGCAAACAAGTTTCATCAGGTTAAAGCTTTCAAAACAGATTTACCATTTCTCACTAAGCTTCCAGATGGGATCACTATACTGTTATACACACTATCTAGTTCATCCAGTGAATCTCTGAAAAGTGTGTGTGTGAGTGATAGAGAGGCAGACAGACACAGAGATATAGACAAACCCCAAGGCCTAGGCATCCTACCTCAGTTCAAACAAGCTCTTTAAACATCATTTATTTCCTGAATATAATATCTGGGGCTGTTCTACCTTTACAATCTCCAGAGGGCTCAGAAATGACTCTAGAAATAGCTTCTGTGATGGCCATCATGAACACAGACATACACATAAGATCCACAAGAACAAATTCACTTTTATATTTGGTACTGGTTACTCCACTTGGTGTGTAATTTGCTCAAAAAAGAACACAGTTGCAGCAGATCTTCTTTAATAAATGCCACCTGGCATTCTGGCCTCATAGCATTTCATTGTTGACTGATAGATATGCAAGGGTTAGCTCTGAACCACAACAAAATGTATCCTTTGGAATACTGCAGCGCTGTCTGTGTGGTCTACTGATAACCAATCTTCCTCTACTCTTGCTAGCAATAATTTATGTAATTTAAGATGTTATCATATCTTTCCTGGTTGCTTTCCCTAGAGGCTGGAAACACTCAATCCTTTAATATCTTCTCAAATAATTATATCATCAAGATTTTGCTGCTCACCCTCAGATTCTGATTTTTCAGTGTCATTACCCAGACAATAGCCACAATTGAAAACAGTAGTTTAATAAAGAGAAAGAAAACCAAAAACAATGTTCTTTTGTCCAGACTGTAATCATTTAACTGATTTTAAAAAAACAAGAAAGATGCAGATTTTCTAGACAAGGTCAATATTGGATATGTGCGTGGCTGTTTTGGATAGTTGAGGAATGAAGCAAAGTGGTTCCAGAAAATATGACCACTTTAGTCCCCAATCCTTCCTAGTACTGCTGACTTTCTTTGCTTTGAAGGGAAAATAAACTATTTTTAAAATTTCACATTTTAATAGAAAATGAAATATACAGGATAGTCACACTAAATGATACAAAGTGCTAAACTGTTTTAGCTAATGTGTGACATCCAAAGCATCTCCCAAGCTACTTAAACTGTATCCAAATCTAATTTACAGACAGTTGGGTTCCTGTTGATGTGACTTAGTCTAAGTAATTAAATTAACATAATATCCAAAGGGAGTGCTGTGTTATTAATCTCGTTAATTATGAGAGTATGATTAAATGGTTTATATTGCAATAGTAGCTCAGAAAGTCACAGATGTTTTATTTAAGAAAACTGAGCTTGTTTCAGCAAATGTTTACAAAGTTACTAAAAAAGTAAAAGTGCCAGTGATACTACTCAGGCCCTAATAAAACACAAAGTTTCATAATAAGATTGAAAGTAGGACACACATGATGTAAAAAGAATTGGTGATATGAACTCCAAAGTTCTACATAAAATAATCCTCCTGAAACAAAATGCTAAAGTGAGGTTTTTTTTTCTTATATGAATTCTTAACAAAAAGCAAAATGGCAAAGAAAATGTAATTTTATCAAAACAGGTGATTGAATTTCTCTGTAACACAGATAGAGATAAAAAATGATTACATTGCCTAGATGTCAATATTATCTCATGGTTTAATGATAAGAATACAGTCCAATATTAATTCAAAATTCAGAAAACATTTCATTGCATTTACTGAGTTGTTAGGATCTACCATGGGAGTTTCTATAATTAGAATAGGCTACCATTATTAATTTCAGTATTTTGTTCTTTAAAACAATTTGAGTGATGTATAGGCATTTTTTCCTATCTTACTATAATAAAATAATTACTAGGTCAGTTGTCTAAATACAATATAAAGAGGGAAACATTTTTAAGATAAGTATTCATACAAACACAGAATAAGCCAGGTGTGGTGGCACACATCTGTAACCCCAGCAGCTCAGAAAGCTGAGACAGGAGGATTGCAAGCTCAAAGCCAGCCTCAGCAACTTAGTGAGACCATCTCAAAACGTAAAAAGAGCTGGGGTTGTGACTCAGTGGTTAAGCACCCCTGGGTTCAATCCCTGGTACAACTCCCTCCCAGACACACACACACACACACACACACACACACACACACACACACATTTGAGTTACTTCAAACATTTGGCACCAGAGTCAAGGTATGACCGGAATTATGTTTGAAGGGGGAAAGTACCATAAGAATTGTTATTATATGGTCTAGAAAAGATAGAACAACAGATAGATGAAAGATATATATATAACTTCATTTTTCAGTTATCAGGCCTCCTAAAACTATGGAAAGCACCCATTTTAAATCATTTTTCTCAAGGACTTCCATTAACATTGAAAAAGAAAAAAAGTAGCACTAAAGAGAAAAAAATACTAACACCACAGGTAATAAAAATAATTAACAATTTTTATGTGTACTTCAGTTTCTGTATAGATCACCCTCTATGTAGTCCAGTCAGCTTTAATCAAAGAAACAACCTGCATGAGGCTGTGTATCCCCAGGAAAGCCACAGAAATGCCAGAACATCCTGTACTTCCTGGGAGCACCGACAGACAATATAAAATCTAAATGTTTAAACCTTCATAATAAATATATGTATATTCTAAACATTGATTAGAATTTCAAAGTGTCACATGGATATGGTTTTTCAGGTGTTTTGCTAAGTGAGCAATACCTGGTACTCACAGTTAAACTTTAACTCTCCACTTACAAAGAACTTGCTCCTTTGCCCCACTGTCAACTTTTATTAACCTTAGCAATTTATTCATTCACTCATCAGCTTAGTGTTTATAGAGTGCTTATTATGTGCCGAACCCTGGTGTTCTGCAGAATCCTAAGACAGTGACAAAGATACATACATTCTCCTTATGATTCCTAATAAGAGTATCTGTTATACTAACGAGTGCTGTAGAGGCTTCTGCAATGATTGCAATTGCTGTGTTTCAAGGAGGTCATCAACTGGATGGTGGAAGAGGGACTATTAGGGAATCAGAAGGGGCTAGGGGGAGGAGCGAGGGCAAGAAAGGGCAGTAGGGAGGGGGACAAGAGAATAAAAATACAACATACGCATATATGGAAATGACTGAGACACCTAAATTTGTACAGTTGATCACTGAAATCCATTAGTTTGTACAATTAATATGTGCTAATAAATATAAGAAGAAATCAGGTCATCAGATGTTAATTGTATTCACTGTAAAGTAACCTGATGGATAAGTGAACATGGGCTAAATGAAAATGGAAAACCAAATCAGAAAGCATTAAAATTATATAAAGGAAAAAATTTAAAAATAATAAAAATTTTAGAAGTATACTAGAGGATGTATATCTCAACACTTAAGCACAAGGCCCCACCATTGCTCTAGATGACCTGGAGTGAGTTATCAGCTCCTAGAATTCCTTTTCAGATCTCTGTTTTCTTAATGCCAATAAAAGCAAAACTAGTCTCCTACCTCTGGCCTCTTCCCTCACCCTCCTACTTTTGAGGAACAAAAGCAGCAGCATTATCCTTAAACAGTTCCATTAACACTGACAGCCACCATTGTGTGGACCAGCCACTAGCCCAGAGCAGCCTGAGAATTTTAAATACCATAAGCCCCTATGAGAACCGGATGAGCACCAGCCTCAGACACTTCAGCCCCAGAACAATAGGCAGCCTTTGATACAAGAGGTCAACCGTCTGAAGAGCAAGAATGAAACCATTTAAACAGAATTGGACAAAAAGGCAAACTTCCTCAAGAATTTTCAAACCATATCATAATCAGTGGTATTGAAACCTGTGCTGGGATCAAGTGCTGACGGATAAGAGCAGAGGAGAATGAGAAGTCTGCCATGTAAAGAGGTCATTTGCAAATTGGAAAGGGGTAGTCTGCCCACTAACTGTTTCAGGTGATGAAATTTTCACATGTAGAGTAGTTTGGTAGATACATATTCAACTCCTTAGCTATCATCCATAAAGGCTAATTCTGGAAGGGAGAGAGAATGGGAATGGCCTGCTTTTAGAAGTATTAAGTGTCTCCTCATATTCTCTTGGTTGATCCTGGGATGTCATCCATTTCTAGGGTCTGTCCACACAGCCTCTGGACTCATTTGCTCTTAAGCTTTTTACACTGTCTTAGTCTATTATCTCATTTTCTCCTTATCTTCCTTTACCCTCCAAAATTAAAACACATATGCACAGGCGCGCAGACACACACACACACACACATACTGGTTTAATGTCATCCATAAGTCATTTCCTCTAATGTGCAAGAGGTATTTGTTTTGCTTTGCTTTTAAAATAAGAATGAGGGAGAATTAAAATGATCAAAATACATTAGTTTCATATATGTTCAAATATGCCACAATGAAATCTACCATTCTGTATAAATAATACATACCAATAAAAACAAGGAGAGAGAGAAGGATCTTGGAAGTTTTTAAAGTGGACTCTATAATTTATGATGGCCTTCACAGCACTTACCACAGGGCAATGAAATAAACCATGCTGGTTTAAGGGATGTCAGCATTACTTTACAGAATTTTGAGGTTATCCATGTATCATATATTGTTAGATACAGTCAGATTTGCATTTTCTTTAACCCAATAAAAGACACAAAACATCTGCATCTTTAGAACTGTCAGAAGGGCTCTTCTCAAAAACAAAAAAACTAATAAAGCACTTTAGAAATGTTTCTCATTAGGCCACTTTTTGCAGTATTTTCTGGCATCATATTAAAAACATATAATATGTATTTACATAGATAATATACATTATATAATCAGCCAGGCATGGGGCACACACCTGTAATCCTAGTGACTCAGAAGGCTGAAGCAGAAAGATGACAAGTTTGAGGCCAGCCTCAGCAATTTGGCAAGATCCTGTCTCAAAATTAAAAAGGGCTGGCAATATGGCTCAGTGGTCAAGTCCCCTGGGTTCAGTCCCCAGTACCAAAAAACAAACAAAGCCAAAAACAAACCACCACATAGTCAATTGATGAATGAATATATAAAATATGCTATAAATGCACAATGAAATACTATTCACTCATAAAAAGGATGAAAGTCTGTCATTCTGCAACAATATGGATGGAACTAGAAGACATAATGTTAAATAGGATAAGTCAGGCACAGAAAGACAAATACTGCATCATCTCAATTATGTGGAATCTAAAAAAGTTGATCTCATAAGTTGAGAGTGGAATAGTGGTAACCAGAGGCTGGGGAGAGTAGGGGGGCAGCAGGTTGGGAAAAGATTGATCAATGGGTTCTAAATTGCACTTAGGAACAAGAAGTTCTGGTACTACTGCACAGTAGGGTGACTATAGATAAACAATAATATATTGCATATTTCAAAAAAGCTGAAAGAAATTGTGTTTGAGGAGATACATATATTTACCCTGATTTGAACAATGCACAATGTATACATGTTTCAGAAACATAAGGGACCCCATAAATATGTACGATGTGTGTGTCAACTGAAATAATAAATAAAATACATATTTATTAAAACACAGAGATCAAGATTCAAAGAGATCCTGAACAAAGGATACCATTTACCCTGAGTCCACTGAAATGTTCCAGCAAGTCTTATAAAAAGTGGAGGAGAGGTGTCTCCAGATCAATGCTAAAAATCTAAAGCAGAAAAAAAAAAAAAAAAAAAGGTCCCTAGAAGAATCAGAAGGCAGGAGCCACAGTGTGGTCTCAGCTGCAACAGATGCAAACAAACAAATCTTCCAAAAATCATCCTCAGTGCAGCAGGCCTGCAAATCAGCATCTCAGGCAGGCTCTTCCTACCTGCCCTGCTCACAATTCTGAACACCTCGTAGATGTGCCCAGTAGCTGGAGCGTGCTGCTGTTTAGGATGTGGGTGTTGGGGGAAGAGCAGCCTACAGGGATTTGGGTACCTGACCGTTGTCTCTGCTCATTACATGGCACCCACACACAAATGGCAAAGAGAAGGGACGGCATGTTTTCACTGGCAAGCTCACACACAGTCTTGTGGTCTGGAGAATCTTATGATTCCAGATGAAGCTCCTAGAAGCAGATTGATGATCTAGGTTACTGTGCTTTTTACGGGACATAAATAAAAGAATGGTGTTAAACAAGACCGATCATTCTGCAATAGAGTTTTGTAATCATCTCCCCATTCAGACTGAACTAAAAGCAAAGCCTTGCAAATGTTTTCGGTAGATTTTCTCCTACCCAAGATTTCCAAGCGTTTTCATTTGTTCTTAGTGTCCAGACAGTATTCCCCAGCTACACAGCTGAATGCTCTCATTGTTCTACTGAAGAATATTCTCCATTATTCAGTATCAACCACCTTAACTATATAGGATAGTGCTTAATCTAGCTGAAAACTTTATAGTCATTTGGTCAATCCTTTGAATTAGTTCATACACTCATTTATTAAACAATGACAAAAAATGTCACTCTCTGGACTAGGGACTAAGAGTACTTACTATGCTAAGCAGTGGGGATGACGAGCTGAAAGATAATATATTGCCCTTATCCAGGAGAGGATTCCAGGGTACAGATACACAAACACAGTCAGAGGGGCTATCAATTCAAGCTCCAAGAGCAAAAATGTGCACACAATAAAAGCAGTTAATTCTGGCTTTCGGGAGCAGCATCTGAGGAAATTTTGTCTCCTTATTACAAAAAAAAAAAAAAAAATCCTATTTTTTAGAGCAGACTTTTCCAGTGCGTGGGAGCTGAAATGCTAATTTTTGTCACATGCTTACAGTTTTCCCTACAAGTCTTATTGATTTATATTTCTGAGACTTGTAGGGAGCTTAAGGTACTGATGTTTTGAGAATCTGATCACATCTATTGAAATAACAAGTGACTGAAAGGGCTCTGTGGAACAGGAATCACCATCGATATGGAATTCAAACTCTGATTACGAAAGAGATAGATGTAGAAGGTCCATCAATGGCTTTCTTTCCAATCAGTACTGGCTATTTACACTAATAATAGGTGTTTTAGTCAGCTTTTTCACTGCTGTGAATAAAAGATCTGACCAGAACAATTGTAGAGGAGGAGAAGTATACTTGGGGGCTCAGAGTTTCAGAGGTGTCAGTCTAAGAAAGCTGGTGCCATTCCTCAGAGCGCGAAGTAAAGCTGAACATCGTGGTGGAAGAGTGTGGGGGAGGGAAGCAGCTCACATGATGATCAGAAAGCACTGAGGGACTCCACATGCCAGATACAAAATATATACCCCAAAGGCATGCCCCCAGTGACCCACCTTCTCCAGCCACACACTATCTGTCTTCAGTTACCACTGGGTTAATCCCATCAGGAGATTCATTCACTATTGGCTTAAGGTTCTCACAACCCAATCATTTCTCCTCTAAACCTTCTTGCATTGTCCTACACACTAGCTTTTGGGGGACACCTCACATCCAAAATGTAACTGCAGGTGAGTGCTTTGCTCAACAAAACTGACTGTGCTAGCTTCTGCCTTTTGTCATAACAAAACCGTGGTTGCTGTTATCATTATTATCACCAGACCATTAACAACTAATGTATACAGCAGAAGCCATGTGCCATGAACTGCACTTAGCCAAAATATTAGCTCATCAGGGTTCAGGATGTGACTCAATGATAGAGCACTCAACTAGCATGGAAGAGGCCCTGGATTCCATCCGCAGCAGCCCTGCCCTCTGCAAAAGATAATAAAAATTTTAAAATAAGCTCATTTAATCCTCACCTCAACTTTTTGGGGGCGAACGCTGGGGTTTGAACCCAGAGAGAGGCACTGCACCCCTGAGCTATGTCCCCAGCCCTTTTTACTTTATATTTTGAGACAGGGTCTCATGAAGTGCTGAGGCTGACCT
This sequence comes from Marmota marmota marmota, assembly GCF_001458135.2. NCBI lineage: Eukaryota > Metazoa > Chordata > Mammalia > Rodentia > Sciuridae > Marmota > Marmota marmota. Next base: position 38,626,381 of record NW_026000057.1, read on the forward strand.
CAAACTTGTAATCCTCCTGCCTCATCTTCCAGAGATACCAGGATTATAGGCAAGCACCACCATACTCAACTAATCTTCACTCAACTTTATAGGGGGTCCTATTGATACCCACATTTCCCCATTTTGTAGATAAGAACAATGAAGCACAGAAACGTTAAAGCTAGGCAGCAAGCCCAGGCAGTCTTACTCTAGACTCTTCCCTTAGCTCCTAACCACTATACTAAACTGTTTCAGAATAGATTTTGAAAATACAATAAAATAAATACAGTCACCAGACACAGAGGTGCACACCTGTGATCACAGCTACTTTGGGACCTGGATACTCAAGGATTGAAAGTTTGAGACCAGCCTGGGCAAATTAGAGATTAGAAATAGATGAATTAAAATTAAAAATTAATTTAAAATTTTAAAATTAAATTAAAAATAAGCAGGGTTGGGGATGTAGCTCAGTGATAAAGTGCCCCTGGGTTCAATCCCCATTATGAGATTTTTTTTTCCAAATTAAAATAAATAAATATAGTGATACAATATTTATCAAAGAGAGTTTATCCTAATAGCAAAAAAACTTTAAGATTATATATAGGAAATAAGTCACAGGATTCCATAAGCCTATGATACCAGGACACTAAAGTGGCCCACTGCCAAAACTGACCAGTTCTTTTCCAAAAGCTCTTTCATTTTTCTCACCTAAATAAACTCATCTTCCAGGATTCATTTTTAAATACAGTATCCATTAATCTTAGCTTAAGTATAATGGTGAATAGTAATTTTTTTAATGTAACTATCAAAAGTCATTGAACACAGAGTTCCAATGAATACAATATGGGATTCACCCATGTTTGTGTTCTTTAGATATCTCAGACTCACATGGCCTATTTGTTACCATGCTCCCATCACTGCACACAATTAGATTGTACCACTTAAATGTTATGGGTATCACCTAACTGTGTCCCTTCCTTCCAATCCTCAGGGGAAGGTATTCCATTGCTATTGTCTCCCACTTGGAACTATTGCAATCAACTTCCTTAAATCACTGAGCTCATGTTATGTCAAGCATTGTGCTAGAAGCCTAATTTGTTTATCTCATTTTATCCTCATGAAAGTTTTGAGCCAAGTAGTCGTATACACAGGGAACAAGCAAGGAAGCTTCTCAGAGATGAAGCAACTTGCTCCAAGAGTACAGCTGAGAAAACTCAGCACCATTGCACACATGGTCACTATTTCCTTCCAGCTGCCATCTTAATTTACTGTGCTCGCCTCTGCCTCATACATATGAACTCAATAATATATGTTTCGTACTGGGAAAGTACACCCAGTCCTTCCATTCTACTCTACGAGAAACTAAACTCAAAGCCATGACTTAGCTTTCAATACTCCATCACCCACCAATGTTTGTTTTTCCTTACATCAAAGAAATATGTTCTGGATCATCTATTCAGACAAAAAAAAAAAAAAAGAAAAAAGAAAGGGATACACAAAATTAGAGTGAATCTCTTTAGATTGAAAAGAGAGTCAGAAAATTAATTCCATTTGGTTTCATTTCTTACAGTTATATTTAATAAACATCAGTAATGAACCCAAACTGATTTAACTCTACTGTTTTCAGAGGTTGACATTTTGAACAAAATAATGTGCTTATTTCTATTAATGAATCTTTTGTGTATTATTAGATAAGAAATACAACACAAAGAAAGAAGGATATTTATAAAGACTGCAGCATATAAAACAAGTTTTGATATCGCCTTTTCTAAAATACAACTTTCTAAAGGACACAAGCAGCTTTAAAAATCTGATATTGTAATGAAAATTTAATAGGACTTCCAAACAAAGAAGCATTCATCTATTTCAGGACCTACTGAGAAAAAAATCCAAGAATTTGCCTAAGAAGTCAGGCCTAAGAATTTCTGATATTGTTAACTCCACAGTAGTCATCTGTGTATTTTACTGATATAAATTGGTTTGCTTAGTTATTGTTTCTAAAAGTCAAAAAATGGACTTGTGAAAAGTTAGAATAAAGAAAATCTAAAAAATGCAAAACTCCTAAAGGGAAGCAAAACAATCTGCTTTACTCGACACATTCAAGGCTACTTTCTTCCTTCTAACCAATATATCACTATGATCGAAATATAATGACTCTAATAATTTTCATGATAAAACGAAATAATTTTGCCTATAAAACCACAGAGAGTAAGCAGGTTTCTGTGATCATCATCTGCAATGAAAGATATAAAAACAAGGGAACAAAAAATAATAGCTTTCATCTTTCTTGTTTTTCATGTCGGTTTCCCTTTCATCTTTTCCTCTCTATCTTCTATTGTTTCATATTCTGCAATAGAATAACAGCTTAAATCAAAGAAATGTGTGTTTCAGGTTGTTTTTTAAGAAAGAAGAACAATCCGCTATGCATATCTTAAGATTCACCTTATGTCACAAACTTCCCAAAACTCTTTCCAATGACCTTGTCCCTAAGGAGAGCTTAGACTTTTCCAAGTTCCTTTTCCCTTCAATCACACACTCTGTCTCAGGGAACACAGCAGATGACTACACTGATTGGCTCCACGTCTTCTACTATGGGATTAGAATCTCCTTTGAGGGTGAGGGACACAGCTTATTCCCTTTGATTCCTCTGAGCTTCATACAAAGTTTGAAAGTGATTTATTAACTAATGTGTGTTGAAAGAAAAAAATAATTAATGAAAAGGAATAACACAGCTGGGCTCTGTGGCGCATGCCTGTAATTCCAGCAGCTTGGGAGGCTGAGGCAGGAGGATCGCCAGTTCAAAGCCAGCCTCAGCAATTTAGTGAGGCCCTAAGCAATTTAATGAGACCCTGTCTCAAAACAAAATATATAAAAGGGCTGGGGATGTGGCTCAGTGGTTAAAACATCCCTGGGTTCAATTCCTAGTACCAAACACAAAACAAAACACAACTATGAATAAACTATTAGTGTGCCTTTCTTGAATTACAGCCACAGTTTTAATTACAAAGCTAAAATTTAAAAGCCAAATTGTAATGAAGGTAAGGGCTTATGCATTAACTTTCAAAAGGAATAAATCAGCAATAGAAAGTAGAAGGAATAGATTTTCTACTATAGATTCTAAAGCTATGATAATTGTGACCCAACTGGTTCAAGCAAGTTTATTTTCACATCACACACTTAATCTAACACTACTGGGGAACTTAAACCCACTTTTTACATAACCCTGAATTCCTTGAGACTTTATTCTGGTATGCTATTATACCACAACACTAGCAAGAACCACACAGCAGGTTTTTATGGCCAGTATCCATCTCATATCCCATCACACACTGTGGGCCCAGCGTGATTCACTTATAATGCAATACTAATCTCACACTTCGAATAAGTTGTTTTTACATTGGAGAGCTACCTGGCTCCTATTCAGGTTGTTTCATTTCATTTTGTTTTCTGGGGCATACTGATCAAAAAATAATCCAAACAACGTTTTATATATGCCTTATTCTTTCTTGTATTTTGGTTTTATCCCTATAATTTTAAACAAGCTCTCTCAAAAGTCACCAGAGCTTTCCAAATCATGACATTTTTCTTCTTTCAGTACCCATCTTCAGAATTAACAGCAGCACTTGACAGTCCCTGTCCTTTCGACTTCTGTAACACCAGATGACCGTGGTTCTCATCCCACTCCTCTCTGACTACTGTGTCCCTGTCCTCTTTGAAATTGGTGTGTCTCCTCTCCAAAGTTTCAAACAGGTTTCAACTGTCTGCTGTCTGCTCTCAGCTTCTGCAATCTGGGCTCCTTCATATCTACCGACTAAACCCTGTATCTAAAGTGCCAGCCTAGCCCTGTATCAGGTATCAACCTGCATTTCCAATCCTCTTCTTTGTTCACCTGTGGAAACTTCAGACTCCATAACATCTCATTTTAAAACAGAACTCATCTGATCTTCAGAGGCAATATGGTATACACCCTGTCTCTCTAGTTCCAACATACAAACATTGACTCCTCCCTTTCTCAGTTGTCTTCAAAAAAAAAAAAAAAAGATGTGCAAAGTTTATTAAGTTTTCATCGACCCCACCTTAATTTAAATCCTCAGGTCTATTTACCTGAAAAACAGTAAAACTCTAAGTGAACTCCTCGCTTCCAGATTTTCCTCTCACATATATTAAACACACTTCTATTAATCTTCTTTACCGATATCTCTGATTACATATTTCTACTGCCCGAAAAATCATCAGAGACTAAAATGGGAGAACAAACCCCTTGATTCTAGCAGACAAGGTTTTCTGCAACTTCTACCATTTTCCCTACCTTAGTCCCCTCTGTTTCCTTTGGGTATTTGGCATTTCAGCAAAACTGACTTACTAAATCATCATGCTTGCTCCAAGTAAAGATGTTGGTCTTTGCACTGCTGGCACCAAGAACACTGCCCAGCACACACATAAGTGCCCAATAAATATTTGTTGAAAGAATAAATGACAGCATACAAGAATCCTTTACCCAGAAAGCATATCCAGTATATTTTTATCAGGAGGAGGCAGAAGTTACTATAAAGTTTTCTAGATCTAGAAAACAGAGTAAGCCAAAGGAGTAATAGGAGTGGGAGTCACTGAAGGAAGCCCCAGGAGGACCCTCTTCCTAAAATGATTATTAGCTCTGTTGGAAAGCACATGAGTTTTCTAGACTAAGTAAAAGGACAATGGTACTTGCCAAGGAAGCTCCCAGTACTACACATTTTTAAAAAGAAATTCAGTTCCTGCTGTTCTTTATTTATTTAAAAATGGGTGTCACCTATCAGGCTCATTTGTCAAAGGCTGAACAGTTGCAGCATAACAAATTTGAACCTTTCATTATGAATAATGCATAATTAACATACTAGCCAAAGGATGCTGAACCTTCAACTCAAAGACGTTCTGTTACCAAAAGAGAAAAGGAATCTTACTTGGTAAATTAAAACATATGTTGTGCGTTTGACTCTCAACATCCATAAAACTAAAGGGATAGAAGCCAATTTGTATAGTAATGATGATAAAATTGGAAGAACAGTGGGAAAAATCAGCCCCTAAATGACAGTATTCTAGTCTCTCTCCTATCTTTGCTTTGAGATTGTTTCGCAATAGATTTTATAGGATTTGAACCATAAAACATTAAAAATAAACAGAAGAGCTTCATAGAATGTTCCCTAATTGGCACTTCTGATTCCATTATAATAAGTAGAATTCTTAATGCTTCTATATAACAGATCAATGCTGTTTCATGCTTGACTGTTGGAATTAGTCCTTGAGTATTAATAATCAATCAACACCTATACCTGGCTATTCAAATAAAACTCTGGCTCCTCTTGAGAAGGTCCCCCTCTTATTCACAGAGCCCAGGAAAGCTGTTTTTTCAATGGAACAAACTTCCTTCACATACCACTTGAGGTTAAATATCTCTTGAAAGTGCCCAAAACGTCATCAAAATATCACAGAGAAGTTCACTGACAGGACCTCTGGTGCTAAGCACTGTGCTATAGGGTCCACTTGGAAGCAGACAGGGAAAGAGGAAAAGAGTCAGCAGCCAGTGAGTCACAGAATACCTGCCATCCACCTCCTTGGTGTGGAATCCCTCCTACTTGGAATGTGACTACATTGAGGGCTAAATATGGATCCGCCTATCGACCCCCCAGTGTGTGGGCAAAATGTTCCAAGAAGCTAGGAGAGAGGCAAACATTCAAGTAATCCAAGAGCCAGGGCTAAATTCCAGCCCTCAACAATGCTACTGTTAATTCATGCTGTGATGCTCTTCTTTCTTGGAAAAAAAAAAAGAAATTTCTTTGAGGGAAGCAGCATATATAAGAAGATAAAGCCTAGGATTGCATAAAACCTTTTGACAGAGCAGAGCAATGAGAGGGGCAGCACCTAAAACACAAGATGTACTCTCTACTCCCCAATTCATTCTCCCAACATTCCCGCCTGCCCCCCTCCACCAAACTGTCACCAGGCACACAAACCCCACGACTAACTTATGTCTCAAAATCCAGCTGCACTCCCTGAAGAGATCCACGATATCACTCTTGCCTGAGAGAGAGAGAGAGAAGTGGATTCTGAGTTACACAAACACTCCAAAGTAGATGCACCCGTAATGTGTGACATTCTTGTTCCACATCTGACCATTCCAGGTTTATTCCCAACATTGAATATGTGCCTGAGCTGTTGACTGTGCACTGAGAAAGATGCATCACTTTTATTTTGCTTCCTCTATTTTAATAAGCTGGGTGTATACTCCTTAAAATGTATTGCTCTGTGCATATGATGTCTCACCTGTAGTTTTTCTGGAATAATTAGAATTCTCATAATAGTTAAAAAAAACTGGGTTGGATAGCTGCAGTGGACCAAGACATATGGTGTTCTTTGATTATTATTTAATACTCATTCTATATACTACTCATATTTTTTTAAATTTTTAATGTTGGTTGTTCAAAACATTACATAGTTCTTGACATATCATATTTCACACTTTGATTCAAGTGGGTTTTGAACTCCCATTTTTACCCCGTATACAGATTGCAGCATCACATTGGTTACACATCCACTGATTTACATATTGCCATACTAGTGTCTGTTTTGTTCTGCTGCCTTTCATGTCCTCTACTATCCCCCATCCCCTCCCCTCCCCTCTTCTCTCTCTACCCCATCTATTGTAATTCATTTCTCCCCCTTGTTTTTTTTTCCCCTTTCCCCTCACTTCCTCTTGTATGTAATTTTGTATAACCCTGAGGGTCTCCTTCCATTTCCATGCAATTTCCCTTCTCTCTCCCTTTCCCTCCCACCTCTCATCCCTGTTTAATGTTAATCTTCTTCTCATGCTCTTCGTCCCTACTCTGTTCTTAGTTACTCTCCTTATATCAAAGAAGACATTTGGCATTTGTTTTTTAGGGATTGGCTAGCTTCACTTAGCATAATCTGCTCTAATGCCATCCATTTCCCTGTAAATTCTATGATTTTGTCATTTTTTAATGCAGAGTAATACTCCATTGTGTATAAATGCCACATTTTTTTTATCCATTCGTCTATTGAAGGGCATCTAGGTTGGTTCCACAGTCTTGCTATTGTGAATTGTGCTGCTATGAACATCGATGTAGCAGTGTCCCTGTAGCATGCTCTTTTTAGGTCTTTAGGGAATAGACCAAGAAGGGGAATAGCTGGGTCAAATGGTGGCTCCATTCCCAGCTTTCCAAGAAATCTCCATACTGCTTTCCAAATTGGCTGCACCAATTTGCAGTCCCACCAGCAATGTACAAGTGTACCCTTTTCCCCACATCCTCGCCAGCACTTGTTGTTGTTTGACTTCATAATGGCTGCCAATCTTACTGGAGTGAGATGGTATCTTAGGGTGGTTTTGATTTGCATTTCTCTGACAGCTAGAGATGGTGAGCATTTTTTCATGTACTTGTTGATTGACTGTATGTCCTCCTCTGAGAAGTGTCTGTTCAGGTCCTTGGCCCATTTGTTGATTGGGTTGTTTGTTCTCTTATTGTCTAATTTTTTGAGTTCTTTGTATACTCTGGATATTAGGGCTCTATCTGAAGTGTGAGGAGTAAAGATTTGTTCCCAGGGTGTAGGCTCCCTATTTACCTCTCTTATTGTTTCTTTTGCTGAGAAAAAACTTTTTAGTTTGAGTAAGTCCCATTTGTTGATTCTAGTTATTAACTTTTGTGCTATGGGTGTCCTATTGAGGAATTTGGAGCCCGACCCCACAGTATGTAGATCGTAGCCAACTTTTTCTTCTATCAGACGGCGTGTCTCTGATTTGATATCAAGCTCCTTGATCCATTTTGAATTAACTTTTGTGCATGGCGAGAGAAAGGGATTCAGTTTCATTTTGTTGCATATGGATTTCCAGTTTTCCCAGCACCATTTGTTGAAGATGCTATCCTTCCTCCATTGCATGCTTTTAGCCCCTTTATCAAATATAAGATAGTTGTAGTTTTGTGGATTGGTTTCTGTGTCCTCTATTCTGTACCATTGGTCCACCCGCCTGTTTTGGTACCAGTACCATGCTGTTTTTGTTACTATTGCTCTGTAGTATAGTTTGAAGTCTGGTATCGCTATACCGCCTGATTCACACTTCCTGCTTAGCATTGTTTTTGCTATTCTGGGTCTTTTATTTTTCCATATGAATTTCATGATTGCTTTCTCTATTTCTACAAGAAATGCCGTTGGGATTTTGATTGGCATTGCATTAAACCTATAGAGAACTTTTGGTAATATCGCCATTTTGATGATGTTAGTTCTGCCTATCCATGAACAGGGTATATTTTTCCATCTTCTAAGATCTTCTTCTATTTCTCTCTTTAGGGTTCTGTAGTTTTCATTGTATAAGTCTTTCACCTCTTTTGTTAGGTTGATTCCCAAGTATTTTATTTTTTTTGAAGATATTGTGAATGGAGTGGTTGTCCTCATTTCCATTTCAGAGGATTTGTCGCTGATATACAGGAATGCCTTTGATTTATGCGTGTTGATTTTATATCCTGCCACTTTGCTGAATTCATTTATTAGCTCTAATAGTTTCTTTGTAGAGCCTTTTGGGTCTGCTAGGTATAGAATCATATCATCTGCAAATAGTGATAATTTAAGTTCTTCTTTTCCTATTTTGATGCCTTTAATTTCTTTCGTCTGTCTAATTGCTCTGGCCAGTGTTTCGAGAACTATGTTGAACAGAAGTGGAGAGAGAGGGCATCCCTGTCTTGTTCCAGATTTTAGAGGGAATGCCTTCAGTTTTTCTCCATTCAGAATGATGCTAGCCTGAGGCTTAGCATAGATTGCTTTTACAATATTGAGGTATGTTCCTGTTATCCCTAGTTTTTCTAGAGTTTTGAACATAAAGGGATGCTGTACTTTGTCGAATGCTTTTTCCGCATCTATCGAGATGATCATATGGTTCTTATTTTTAAGTCTATTGATGTGGTGAATAACATTTATTGATTTCCGTATATTGAACCAGCCTTGCATCCCAGGGATGAATCCTACTTGATCATGGTGCACAATTTTTTTGATATGTTTTTGTATCCGATTCGCCAGAATTTTATTGAGGATTTTTGCATCTAGGTTCATTAGAGATATTGGTCTGTAGTTTTCTTTCTTTGAAGTGTCTTTGTCTGGTTTAGGTATCAGGGTGATGTTGGCCTCGTAGAATGAATTTGGAAGTTCTCCCTCTTTTTCTATTTCCTGAAGTAGCTTGAAAAGTATTGGTATTAGTTCCTCTTTAAAGGTTTTGTAAAACTCTGCTGTATACCCATCCGGTCCTGGGCTTTTCTTAGTTGGTAGTCTTTTGATGGTTTCTTCTATTTCCTCAATTGATATTGGTCTGTTTAGGTTGTCTATATCCTCCTGACTCAATCTGGGCAGATCATATGACTTAAGAAATTTATCTATGCCTTCACTATCTTCTAATTTATTGGAGTATAAGGATTCAAAATAGTTTTTGATTATCTTCTGTATTTCTGAAGTGTCTGTTGTGATATTGCCTTTTTCATCCCGTATGCTAGTAATTTGAGTTCTCTCTCTTCTTCTCTTCGCTAGCATGGCTAAGGGTCTGTCGATTTTGTTTATTTTTTCAAAGAACCAACTTTTAGTTTTGTCAATTTTTTCAATTGTTTCTTTTGTTTCGATTTCATTAATTTCAGCTCTGATTTTAATTATTTCTTGCCTTCTACTTCTTTTGCTGTTGTTTTGCTCTTCTTTTTCAAGGATTTTGAGATGAAGTATGAGATCATTTATTTGTTGGTTTTTTCTTTTTTTAAGGAATGAACTCCAAGCAATGAATTTTCCTCTTAGAACTGCTTTCAATGTGTCCCATAGATTCCGATATGTTGTGTCTGTGTTTTCATTTATCTCTAAGAATTTTTTAATTTCCTCCTTGATGTCTTCTATAACCCATTGATCATTCAGTAACCTATTGTTCATTCTCCAAGTGATGTATGCTTTTTCCTTCCTTCTTTTATCGTTGATTTTCAGTTTCATTCCATTATGATCAGATAAGATGCATGGTATTATCTCTACTCCTTTATATTGTCTAAGAGTTGCCCTGTGACATAATATATGATCTATTTTTGAGAAGGATCCATGTGCTGCTGAGAAAAAAGTGTAACTGCTTGATGTTGGGTGGTATACTCTATATATGTCAATTAGGTCTAGGTTATTAATAGTGTTATTGAGTTCTATAGTTTCCTTATTCAACTTTTGTTTGGAAGATCTGTCCAGTGGCGAGAGAGGTGTGTTGAAGTCTCCCATGATTATGGTATGGTGGTCTATTAGACTCTTGAACTTGAGAAGAGTTTGTTTGACGAACATAGCTGCACCATTGTTTGGGGCATAAATATTTATGATTGTTATGTCTTGTTGGTGTATGGTTCCCTTAAGCAGTATGTAGTGTCCCTCTTTATCCCTTTTGATTAACTTTGGCTTGAAATCTATTTTATTTGATATGAGTATGGACACTCCTGCTTGTTTCCGAAGTCCATATGAGTGATATGATTTTTCCCAACCTTTCACCTTCAGCCTATGTATGTCTTTTCCTATCAAATGCGTCTCCTGTAGGCAGCATATTGTTGGGTCTTGTTTTGTGATCCATTCTACTAGCCTGTGTCTCTTAATTGGTGAGTTTAAGCCATTAACATTTAGGGTTATTATTGAGATATGGGTTGTTCTTCCAGCCATATTTGTTTATTTCTGTTACTAAACATGGTTTGTTTTCCTCTTTGATTATTTTCCCCCCCTTTACTGTCCTACCTCCCACTGTTGGTTTTCATTGTTATTTTCCATTTCCTCTTCCTGTAATGTTTTGCCGAGGATGTTTTGAAGAGATGGTTTTCTAGCTGCAAATTCTTTTAACTTTTGTTTATCGTGGAAGGTTTTAATTTCATCTTCCATCCTGAAGCTTAATTTCGCTGGATACACAATTCTTGGTTGGAACCCATTTTCTTTCAGTGTTTGAAATATGTTATTCCAGGATCTTCTAGCTTTCAGAGTCTGTGTTGAAAGATCAGCTGTTATCCTGATTGGCTTACCCCTAAATGTAATCTGCTTCCTTTCTCTTGTAGCTTTTAAAATTCTCTCCTTATTCTGTATGTTGGGCATCTTCATTATAATGTGTCTAGGTGTGGATCTCTTATGATTTTGCACATTCGGCGTCCTGTAGGCTTCTAGGATTTGGGATTCTGTCTCATTCTTCAAGTCTGGGAAGTTTTCTCGTATTATTTCATTGAATAGATTGCTCATTCCTTTGGTTTGGACCTCTATACCTTCCTGTATCCCAATGACTCTTAAGTTTGGTCTCTTTATGTTATCCCATATTTCTTGGATGTTCTGCTCATGGTTTCTTAACAGTCTTGCTGAGCTGTCTATGTTCTTTTCAAGTTGAAATACTTTATCTTCATTGTCTGATGTTCTATCTTCTAAGTGTTCTACTCTGCTGGTAGTATTCTCAATTGAGTTTTTAAGTTGGTTTATTGCTTCCTGCATTTCTAGGATTTCTGTTTGTTTGTTTTTTATAACCTCTATCTCCCTGTATAGTTGATGTTTTGCTTCTTGGATTTGTTTATGTAATTCATTGTCGAAGTGATCTTTCATTGTCTGATTTTGCTGTCTAATGTCTTCCTTGAGACTCCAGATCATCTGAAGCATGTAAATCCTGAATTCTGTATCTGACATTCTATCTGCTGCAGATATTACCTCTTCTAAAGTTGAGTTGATCTGCATTGGTTGTGGTCCTTTCTTTCCTTGTCTTTTCATATTGCTCGCGTTTCTTTCTGCTTGGTGAAACTGTTGTGTTATTGAATTTTCCCCCTATATATTTATATTGCTCTTGTATAGTTGCAAAGTCTCCCTTGCAGGGGCGGGCGGCGGCTGTGCTCCTCCTCCAATTGGGGTGATCTGTCTATCACACCGGAGGGCCTCTGGGCCCCTTCTCCGGGTCGCGTGGTCTGCCTACCTTGCGGGCAACGGCTGGGCCCCTCCTCCAATAGGGGTGATCTGTCTACCACGCTGGCGGGCTGCTGGGCCTGTTCTCCAGGTTGCAGGTCTGCCTACCTTGCAGGCACAGGAGGCGGCTGTGCCCCTCCTCCAATTGGGGTGATCTTTCAACTATGCTGGCGGGCTGCTGGGCCCCTTCTCCAGGACGCGCAGTCTGCCTACCTTGCGTACGGCAGCTGGGCCCTTCCTCCAATTGGGGTGATGTGTCTACCACGCCGGCAGGCCACTGGGCCTGTTCTGCCGGTCGATTGCAGGTCTGCCTACCTTGCAGTCGTGGGCGGCGGCTCTGCTCTGCCCCTCCTCCAATTGGGGTGATGTGTCTACCACACCGGCAGGCCACTGGGCCTGTTCTGCCTGTCGGTCGCAGGTCTGCCTACCTTGCAGGCGCAGGCGGCAGCTCTGCTCTGCCCCTTACTACTCACATTATTATATTTTAAAAACAACACACAAATTGACTGGAATCCAAAAAGTTTGTACAGGAGTTATTTAATACTTCAAAAGTTCTGTGGCAGTGAATGGACCTCTCAATTTCCTTTTTTTTTTTTTTTTAACTGAAAACACTTCTTTAAAAAATACATATATTTGAAAATTAAAACAATACTTCAAAAATTATTGACACACCTACAAAGGTACATTCAATGCTGTTCCTGTCTTACATATTAGACAAATGCTTTGTAAATTTTAATCTTATCTAATACTTAAGAATGTAGGCTAACACAGTTTAGGAATTGTGCTGAATTTAATTTCTGAAAAGCATCTTACAGTGCTTATACATGTGTTCACCAAAACACTATTCTGCACACATCAAGAGAAAATTATAAACTAGAGAAGAACATCTTCAAAAGAAAGTCTTTTATCTTAGCTACTAGCTCATAAAAATACCTATTACAAGGCATTAGGGGGCAATAATGTATATCATGAAATTAAGCCAAAGTGTCAAAGATATTTTATGTAATCTACAATTATCCAAGTTACTGGCTTTGTTTTCTGGATTTTGTAACCTCATTATTCTCTATGTTTCACAAGTAAGGAAAGTATGCATTGTTGATTTTTTTTTCCAGATCTACCTAGATATACATTTAATTTAAAAGTTCCAGGTGAGAATTCAATGCAAACAAAAGTAAACTCAAAACATCTTTTATATTCTCAATTTCATGCATCTAAGCTTCTAATATCATTAGATCACTAAAGTAAATTGTGAACTTTTTAAGAATTAGAGTAATTATGATAACTCTGTAACAAGGGGAAGTTATGGGGACATGGCTTACAATTCTGATGCAAACTGGCAAAACTGGACGAGGTTCAAATTGGTGTTTCTGAGACCCTAATCACTTATGAGTTATAAGAACCGGCTCAAATTTTAAAAGTCCACATGAAACTATAAATTCTGAATACTTTCTAGTAGTGGGAAGACTGGATTGCTTTCAATCCACATATATAAAACAATTCCCAGCCTGCTAATAAAGATTTCACACTGAATATGATTCATAATGAATATGTGGTGTTGTATTTCTTAACAGCCTTGTATTTTATATGCAGACTTTATTAAACAAGACCAAATTTTACATTTCTAATTTTATTGGTCCAACAATAGAGCCCTCCAACTGCATAAATGAGAACACTGCATTGGCAGACTCCGAGGAAAGGGCCAAGATGAGAGGCAAAGCAGCAATTTTGCCATTTCATAAAATACTGCTACTTTTACTACACTTTATAATAATAGCTCACCTCTATTAATCACAATTCTCCAGGACAATGCTAACCTTCATATTCGCTATCCACAGAAGTCACAAAACATATGTCAACTCAGTTACCTCTTTTACTAGAATTGAAAATAAAAAAATGGATAAGACAGTATCAGGTCAATTTTTAGGGCACCACATACTTTTTTAAACACTTCATTTTAATTTCACCATAATCCTTAATTTTACAAATTAGGATGCAGTACATATCTGAACTCCATGCTAAAGATGAGAAAATCCTTCCAGAGAGATAATTAATCTCTTTAGGACTTGGGTGCAGACCAAGGATAAACCACCAGTTTTCTTTAATATAAAGTATATAAACAATGTAAAAATAAGTCAAGCATAAAAACAAGAGTAACTACCAACAGGTGAAAACCAATGCCAATCTCCAAATATAGTCAAGGGATAGACCTGAGATGTTCATTCTTTCTTTTTTTTTTCAATATTTTTTAGTTATAGTTGGATGCAATACCTTTATTCTATTTATTTTTTTGTGGTGCCGAGGATCGAACCCAGGGCCTTGCATGTGCTAGGCAAGCGCTCCACTGCTGAGCCACAACCCCAGCCCTGAGAGTTGTTCATTTTTTTAGTAAATCCACTGGATATCTATATCATAAGAATCTTACTCAACTAAAATGTTTGATTTATTTGTCTGCCTTCCCCACAAATCTTTACACTCCTAGTCACAGAGACTTTACCACATTCAACTTGGTCTCCTGAAACTTAACACAGTGCCAACAAAGTAGACATTAAATCAATCTTGATGAATGAATGAATGCTCACTATACATTTAGCAATATTTGTTAAGAACAAAATACTGTTCCAGGCAGCGAGTTTATAAGAGTAAATGGGATCATTTCCCTATTGTCAAGAGATTTACATTCAAATGGAGAAGTGACAGCGAATAAGTAAATAAAAAAAATACCCAATGAGCAAAAAGTGCTATGCAGAGAATTAAAATAGGGGGGATAAAGAGTAATTGTGTGGCTGCTTTAAATTGTGTGATAGAGAGGATATTTTAGCTGAGATCCAAATAACCAAAATAACCAGATCCAAATAACCAGAATATAAGAAGTCTGCAGCCAAGCAAGCACTAGAAAGAAAGACCAGCCAGGACAAAAACCTGGGTAGAAACAAACTTGTCATGTTCAAGTTCCAGATAAAAGGACAGCATGGCTGGAGTTTAATATATGAAACAACATCAGAGAGACAGGGAAAGCCTGCACCATACAAAATTTAACTTCAGCTTCTTGATGAAGAAATACATTTTGAAGTGAGTTAAAAACGTATATTTTAATTATGTTAGTTAGGGTCAACAGACAGCCTTCCAAGTGTCATTCTCATGGAGTCATTCCCTAATGTGTCATTCTTATCCTGCCTTAATTTGCTTCAGAATTCCCATCCTGACCAAATCAGATCATTGACTTATTGGCTTGTTGTTTTGTGTCTCAGCCTGACAACCCTGTACACTCCATGAGGGCAGGATCTGCACTGCGTTCACTGTGGTCTCAGCACCAAGAACAGCGCCTGGCATCTGCTGAGCGCTTAATGAGGTTGAATGAAAGGATCCACCTGGCTACGTCAAGTGAAATGGCAATATAAGAATCTGAAGATATTCAAGCAGCAAAGTACAACTATGGGCCAGGCACAGTGCTACACGTCTATAATCCCAGAACTAAGCAACTTGGAGGGCTAGGGTAGGAGGATCACAAGTTCAAAGCCAGCCTCAGCAACTCAAAGAGACCCTGTTTCAAAATAAAAAATAAAAAAGATAGGGGATGTGGCTCAATGGTAAAGCACCCTGGGATCAATCGCCTCCACAAAAAAAAAAAAGTGGAAATATGGGATCTAAAAGTCATGGATCCGTGCATGCATGTGTGTGCATGCGTGTACACGCATGCACATACACACACATACACACACACACACTTAAATCTTGGAACTAAATGAGTAATTTTACAAAGCAAAGGGAAAAAGCCCAGAATAGATCCCTAGGGAACTTAAACGTTTAGAGAAGTAAAAAAGAAAAAAAATATCAGTAAAAGAGAGTAAAACCTTTCAGGAAGAAAACCAATAGAAGGTGGTGTCAAGGAAGCTATAGGAAAATCACTTAGAGGGAGGTGGTCGGCTGTGCCAAATGCTTCAGAATAGTCCTACAGGGAAGAGGAACAGGGACCCACTCAATTTGGCAATGTGAGTTCCCTGGTGACTATGACAAGTGAATGACAGGGACAGTCATCCAACTGAACAGGAGAAGAGAGTGATCATGGAGGACTCTCCCAAGCAGTTTTCCTTTGGGAGAATTCTAGTTTTAACACAGTGGTACCACCTTCTCTTAAACTGCCATCCAAATAGCAAAGAAGCAGAAACATAAATGTCATCTTGCCTGACTCTTTCACTGTTTACTAATGAAAAGCTCAAAGAGGAATGACAACTGAGCTGCACCTGCATGTGACAGGCACCTGAGGAGACTGGACAATCACAGTGGGACACCTGAAAGGAACCTGAATTGAAAAGGTCAACACATCCAGGGGGGAAATGACACAGGACAGTCAAAATGGAGGTATAACTTCACAAGGCTGTAGATAAAGACCTGCTTAATCACTTGGCAGAAAGATCAGGCAATTTGGAAAGATGGGGAGGGTCAGACTCTCTCTCCAGAACAAAATTAGTAGTAGAAAGTACTAGAGATGTGTCTATTTATAAACCCAGGAAAGAGAAATTTTTTCCAATGAAAAAATTGTGATACATTTTGGACAGGTCAGTCTCATTTCTAATCTTCCACCTCTCTACCACCACGCCTATCGCAGGATGTGAGGCAGGTACCTGACAACACCTGTAGTTAATGAATGTAAGCCTCTTCCCTTCTACTAAGAGGAAAATTTTAAAGTGCATGGAACTAATTTCTTATATAATAACTGTTCTGATTTCATTTGTTCTCTCCTTTCATTAAAAAAAATGCAGAGGTCAACATCATGTCAGTTCCTTTTTCAATGATTATAAATGGCGAAGTCAGATCGACTTGAGGTATTTAGGACAGTTACATCCACCACATGTCTTATCTGAGTATATTTTGGAAGCCTGTATGCTGTATAGGCATTTTTTCCAAAGATCCAATTGAAGCAAGATAAATATGAAAGCAACTATAAATTCTGCAGGAAGTATGAGATTACAAAAATTCATGATATAAAAATGTGAAACATTTCTATTTCAGAAGATAGTGTATATGTAAACGTAAAATGTTTCCATTTCAGAATACAGTGGAGCTACTTAAGTAACAAAAGCAAAATCACTTTTTCCTCCAGAGTTTAAGTTCAAATTAGCACATCTGAGACTATGAAATGCATATCAAGCTGATAATTTTACATAATTCCTTCTTTTGTAAGCCTTTAATAATTTATTCATCAATGTTTAATCTGAATTATCTTCTATGATTTCTTTGTTAACAGCTTTCCTTCATTTTTCATCTATACAAAGTAATTTTCCTGCCTTCACACAGTAATTTTTCCTTTAGTAAATGATTTTTCATCTTAATTATACATTGAGGAAGGTATCTGTCATCAGTCATTTTATTGCATTTATCAAAAACTCAAGAAGCTGTTAAGAAACTGTGAAATTGTTTCCAGAAATTAAATTTAAAATATACAGTTCTAGAACTTATAGCAACCAAAACTAAATATATGGCTTGCATGTGCTGAAATGTAGTTATGTCTATGTGTCTTGATATACTCATAAGTGACATTTTTTTAAAAAAAGCAAAAACCTTCTTTACTACTAAAGTTTCACATATTTCTTAGAATGCCAAGAAGAACATATCAATTTGAAATTTCACTTGAAAGTTTATTTTCTGAATTAACAACACTGAGAATGATAGCAAGTAGCATATAACAGCCTAGGATACAACCTTTTGAATTCAACATTAGTGATTGACATCTTTAAGGGATAAATATATGTCACCAAAGTTAAATCAAGGTTGCTAATATGCACAGCCTGCACAGAACAAAGGGGAACATTTTCAAAATGAAATGTTCTGAAGAAGGACTTCTCAGTACAGCTTTTATTTTCTGTTTACACAAATAGAATCTAATTCTGGTGGCTTTCCGTTTTTCCCCTCACTGTGAAGGGCAAAACACCAATCTGGCAATACCTCTCAGAAGCAAAAGAATCATATACGTGGTTGGATAGAAAGTGAAAGCAGTTTGTGAAGTGCTTTAGGATCAAGTCCAGTCATCAGCCTGGCATCCAAAGATTTATAATCTGGTCATAACTTTCATTTCTACCGCATGTGCATTGATCCTCCTTCCTGTAACCCTTTAACTACAGTAAGACTGATCTCTTTGCTCCTTCAAAAGGCTTTTCTCTATTTGTCTCATGAATACCTAATCTATCTTTGTCTCTCCAAATCCCATCACTATTTAAGATGCAACTCAACTCATTTCACTATGCCTTCCTCAGTTCAAAGTACTTTCTTTGTCCTCAAAACCACTAAATCAATTGTCTATACTGTTTAATTCTTAATTATTATGCATATCTTTCTTTTTTCCAGTGATGGGAATAAAATTCAGACTTGCACATGCTAGGCAAATACCTCTATCACTCAGCTACATCTCCAACCCAACTATGCGATTGTTTCTAAGATGTCCTATCCAGGTACTATAGAAGACATAAATAAAATAGGTAGAAAGGAGACAAAACGAGGACAGAAAAATACAAATTTTAATTTAAAGTCCAGCATATCTTTTCAGGCCAGTCACTCCCCAAACCAGTCTCCTGTCCCAGGCCTCATACTCCCAAATTTCTGGGAAAATCTATAAATCTTAAAAGTTATCATAAATTCACTCACTTATGATAATTACCTTGTGCACTGTTAATAATTCTGTGAAACAAACAAAATAAACAAAGGGAGGCATATTTTAAGAAACATATAATTTAGGGTACTTCCTAGCATTATCCATTGATCAGATAATGAAGACCATGTCAGCCTAAGGATCCCAAGAATAACCAGACTGCCATAAGCCATTCTTGATCAGCAGACTGATGCTATCCTTACATGCCCAACCCTCGTCAAATTTCCTTTAAAAGAAGAGCTCAAGAACCCCCGAAGAATTTCTTACTCTCAACATGGCCTGCATTATCCTTTGAATGGGTATTCCTTGTTTTTTAATTTATTTATTTTTATTAGGTATATATGTGAATTGAGTTACTATGAACTTTGATGTGGCTGTGTCACTATAGCATGCTGATTTTAAGTCCTTTGGGTATAGACTGAGGAGTGGGATAGCTGGGTCAAATGGTGGTTCCATTCCAAGTTTTCTAAGGACTCTCCATATTGCTTTCCAGAGTGGCTGCACCTATTTGCAGTCCCCTCATGGGTATTCCTTCTTTACACACAAAGGCATCCCTCCCTTGAGATAGTCCACATCCTCGTTGGAATCTGCTTTCCAAAACAAATCTTAGTCTCTTACTAGCATGTGCTGATATATACACACCAAGGAGCCCATTTAGCCCCAGTCAAGTTCCCCCACTTCTGGGAACTCTTTGGATCACTTTTCTGATGAAGCTAAGTTCTTGCTTACGTAGTTATTTTCATCCAAATAGTTCGCGCACATGTGCGAACGTATGTTTGTGTGTGTGTGTGTGTGTGTGTGTGTGTGTCTGCTTGTCTGTCCTATACTTTCATGTATACCCAGGATGCTTAACACATATTTCACTGTGCACAGTAACAGAATGCTCAAACACATATATCACTTCCCAGTAGTTCTTTTAGACATCAGCTAAAGCAGTTCCAGAACAATTCTTTACTTTTCTGCCTAACTGGTCAAGTAGCAGCTCACATGTCTGACTAATAACTCTTCAGGTGGAAAAAAGCCCTGTGCAATACTGTGGTCCTTAACCCAAGACTCAGAGGGAATCTGTTTTAATCTGAAATAGGCCAGGTCACATCACCACTTATTTTGAAGAGTCTAGCTGCTCTGCATGAACACACAAGCACAGGAGCAAGTTTTCCAGGATTCCCTGAGATATAAGCCAGTGCTATATACCTCAGATTAGAACCAAGCAAAAGCTGAAAAGCGCAGACTCTTAAAACATTTATGACATGCTGGTCAGGAGCGATGGATGACAGGCCAAGGAAACAGTAATGTGATACTGAGCTTTTCACCTTGAGGTGACTGGTGAAAACTCAGCTTGGGATCACGAAAAATTTATAGCCCTCTAATGCAATAAAGAAAGCTATTTGTGACCCAGAGTAAATGACCATAAGAGATGGGCCACTACCACAGGTCCACAGTGAGATATGAAACAGAGGCACATAGCCTGAAGAGAAGTTAAAACATACACATGCATATGTGCACACATGTGCATGCACACACACACACACACAAACACCACACACAGGAAAGAATAGACTCTCTTAGGGCAACTCTCCAGATCCACTCCCTTAATTTCTTATTCTCTTAGAAGCTCACTAAAATTTTAAGATGCTTGAATTGAATCATGGATTCAGCAAAGCTGCTAAAATGTATTCCATATACTGTCATTACAAAAAAAAAAAAAATAAGCAATGCCTCTAGTACCACTATAAGGCCTGCAATGTGTATAGTATTTTCATTACTTCCCTGGACTCCTTGTAGATAGTTCCAAGGAAGAGTGAAAAGCATCACACAACTTGACATGAGGATATCTCATTTCTGACCTGGTGACGATAACCTATGTTTACAGGAGATTAGGAGGACTGAGCTATACTGTGAAGGAAAAAAAGTGTTTTTAACTGCCAACCACTTTATAAAATAAACTCATCGTCATTTTCTTCTATCCTCACTGGGAAAGGTTATAGTAAACATTGATCAGGTTTCCTACTCAGTCCTGAACAAAACAATAAGTCTTAAACTTAGATGATCTTCTGAGCACATATGAAGCTCGGGTTATAAATATTAAAAGGGAACCATCAGACATGACTTTAATGATGAATACTAAAACTAAAACTAAAAACCACATTCCATCTGTCCCCTTTATTTAGTCAAACTGGAGTTCCTAATCATTTGTGGATTACAACTAAAAATTGTTTTGGCATCTCAAATAACTTAATCCTTCCTCTTAAAAAATACGCACAGCCAAAGGTAGGTTTAAAAAGCAAATGCTGTGATCTAAGGACTAAGAAAATTTTCCAGAACTAATCACAATCCTGTAAAATAACTCCTGAGGCAATGCATATTGGAATCAAAATTTTTAAAAGCATGTTCTGCACGTTCAGTGTAGTGGATAGCAATATTTTGGTCACTTCAAAATAATCATCAAAAGCTTTTTCCTTTGTCTAAATTCAAAGCAACTCTTAGTGATTTTTCTCAGTATTTCTCCCAGAGAAAATGTTTTCAACCTTAAACTTTTAGTTGGAAAACATCCTTAACAATCAAAGAAACTGTCATTTCCTTATTTTTTGATGTTATATGTCTAGTCAGAGGCAGCACAGTGCCTGGAACACAATACTACATTAATAAGTGTGTGTGAATGAATGAAATAATAAATGAATGAGTGAATGAAGGATGACTTAAGTTTGTCCTCCGTGGTTTGGTACAACCTTTCTACATGTGAAAAAAAAATCTTTCCAATGGCAGTGGGCTCCTCCTTTCTCCATTGACAGATGCGTTAAAATACAAAAGGAAACCCATCCAAACCACAGGCACATGATGGATAAGAGGCAGAATTTAGAGCTGACTAGTCAAACAAGTCTTCATTCAGATCCTGCTGGGATAACTGAGGTTTCATAAGGCAAACCCTTGAATTGTTCTCATTTCCATTACATTTGTTTGGCAGACACCAATCTCTATCGGAAGAGAACCATGAAATACATCACCATAATCCTCTTGAACATTCAAGTTCAATAGTATCATGATTTTATTTTTTCAGTTTCCTTCCTTTAAAAACAGTTTCAAAAATGAATACTCCAAAAGAACGTGTGGCATTATATTTACTAACATAGCAATCTTTCTTCTTATCTTTGCACTCAGCTTGATTCATATTTGTTCCTGACATGAGATTCTTACGGTTGTAGTTATCAACTTCACTAAATCAGCATTAAGATACATTTTGGTGTTACATATACACAATGGAATATTACTTAGCCATAAAAAAGAATGAAATTATGGCTTTTTCCACTAAATGGCTGGAAATGGAGACTATCATGCTAAATGAAATACACCAGTCCTAAAAAAAAAAAAAAAAAAAGGCCAAATGTTCTCTCTGATATGCAGATGGTGACTCACAATGGAGGGGGGTGTGGAGGTTCACTGGATTGGACAGGGAGAAGTGGGGAGAGGTTGGGGGGTGAGAATGGGAAAGACATTAGAATGAATTGGATATAACACTCCTATGTTCATATATGAATACATGACCAGTGTAACTCCATGTCATGTACAATCACAAAAATGGGAATTTATACTCCATGTATATATGTCAAAATACATTCTACAATGATGTATAACTAAGAACAAAAAATAAAAACATTTTTTAAAAAGATACATTTTGTTCAAAACATTACAAATTTCTTGACATATCATATTCCACACTTTGATTCAAGTGGGTTATGAACTCCCACAACCAACAATAAAAAATTTTTTAAAAAATACAT
This sequence comes from Marmota marmota marmota, assembly GCF_001458135.2. NCBI lineage: Eukaryota > Metazoa > Chordata > Mammalia > Rodentia > Sciuridae > Marmota > Marmota marmota. Next base: position 38,648,743 of record NW_026000057.1, read on the forward strand.
TTTGGGAGAGAGAGAA
>NW_026000057.1:38654544-38667379 GCF_001458135.2 Marmota marmota marmota
AGGTGGGAGGGAAAGGGAGAGAGAAGGGAAATTGCATGGTAATAGAAGGAGACCCTCAGGGTTATACAGTGGAGGAGGTAGAGAGAGAGGAGGGGAGGGGAGGGGAGAGGTGGGGAGGGGGGAGGGTGGAGGATGGGAAAGGCAGCGGAGCACAACAGACACTAGGATGGCAATTTGTAAATCAATGGATGTGTAACTGATGTGATTCTGCAATCTGTGTATGGGGTGAAGGTGGGAGTTCATAACCCACTTGAATCAAGTGTTGAATATGATATGTCAAGAAATTTGTAATGTTTTGAACAACCCACAATAAAAAATTAAAAAAAAAAATACATTTTGGTAAAATACTTTATGTCACATATCTACAAATATTAGAATTTCAGAAATGTGGATTATTTATGATTAATTTGCAAATCCTCCCCTGAAAATCAAAATAAACCTTTCTTTAAGTTGCCTGATAAGTTATAAAGGCTATATTTGAAAGTAATTTTTCAAAAGCTATGGAAGATAAAGCAGAGCCTTCTAGAACAAATCAGTTTAAATATACACTAATAAAGAATATGAATGATGGTTTCATATTTCTTCCTTGTGTAATTTTTTCAGGTTTTTAAGAGAATACATTCACTTTATTCTCCTCCCACATAATGTACCACCGTTCATTATTAATGTGGCTAAATACTCCAAATAAACTGTTTTTAGCATGAATATTATTGTAATCCACTGGAAATATCAAGCATAGGTAATAAAATGATCTACTCAAATATTCCAAAACATGAATTAAAAGTTCAGATATTGCTTGAATCATAATCAAATGATAGTAAGTGAACATCATTAGAGTGATATCAGCTAAAAAACAATTCTAGCATGTACTGAGAGTCCGTTCCATTGTACCTCTGTCAGCATACCAAAGGCACACTCTCTAAGAACTCAGCTCCATTACAGCAAAGTAGGTGATCTACGTAATTCAGTAAAGGGCTGCTCCTCTGGAGTTTCCCCCTCCTCTTACCCTTCCTAACCCCTTTGCTGAAGAGAAGTCCCACCTAGATGGTGAAGATGTTGACTGCTAAATCTTCCTGTAGATTTACAGAACTGGGAACCTTTGTATGCTACTCTTCCATCTTTCATTCTGTCTCAAAGCAGCTAGGGAGGCCGAGGCCAGAAGGATGCAAGTTTAAGGCTAGCCTGGCAATTTAGGACACCCTCTCTCAAAAAAGGGGGTGTGAGATGTAGCTCAGGGGCAGAATGCTCCTGGGTTCAATTCCAAGAATGTATGTATGTATGTATGTATAAATAAATAAATAAATAAATGAACAAATGAATGAACTGTAGGGACTAGCCCCAGAAGGTCAAGGTCTATTTGTGATCTTCCAGCGAAGAAGAAAAAGGAGAGACAGCCCTGAATGATGGAGACTGTTCCCCTGGGTACACAGCCTTCCTGTCCATTCTCCATTCCCTCCCTGTAGAAGCACTTTGCCACCATGAACTCCATTCATTTGAGTTTTGAGGCCGTAGCTCCTCTATCTTCTTAGTATTGCTGGTCCTTGAATAAACTAGCTTCCTTCCTTCTAATTCTTATTATCCCCCACATATTGGCCTTCAAGCAGCCTGGCCTGTAATTCATGTAGTAATTCTCTTCTCCAAATATGCTGGTGTTTTGGTGTTGCTTTTTTTCCCTCCTTAATCCAGGAATAACAAAATTTAATATTCAGGCACACTTTGGGGAACAAAGAAATTCACCTTACTATTCCTTCTTGAAGGGGGTGGCATAAGGATGTGAAAACAAAATGGTGGGAAATAGACAGGGGCGACAGCTTCTCTGCTGACTTCTCAAGTACATGGTACTCAAGTTCAGCACATGCAGCCCAAAACTGGTCCCAAAGCTTTCATCCCCAGAAGTGACACAGAGACAAGAATCAGCAACTCATTCCAAGCTAACCCAAGCCCTTCTCTGAAACCAGCTCTGAAAAATCAGCTGCCCTTCTTTAATTTTTGTTTTTTTATTTTTGGTACTGGGGATAACCCTAGAGCATTTACCAATGAGGTACATCACCAGCCCTTTTTTATTTTGAGACAGGGTCTTCGTAAGTTGCTTAAGGCCTTGCTAAGTTGCTGAGGCTGGCCTTCAAATAGGAATCCTCCTGCCTCAGACTCCCTAGTCGCTGGAGTTACAAATGTAACTCTTATATCCTATATAAAATTAGGTAAAAAATTACCTAAATTAGGTATGAAATTAGATATAACCAGGATATAACCATAGGGTTACACAGCTCAGCTTGGCTGCCCTTCTGAAAAGCCTTTAAAATGATGATTCTGGATAAGACAATAGTAAAGAGAATGATGGCAGGGTGGAGAGCAGGGCATCTGTTAAACGAGGCTGAGCAGGAGTTAATCAGGTGATGGCCTCGCTCATTAGAGGTTCTTACCCAGAAAATGAAGTTGTCATGTTACCCTGGTAAGCCCTGACGAGCATGTTCTACATGCACAGAATTAATCACTTGAGAGAAACAAGGGAAATTATTTATTTACCAACAAGTAGAAATCTGAAGATTCAGATTTGTGCAAAAGTCACTGAAAGGGGGGAGGGAGACTGAAGTGGGCTGAAAGTATTTGGAATTGGGATGAAAGGTTAGATAGTTATAGAACTATAGCTATGTTGGTGACATAACAGCTAAATGAACTGTGCCATTATCATTTGCAATTAATGCACATTTTTCCCCTTGCATAGCAAAATAATGCACTGGCTGTTAATAAGTTTTCTCCTATTATCATATTCTCAGAGAATAAAAGTTTTTCTTCTACAGTTCAATACTAAAAGAATTCTTTATTAATATAATAAAGATGATGATGATGATGGCAATTAAACGTTCTATAGACTTAAGATATCATTTGCCAAACAGCTTCAAAGAAACTATTTTTTGTAAGTTCAACTTCTACTATTTTTAATTTTGTAGAAACACACCAACCAAAAACCAGGCTGGTCACAGAATGGCACTCAGCTGCAGAGTTCCTAACAGAAAGCTTTTTCTCTTTCCTGGTTATGGGGACACTTGCTGATGTCAAAAAACAAAATTACAATAAATTTAGTAACAGATCTAATTGGGTTTTTTGCAATTCATAAATCAGGGCAGGCTTTATTCTAAATAAAACAGAATGAGGGAGCCTACTGGGCAATAGTAGAACAGTGAATTCTGTAAAGTGGGAAAAAAGGAATAAAAAATAAATAAATAAATAAAAGCTGATAAGTTAACATCCAGTAACTTCAGGTTACTTTTTTGTGAAGGTTAAAGCAATAGTGACTTCCTTTTTGCTCACTCAGGTAGACTGCAGTCTCCTGTTTTCAGGTAAAACTAGACTGTTTGGATCTACATGATTAACTAAAGTTCCAGTTTGATTATGTGGCATTTAGCATGAGTGAGTCCATCTTTGTTTGATCTGGTCTTCTGGGGCCTATTGTAGAGGCTCTGTCCAACACTATGACATCCTGTGATTTTGTTTAACACTGAAAACTGGGTCATGTTAATTGAAATTATGCTATTCTAAGTCAACAACAAATTGCACATTTTAAGATGCAAATAACAATCATTGAAATGATGGAACAAGACATTCACTGGGGACAGATGGCATATCGATTTTGTAAAGGCAAACTATTTTTACATGCTACAGATGCACATACCTGAAGGCTTTTTTGTTGCTTCAGACAGCCTTGTGATCCTTCATCAATATCATATACTTTCGCAATTTACAACGTGCTACGTTTATTTAGACAGACACAGAAATGCCAAATTGCTTCAGTCAATACCTAGGATCCAAGCCGTCTAGTGGATCAGTGTCTACGGAGCACAGGAAGGCCCTGTGTAACCTGATGCAGAATGCAGTGGTCATACAGAGGTGTTTTGAAACATGGGAAAATAGGTACCCAACACTCCACACCTCTGGAGAATGATGGTTCCTGCTCATGATACCAAAAATACCAGCACCTGGAATCCATGCAGACTAAAGGCCTAGATAAAATGATAAAACAAGCTGTCCTAGTTCTAGTAAATATTTGCCTATGTAGCAATTTACTTTAACTTAATTCAAATATTGTTGATAATATGAATCATTTCACTCTCTGAATGAATAAATCCTCTTATTCTCAGAAAAAAAAAATCACACTTTGATCTTCGATCATGAAAGCCCTCATCAATCTTCTTTATTCATATGCATTGCCTTCACTAATTTAACCAGCTCTACTGTCGAGGTTAGATCATTTCAACTGATATTAAGAAACATAATTTATCAGGAAGATAAACAACAAAATTACCCCTATTCCCAAACTTACTTTAGGCACAGAACTTTTATACAGTAACTGTTAACTGAAAATTTTGGAGAAATTAGAAAACCAAGTGCAAGAATATAGAGGTCACATTAGGATTAGGTAGTAATAAAAAGTAGGGATGTTGAAATCATATTGCCATGGCTCATTTCTGCCTTCATTATCTACAAGTTTTGTGAGCTTGGATAGGTTATTCAACCTGTGAAAGCTCCATCTCTCTATCTACACAATGGGTATGATAACATAAGCTACTCAGAGAAAATCCTTAAAAAGCATTCAGGCTGTGGAGGACACAGAGCAAATACACAATGAGCGTTGACTCTCTAATTATTTCATACTACTTTCCAGTGACCTAGATATTTTTAATAAGATGCCTTCCTTTAAAAGTTTTGGGTACAATGGGAAAATAATAGTAAAAGCAAAACAACCAACCTGAATCATTCATAGAATTGTACAATCAGTCAGAAAAATGGTTGCTTTGCTTAGGAAAAGGTAAATCTAACAATAACAACTAAGGAATAAGAAATCTACATTAACATACAGGTTGTGTCAAACTGACTTGGAAAGCCCAGCACTGAACACGCTTTCAATAGAAACATTTAAATTTCTATACAAGAGGCTAGCATATTTTAGTGACGTATATAGAGTTACTTTTTTTTATAAAAGACAAGGTATGGCAAAAATAAAATAGTCTACTTCTACCGAAAGTTCTGTTTAGCATCCAAGACAGTGATCTTTGTCTACATCATAAATGGTATACTTATATGTCATATCATAAGTTTTCAATAAATTATGGAATGTGTGGAATCAATAATTAACAATTATACATAAAACAGAGTGGGAAGTTATTTAAAAATAAGTTACCCACAATTTAAAAGTTTGTAAAGAAAAAGTAATGCATTTGCATACATGAAAGGCAAGTCTTCAACATTCCTAAAACTACCCACAAATAAATCCAAAGGTCAATGACTACAAGAAAAAAATTTATACATGGATAGGTATATATGTAAATGTGTATATATAATATAAAGTTCTCATGAGAACAAGTGGAAGAGTAGGCAGTTAATTTGCAAAACACACACACACACACAAAACAAACAGATGTTTTTAAAAACTACTTGATCTACTAATATTTGGGTAATTAGCCTTCCATCAAATTGAAACAACATACATACTACTTTTTCTCATCAAATTGGCAAATTAAAAATAACAGCATAACATATAAAAGAAGGGGATACACAGGAAATTTCTGTATGTTTCATAGATTTTTTTTTCTGTAAGCCTAAAACTACTCTAAAAAAAGTAAAATCTATTTTAAAACATGATAACAAATGCACAGTTTAACATATTGCTGTGAGAGGGAAATTATGCATTGTTCTGAAGAGTAGCTTAGCAACTTATCCACATTCTTTAATATATTACTGTTAGTGATTTTACCTAAGTAAATAATCATGGCAATAACTCAAGAATTGTCTACTGGATTATCACTGTAAAAACACATTTTCAGCAATGAAAGATTACTAAGTAATATTCAATGACTACTACATGTATTAAAATTGTAAAAGAAGAATGCAAATGAATGATAAAAATGTTTCCAAAATATTTCTAAATGAAAAAAAAAAGCCAATTATAGGTCTGGGGATATAATTCAAGGGTAAAGTGTTTGCCTAGTATACTTGAGGCCCTGGGTTCAATCCCTAGCACTGCAAAAAAATAAATAAATAAATAAATAGCAAGGCCAATTGGGACTACGTGTGATAGGAACTCACTTTTGTTTAAGATGAAAAGACTGGAAACATACAGATCCAAATTAATATAAATTCTTTGCTCTTTGAATGATCGAAATAAGGAGATTTTTTTCTATTTGTTAATTTTATTTGTATTTGTTGTAGTTTAGACGTAAAATGTTCTTCAAAGGCTCCTGTGTTGAAAGCTTGGTCCCCAAGGAAGCAATGTTCAGAGGTGTGGCTTTGGGGAAGTGGTCGGATGATGAGGGCTCTGATTTGATTACTGGATTAATCCACTTATGGGTTCATAATCAGAATGGTCTATTGGAAGACAGTGGAGACAGAAATTATAGAAGGTGGGGCCTATTTGGAAGAAATCCTTCATTATGAGCAGGCCCTGGAAAGGCAAGTCTAGTTACTAGTCAGTCATTGTCTGTCTGTCTGTCTCTCTCTCTCTCTATCTTTCCTGTTCTCCTTTTCTCTCTCCTGCCTGGCTGTGCCATGAGACAACTAGGTCTGCTTCACCACTCACACCCCACTATAATTTTTGGCTCAAAGTGATGGGGCAAGTGACCATAGATTGAAACCTCTGAAATTGTCAGTCAAAATAAATCTTTCCTCCTTTAAGTTGATTCTCTCAGGTATTTTGTAATAGTGACAAAAAGCTAACACAATATTATCTAAATTTCTGACCATAAAATACATATACATATTGTATATGTATACAGACATTTATTCACACACATATATATTTCCCCTATGGCACTGCAACACCTAAAGAATAAAAATATTTGAGCCAAGCACAGTGACACATACCTGTAATCCCAGCAGTTTGGATAGCTGAGGCAAGAGAATCCCAAGTTCAAAATCAGCCTACCAAGTTAGTGAGGCTCTAAGCAACTTAGAGAGACCTTGTCTCAAAATAAAAAGAGTTGGGGAGATAGATCAGTGGTAAAAGCACCCTGGGTTAAATCCTTAGTATAAAAAAATAAAGAAAGAAAAATATTTGTAAAAAATCTCTCTTTTTTTCTTTAACACCAATCTTACCTTCTCCAGAAAAAAAAAAAAAAAGAAGTGTTAACTTGTAATCAATTCCTGCTAATCATGAATTTCCATACAAATAACTCTGGAAAGATTTGTGTTGTAGGGGACAGAGTTGGGGTGTAATACCGAGGATGTGGTATGCCATACTCTACAATCTCAGAGGCAGTGATGGGATCCCTATTCTAACTGTCTCATAATCAGATTTCAGAACTGAAGGACAGAAGATCAGGCAGAGAGAGAGAGCCTGAAGTTAGTCAGGCTCTTTTCCCTGAAAATTTAATAAAAGTTTATTTGTTAGCTATATCTAGTCTTAGAGATCTAGAGCCAGCCTTGCAGGGAAATTTTGAAGCAGTTACTTCAAAGGGGCCTTCTATGAAGATCTAAGTGGAATATAAGAGAATAAGAGACAACTCAAAACTTGTCCTTTACAGGGTGATGACAGGCTATTGTTTTGTCTCAGAATTTCACCAGACAACTTGAGAATGCTTCAAAACAGAATTCAAAGGAGTCATGAAGATCCACAAATACTCAATGTGTTATGCAGAAACTAAGTCACTGAGCATGACAGCAATGGAAAGGTAGACCCTGGGTAGGAATGGACAGGTAAAATTGAGCCTTCAATCACTAGAGTTAAGGGAAGGCTGAGGATAGTGAATTAAAACTGCAGTCAGTAGCAGCAAAATTTGCTAAATACACTACAGTCAAAAGTTCCTGATGCCTCAAAGCTTAGCCTATCTGACCTGGTGGAAGAGAAAACCAAAACACAATTGTTTGCAAAGATTAGGGTGATTCAAGGGCACAGTCCTTAAAACAGACATTTCAGAATATTTTTTTTAAACTGTACAAAAGGAAAAAAATCTCAGTATAACTACTGTAGAAGCAAATCTGGCCTCCTGCTTTCCCATAATGGTCATCAATTCCCTTTCTACAGAAACAGGACTTGGTGTTTCTTGAACTTATCTATGCTCTCCTCAAACTGCTTTCTGCATTAATTTATTCCATATGTTTATTATCTCATTCGTGAAATGCTCTGTACCCAGCAGAGAAAGCCTGCCCTTCAGACTGCTTCTGACTTCTGTTTTAGAAAGTGAAGATCCTTCCCAAGCTATCTTCAGCCTCCTTTCAACACATCCTGAACTGACGGCCCTAATCCCAAAATTCTTCCCCATCCCCTATGAAAACTCACAAGCAAGAGTTCAGTGAAACTCATTCCATAAGTAAATAACTAATTACACATTTCCAGACTATTGTTTTAATAAAAGTTTAGAGTAACATGGAATGCATTGCATTTATGTTTTTGTGCTATTTTATTTCCCTAGGAATTAAATTCTTTCCAAGGAGCAGTGACATGATTATCATGATTGCCCTACAGAAATTAGTCACTTCCAAATATTTTATTTCATGAATTTCAAGCATATAGGAAGTCAAGCACATAGGAAACCTTTGACTTTCCACATAGGCACAGGATGTTCACAAGTAAAATGTGAAGTATAAAACTATACATTTTGCACTAGTAAACATGTATTTAATTATACTTTGGATTTTTTTCTTAAATTTTATATAATTTAGAAGTGTGTTGTCTGATTTTCAGGTATTTATATTATTGGTTTCTGATTTAATTTCCATTACAGCTAAAGAATATTTTCTGCATGGTTTCAATCCTCTTAAATTTATTTAATATCTAAGGATACAGTTCAATTGCAGTATGTTTCTTGTTCTCTTATAATGTTCTGCTGCGGGTAGGATTTCTACGAATTTTAATTAAATCAGGTTAGAGGACAATGTTTTTCAGGTCTTCTGTTTCCTTATTGATTTTCTGTCTACTTGTTCTATCAATTTTCAAGTGTTGAAATCCCTGAATGGTATTTCTCTATTTTCTCTTTTCAATTCTAATTATTTTTGCTTCATATATTTACAGAGACTTTTAGTTGTACACACATTGAGGATTACTTGATGTATTGACCTCTTTATTATTAAATATCCCTTTTACCTTGACGATCTTCCTTGTTATAAAATCTACTTTGTCAGATATTCATATAATTACTTCAGTTTATAAAACACTTATAGTGAACTCTAGAAGATAGCATATAATTGTTGGTTATAGCCAATCTGATAATTTCTGCTTTTTAATTGGGGTATGAGGATTATTTACATTTAATGTATTTACCATTAATTTGGATTCTAATCTACCACATCATTATGTATTTACGTAGATATCTACAAGTCATATAAATACTAAAATGATCTCACTAGTTTGTTAAGTTTGTTAACATTCAAAAAACAGAAGATTCCTTAGCACAGAGATCTTTAAGGACCATAGGAACACACTGATGTTCCAGAACACTCATTCTTGTCTCCTGCTAATGTTACAAGGAGATCTAGTTCCACTAACAAAAAATAAATTCATACAGCACTATGCAAAACAAATAAGATTCAATGATCAAAATTTCAAACATTTTCATAAAAATCTCATCCTTTTTTTTACCCAATTATATTTTCCAAATGATGGTTTCACAAATCAAGTATTGCATGCTAAAAATGGTAACTCTAGACAAATTTGGTGGGATCTTTGCAATCTATGTTCTTTTGGCAGCATTACTATGTACTTGTGTTTTCAGTCTCGCTTCACATTACACACTTACTGTCTTAGTACTTATTCCTTCATTAAAATAAAAATTAATTTCCCACTTACTTTATGGGGTCACACCTAAAGCTATGGAAGAGTGACAATCAAGTACCAACATTTTGTTTGCATACTTAACATGTATCTACTTTCTCTTAAACTAGCAGACATGTTTCAAAATAATTGTTCTTATTTCAAAAATATAATAATACCTAGAAATGTGATGTTGAAATACCATTCCCACTGAAAGGAATGAGAGTTCTTTCAGGAGAATCGTCTGAAGTCAAATCTGGTTCAGGAAATGCAAAAGATGAACCCAAAGCATCTTGACAGAAGCTATCAAGATTAGCAGAGTTCTGTGAAAGGGCTCAGTCAACAAATAAAACATGGGGCAATCTGAGGACTGAAAAGGATAACAACAACAAAGTAGTGACCCACTAAATCCATGAGTTTTTAGTGAATAAAAACAAGTAAAAATTAGAATTAGAAAAATTACTGTTTGCAACTCCTAATAAATTAATGACTCTTATCAATATCAAAGTCAGATAATGAGACAAAAGCAAGCAAGAATTAGACACATGCATATCCCAATGGATGCTCAGAATTTCTACTGTGACATAATTTTGGCCAAACATGAACTTAATTTTGGACAAGCCTCTAGTTCTTTCAGTTTGAAATACAGGGAACAGATGAACACATTAATAGCCACCTTTCAGAAAGCAATAATATAGTAAGATTGTGGGAAACTACAGAACAAATTACAAGTTTCATCAACAGCAAAAAAGAAATGAGGAGATAGGCAACATATAGATAAAAGAAAACTTAAGAAACATCAATTCACTTTAAGATATTTGGATACAGTTCAAACAAAAGAACTGCTAAATATTTATAAGATGCATTCATGATAATAAAAATTGTTATTAGGTCCAATAATAGGATTGTGGTATGGCAAAGAAAGGAATCTAAACTCAGAGATGAATATTGAAATATCTCCATATGCAATGACATTTTATCTTGGATTTTCTTCAAAATGATTCTGGCAGTAGGGGGAACAGGGTAGGAATAGTGGCCATATGTTGATCATCGCTGAGGCTGGTTGAGGATAAATTAATTTCTCTAAGCTATTCTCAGTGCTTTTGCATTTATTTTTATAATTCTTAAAATAAAAAAATTCTTTAAAAAGTGTGCTCTCTCATTATATGCAAACTAAATGGTAACAAAATTGAAAGAATCTCATTGAAATTTTATTTGTGACAATTTTATAATTTGTATCAGAAAGAAAATGGAGAGCTACAAAATGGTGAATGAGTCTTCATCATGTGGAAATATACCATTTCCCATGTCTTCAAGAGTATAAAATGACCCTGTGATAAGGTCTGGTACTTGACTTCAAGATGGTTCTCTCAAGGAAATATAAGGTAAAGATATTAAATAAGAATGAATAAAATCCCAAATCCTCTTTAGCAAACTTTAATGTGCCAAGGAGCAGCTTTTCCTTCCAAATATACATCAAGCTTCCTTTATGAAACTTATCAATTTTATTTGCATTTCTTAAATATGAGTAACATCTAGAAGGCACAAAATTTTCTATCAAAACTAATTTACTCTATGACAATCTTAATTGCCAACTTTACTCAAAAATGTCATATTATTAATGGTGTCACATATCATCCTCTATTAGTTTTGTGTGTGCATGTGGATGGTGGGGCACTGGGGATTGAACTCAGGGCCTTGTACATGGTAGGCAAGGGCTCTGCCACTGAGCTACATCTCTAGCCCTTATCTTCCATTATGTTTAAGGAATGAACTCCTTGAGCTTGCCAGCCTCATTTTCAGTGTGAGGGCTCTCTCTCCTATGATCAGTACAATAACAGAGAAGAAGGAATATTACTAATCTCCATGTAATAAACAAAAATGTAACATACCAATGATTGATACAAATTATCTTTCTTTCATCTCGAATTCCCATCCCATAATTTCCTATAACAGATTATTGTTAATGTGAAAAAGAGATACTAGCCACAGGCATCTGAAAATTTTGTAATGATGGATGGTGAAATTTCTATCCAAAGTCTTCACTTGTCAACTTTGCCCCATTGACTTAAGATCAATAAATTGTCATTTGAATTTACTTTAATAGTGGATCAGGGTATGTTTTTTAACTTTCAAGTTTTCTCCCCATTAAGGTTCCAATCTGGATTGTCCCCACCTTCTTCCTGCCCCACCCTCCCCAGCTATCCTGAGCTGAGAGGTTCCCCACCCTTCTGCCATGATGTTCTCACCCCAGGCCCAAAGCAGCGGAACAAGCTGAGCAATGAATAAAATCTCTAAAACCATGAGCCAAAATAAATCATTTCTTTTTAAAGTTGTTTTTCTCAGGTATTTGTTACATCCTTTAAAAAAGGAAATCTAAGAACTTTGGAATTGTATATTTTACAAGAGAGACTTACCATTAAGATTTATGTTCATCACAGTTCTTACAGGTGGTATTGATACATACATACATTAACACCTAAAAGAAGAGGTGTTCAGCTACAAGAAGCTGTAGAAAATCAATGTGAGGAGAGATATACATTATGAATAAGATCATTTGTCAATATGCCTTATTCATGACAGGAATAATATATGAGATAAAAGAATAGAAATGAAAGGTTCTCACTCAAATGGATCAAAATTTCAGATCAACCACTTGTTTTGTTACTATATGCATTGGTAATCTTCAATATTTATTTAAAATGTAATAAATGCTCCAACAAACTTTTAATGATAATCTTAGTTTAGTATAATCTTAATGATAAATTCAGCATCCACTGTAAATCCCAATAAAACAATTTAGACAAAAAGTTATATTAAAGAAACTAAATCAGTTACTAACAACATTTTCCCTCCCTCCATGAAATATGAAAGAAAACACTTTTTTCTAGGTTTCTAAATGCACCCCAGTGAAAATCTTCAGGAGTTATTTTCCACAATCTCTGTACACATATTTTTTTTCCTATTTCATTTTCAAAGATGATAGATATTCAGAAGTTAATACCTCAACATAACAATTCAGAAGTAACTCATATATATATATATATATATATATATATATATATATATATATATAAATATATATATATTATA
>NW_026000057.1:38668038-38674991 GCF_001458135.2 Marmota marmota marmota
ATATATATATATATATATATATATATATATATATATATATATATATATATATATTATAGTTCCCCTGCAGTGTGATATAAAATTGTCATCTGTTTCTCCTGAGAAAAGAAAACTCATCATTTGTCATTTAGTAAGATCATATTGTTTTCCACCATAGACACTGAGACTCAAAATGCTGGGAGTAGGGAGCAGAAGAGACCAGCAGACAAGATGCTGCTACTACTGTCTCCATAGTCATCAAAAAACAGCAGAAACAGAGGGATGTCACATGAGAGAGGGATGTCATGTAAAAGAGGACCACCAGTGGTGACCTCCTAAAATAAAAATTTATGGAAACATAAAGCCAGGCTCCTTTTCTTCCTCACAATGAGCAGCCCACATAGACAGAGCTTACCACTGAGCAAGGAAGGGACCGGTGTATAACAGCAATTTTGCTTAAATTCAATTTAACTTTAAATTCCCCATGATCAGCTCTTCTCATTCTTTGTTTTTGAAGCAAAACCTTAAAAGTATCACCATAAATGTTCTATATTCCATAATAACCTATTTATGCACATGGCCAATTTTCATAATATCTGCACTTAAGTAAGAATCTAAATAGCCATTTATAGCTTATGAGAGAACACTTTTTTTTTTTTAAATAAGTACTTTAGGTTGAAAAATGCCAACTTTTGCCAGGCATGATTGTGTATGCCTATAATTCCATTGGCTCACGGGGCTGAGGCAGGAGGATCACAGATTAGAAGACAGCCTCAGCATTTTATAGAGTCTGTAAGCAACCTAGCAAGACCTTGCCTTAAAATGAAAAATAAAAAGGCTGAGGATGTGGACTCAGTGGTTAAGTGTCCTTGGATTCAATTCCTGGTACCAAAATAAATAAATAAGCCAACTTTTGTCTGTAGGCAGAGAAAACAGATACTGTGAATCCGTGTTCGGATTATATTTGTTTCAATACACAATCTAATCCACAAAAAAAAACATATACATGTACACACAAATTATAGAAGCATTTTAAATATATTTAGTACTACTAAAAAGCCCAAGTAATTATTTCTGACATAGACACCCTGACATAATATGAAAACACACACAGATATTGAATTATGTACTATATATTCAAAGGACAAATAATTGTTGGGAAGAAGTTTTTGTTTAAATTTTTTCTTAAATTGATTATAATTTGGGGTGGGGAGAAGGTAGCAACTATTGAAAAGTGTCACAGATCAACATTATATAATCTATCTTCTGCATTTCTCATCCTTCCAATCATACCACATCATTTCAAGACACATGTGATAGTCAGCTTTTCGCTGCTGTGACCAAAATGCCTGACCAGAAAGCTTACAAGAGGAAAAATTTATATTTCTTATGCTTTCAGAGTTTCAGTCCATAGTGGGCCATGTCCATTTCTCTGGGCCCAAGATAAGGTAGAAGATCAGGGTTGAAGGACTTGGAGGAGGAGTACTGCTCCATTCATGGAAGCCAGGAAACAGAGAAAGAAAGAAGAAGGGGATGAATGGAAGATGAACCTTTCCAGGGCATGCTCCCAGTGACCTACCTCCCCCAGCATGCCCCATCCGCCTACAGTTACAAACTAGTCCATCAAATTAGGATGGCCTGAATGGGTTACAGCTCCACAATCCATCACTTCACCTCTGAACCTTCCTGCATTAACACAGGAGCTTTGGGGGAACACCTCATATACAAACCATAACAGTACAAATTAAGGAAAGTCTATGATCTACAGTTCATTCATAAACACATGCTACGGAGGATGCTCAGTGCCCCCATTACAAAGGACAGAGGCAAAGTACAAGGAGGGCTCAGTGATTCAAGTAAACTCCAACCCCACTGTTCTCCTTCTCCATTCTTGTCAATCTACATTTATTTGTAATCTAGTCTCTGTTGATTGAAATATATTAGCACCAATCCCCTTTGGATATTTCTAAGTAAACCCCTCTCCCTACCTCTAATCTTTAAGGGGATTTGTAAAAACAAAAACAAATTAAAATGGTACTATATTATTGTTTCTTTTTGTAATAACCAGTGGCTATGCTTCCTAACACTCTTGAATCACAAGCCTGGAGAGAACTAGGAACTCCTAAAAACATACAAAGCCAGTGACTTATGATCTGTCTCCAGAGGAGTACTCAGGAGAATACACCCAGGACGCGGCTGTGCTCATGTTTTGCAGCCTCCATAAAACTTCATTACTCTTGGTTCCCACAATCCCATTCTGTTCTTTGCAGACTCCATTTCTTCTAACTGTGCCTGGACATTACTGCTTCCTGTTATTCATATGCTTTACCATCTTCTCTATGAATTGTGGTTCTTGCAGGACTTTACCTTCTTGTGTGTCTCAAGCTAAATCTTAACGATCCCCTAAACTGTAACTTTAATGCATACATTGCTCCTGATCTCTAGGTCAATGCTGTCAATTTCATGTGGGCAAATTCTCCAGGGCTCTCAAATGCAATTTTCACAAAACTGAAAGTTGTAAATTATTCCTTCACTTTTTCCCCTTCCTTTCCCTAAACTTACTTCACCAATTGGTCATGCTCCTCTTCATCATCTTATTTCAATCAACAGTAGTGGTAAAACTGTCTTAACAAGAAATGAGAGATTTACTCTTGACTTTACCTCTGTGACACTTCATATACCTCACAGTCCTCCAAAAGCTAACAATCCTAGAGAATTTGAATTTCCCATCCCCCTTTTGACATCTACCTTGTATTAGCCTTCATCTAGTCTTGTCTGCACTATTACAATAGCATCCTATTGTCCTGAAATTTACCTCTAACTGGTTTCCAGTGTGATCATGATAAAATTCAAAGCCAACAACTTTCTCTTTTCAAAGATTCTTAATGGCCTTTAGAATCAGTTCAAAACCTAAGTGGCACATTAAGCCCTTCAAAATCTTTCTCTGGGCACCAGGTATAAACTGTGTTTCCTCAATGTACGGAGCAGGGTTTGGGCAACTTACTGCCCTTCCTATATGGAATGTTTTCCCTTCCACTTCTCTGTAACTAGGAGGAACTGACAACTTTGCAGGAAGTGTGTGATCCAGGTCCTAGACTCAGTCACTCTTCAGTTGTTCTTATCCCCCTCTGAATTTGAAGTGCCAATGTAGTCTCCTGACTTCTCTGTTACAGTTCATGATATCTCTATGGTCTGTTCATTGCTTTACAAATTCTTCAGCCCATGACCTCACCTATCATGTTACAGCTTGTTCACAGTCTTCTGGCCCAGAGAAAAACAAATCAGTAATATGCCCCCTCTGTCCTGTCTTTAGAAAACTTCTTCTGGAGTTCCTCTCAAGGAGTGACCCAAGTTGGTTGGGTAATGGCTGGTAAAACTCTCTCAACCCTTAAGTCTCAGCTCTAACTTTACAGTCTTCTGTGAAAGCCCTCCCTGTCCTTCCCAGAATCATTAGCTCTGAGGCTTTGAATGCATTTCCATTACACAATGTTCATATTGTAATTGGTTATTTTTCTCTCCCATTATGCTAAGTTCTTTAAAGTAACTTATTATACCCATAATATCAAATTATGTCAGAGGTATAGTAGAAACGTCTGATGTACTTTTCTCCAGTGGATATTCCCTTAAGACTAAAGAAATTAATCTTTCAATAGATTGCAAGAATCTCACATTTAATCTAAAACCATAGTTCCTCCGGACTTTTAGATATTTCCTCCAGTTTTTTGTTTTGTTTTGTTTTGTTTTGTTTGCCGGTTTTAATGCCTTTTGCCTTTATTGTTTTAATTTGCACTAAATATTTATTGAGTGAAAAAAGGGAAATAGTAAATGAATGATTTAATTGCTTTATCAGTACAGATCAAATTACCTTACTATATTTTCATCTTCTTATCAATGAACATGGGTAATAAACTCCTGTTTTAAAAGACCTTCATGATACTACAATGGAGCCCCTGAGGCTCCTTCTCATCCTTCCCTCCTCCCAACACCTTTCTGTAGTGATTCATTCCTTCTCTTGGGAAGTGGATGGGATTAAAGATGGTGACCACAGTTTATTTTTCTTAAAGTACACCAAGGCACATCTGTCCTTTCCAAGCTAATACAAGTCTATCCATAATATATATGGTGAATTATGAAGTGAAAATTTTCCTCATCACAAATTTGTCGTTTGATTGAAAATTATACTTATTTGCCTTTCAGAATATATTATTTTCTAAAATAGCAGGGAAAAACATCTATTTTTCTATAAAAATGGATGTTTTTTCTATCTATAAAAAATCAGATTGGATTTTTATTGCATGAATTTATATCATGTTTATATAAAATTTTTAGGTGAAACCAATATGCAAATATATCTTTATTAAGGAAAGAAACATCCTCAAAAAATAGGAGGAAAAAAAATGAGAGTACTCCCAAGTAATGTAAATTTTATATTCACTATAATCTGAAAAATCCATATCATTACAGAGCAGAGAAAAATGAAAAAGAATATAATACAAACCACTCCATCACACTTCCACAAAGTTTTTCTATTTCTCTCTGCAGCATTCTTTCTGTTCCTATCCCAGATCTCTCAGAGGCGGAACTTTGCCAAGAATGTAAAGGTCTGTTGAACTCTAACAGTTTTACAAAATTGGCAAATGTCCACAAAGGCTTTAAGAAGGACCACCAAATTCAGCTGAGCTTTGAACAGGAGACCCCTACACAGTCAAGTTAAAATCTGATAGATATGGAGAAAATCAGAGTACTGCAGTAGTTGCAGAACATACATATAGTTCTTCAATTTCTTTGTAAGTGGAGACTAGGAAAAACTACTACATGGAGAGAAAAAAAAAATGTTTTAGTATCACTGGGACAAATGTGAATAATCTCTTCTTCTGATGTATTTCCCTGATCTCTTAGGGGGGAAAAAAAAAGTCTCTCAACAGCACAGGAAGAAAACTGCTTCTTTAACCCCCTGATGACAGAAACAAATTGTCTTGCAGCTCTGGGAAGAGATTTGTCACAAATGTGCAAACCAGACATTGTGTATCCTGGACATTGTGCAGCACTGCAATATCACATTTGTAGGGAATTTGAAAGTGATCCTTTAATAACATAAGAGATTTTTTTTTAACATAAAGGTTCGTCTTGATAGTTTAACATGTATGGATTTTTCTGTGTGATATCAAATGTAATTTTGTTTTTGCTGTGCTTATCGTATTTGTGGTAATTCTCAATATATCCAAGGAGACTTCATTTCTACACCAAAATAGTTCTGAAAATGCCTATTCTGTTGTTCTCCAATGGACACTTTTAACATTGAGTGTATTTAAAATTTAATAGTTGCTTATGATAAATTGGGCAATAAAGATGGCTTGGTAACTGAGCCAACCATTCTATGAATCATTCCTTTGATGCTATTTCCATAAAAGAAAATGTCCTTATGGTAACTCATCATACACACAACACATTATTCATAAGCATTTCCATACGCATATGAAGAAAGACAACATATGTAGCATTAGCTACAAAAAAGCATGACCTCTAAATAACAGATAGACATATACTCCAAATTATTGTTCTACCACTGAGCAGATAAAAGATTGAGTAAATTTCTTAGCATCTCTGAGTGTCTAATTCCTCAATTACATAATGAAGATAATAAAACCAATCTTAATGTACCATCAGAAACATTAAATGAAAAAATACACTAAGTATCCAACTTAAGTTCTGACAAATAACAAAAGAGCACTAACTGCCAGAGACCATCCTCAAATAAAAATAACAACCATAATGATAATGGACCTAGAACAAGATCCAAATATGTTAAAAAATGAAAGTCTTTCCTATAAAATATGCAATTTAATATAATGATAAGCAGGTATAACAATCATGCAGGTATAGTAGAAAACCCAGAATGAATACTTAAATAAGTATCCACTAGAAATATTTCCATCAGTTCATTAAACATTGTCTACTATGTGTTGGCAATTTGGAGACGAATGACATAGTTCTTTTGATCATCAAACTCACAATTTAGGACATGGGTTTAGAATATTTTATATTTGCAAAACCAGATAATTATGTGTATATATAATTGCAGGATGGTCAATCAACCAAACTTGTGGGAGAGGACAGAACAGAAAAAAAGGTTTTCCAAAGGGTTTGACGTAAGAGCTAAATTTTAAGAAATTAGTTTTCCAGCTATAGAAGGTGATGGACAGTGTTGTTGGGAGGTGGAATGTTCCATGTAGTCAGAGTCAGAGCAAGAAGACATAAGAAAGCAACTGTCCTGGAAATTCCAAACATATCAATGAGGCTGGAGCACAGGACTCAAATGCATTCATCAAGAATATCAATATGACATATAGGACTTTCATTTTTGGCAGGTAATTAGAGTATGAGGTTGCCCATACTAGAGAACAGTCTTGTCTTTATGCAAGACATGTGCAGGAGTGGTAGCAACTAAAAAGAGCAATCTATCTATGTGCCAAAATTACTCTTGAATTTAAACTGTAATGGAATTACATCATCAGGACCACCCAACTTTTTGGTCTGCCAAAGAAAGAAGTAGATATATATGGCATAAGAAAATTATTAGAATAATAAAAAAGTTTCATTAAAATATTTATTCAGAGATCCAACATGGCGGCCGGCAAGGAAGCAGCACTTTCAGTATCTCCACATTAACCGGATCAGAAACACTCATTAAAACAGCTACATTCTACCTACTGAGGAACTTCTAGCAAAATTCCGCTGAAAGGAGACCTGCCAGGAATTAGTAAGTTTATTAGAGGTGACAGTTGGCCCCAGACAAGTGAATCTTGGCTGGCCACGCGGGCACAGAGGTCCAATCCCGCAGCCACCACCCGCCGGCTCTGCAAGCGGCCCCCGGCAGCCCGGGGCAGCGAGAAGGGTCCCCGCCTGGCCCGGCAGACGGCCCCTGCCATCCCGGCTCTCCTGGCGGCCCCGCTCGCTCTGTGATCGGCCACCCC
>NW_026000057.1:38679847-38721098 GCF_001458135.2 Marmota marmota marmota
AAACAACAGCAGATGGGGTAGAGAGGGAAGATGAGAGGGAAGGGGAGGGGGATAGTAGGGGATAGGAAAGGTAGCAGAATACAACAGTCATTAATATGGTATTATGTAAAAATGTGGATGTGTAACCGATGTGATTCTGCAACTTGTATTTGGGGTAAAAAATGGGAGTTCATAACCCACTTGAATCAAATGTATGGAAGATGATATGTCATGAGCTTTGTAATGTTTTGAACAACCAATAAAAAAAATATTTATTCAGGTAAAATCAAATTTCAAATTAGACAGCTAGACCACAAATTGCTAGACTAGTAAGAAGCAGATTATTATTTAAAATTTATGAATGGGGACATCCAATGAAATACTTGTAAAACAGAGACAAAAGGCATGAAATGGTTTTGTCAGAAATCAAACTCACGTTTATAAATAAGAGTCAAAATAAAGTATAAAATTCTTATAGTATGACTTAGAATTATAAAATTATATATCTGAAAGGTATTTTAGAAATCATCCAGTGGATTTTAAGGAGTAACTAAAAGACCCAAGCGTGGCACATACCTATAACCCCAGCAGCTCAGGAGGCTGAGGCAGGAGGATCTCCAGTTCAAAGCCAGCCTCAGCAACTTACTGAGGCCCTAAGCAACTCAACAAGACTCTGTTTCAAAATAAAAAGTAAAAAGGGCTGGGGATGTGGCTTAGTAGTTAAGCACCCTTGGGTTCAAGCCCCATACCCCCCCCAAAAATAAAAGTAAATAAAAGTATAGCCCTACTCCCATACTCCCACTTCTAAGTGATTTTCTTGAATAAAAACAAAACATATCCTTCCCATTTTTCCATTTCCAGACATTATACTAGGTGAAACTTTAACTCAGAATTTGAAATGACATTTGCAACAGAAAAGAATAATTTCAATACTATGCCAAGAGAGCCAGGGAGCAACCATCAAGAAAGTGATAGGTGATCCAGCCAGGCAAGATGGCACACAGCCTGTTTTAGTCAGCTCTTTTGTTGCTGTAACTAAAGGATCTAACTAGCACAATTATAGAAGAGGATAGGTTTATTTGAGGGTTTATGGTTTCAGAGGTCTTAGTCCAGAGAAGGTCAGCTCCATTCCTCAGAGCTTGAGGTGAGGCAGAACCTCATGGCAGAATAGTGTGGCAGAGGGAAGCATCTCGGGCATCATGATGATCAGAGAGTCTCTACTTGCCAGATACAAATATATACACCAATGCTACACTCCAATTCCTACCTTCTCCAACCACACCCTCCCACTTCTGTTAATCCCATAAGGGATTAACTCACTGATTAGGCTAAGGCTATAAGCCAATCATTTCTCCTCCAAACCTTCTTTCATTGTCTCACATGTGAGCTTTCGGAGGACACTACATGTAAACCATAATATACCTGTAATCCCAGTGGCTTGGGAGGCTGAGAAAGGAGGATCAAGAATTCAAAGCCAACCTTTGCAAAAGGAGGTGCTAAGCAACTCAGTAAGACCTTGTCTCTAAATAAAAATACAAAAAAAATAGGGCTGGGTATGTGGCTCAGTGGTCAAGTGCCCCTGAGTTCAATCCCTAGTATCCCCCTGCCCCTCCCCACCCCCCACCTCTGCAAAAAAAGAAAGAGAGAGAGGTGATCCATAAGCTTGTCACTTTGAAAAGAGCATGGCATGAACTCATTTCTTAGGTTACATTGGCTTCAGTCTCATTTGGCAGTGGGAGGGTTGTAGACAGAAATCTGTAGGTTCTGTTTATATATGGAAATGTATCTATAGAGTATAGATTTCTATTGCTCTGTCAATAAAAAAATCACTTTAATATTTGCAGAGGGTGTGGTGGGGGCTGAGGCATTTGGGTATGGACTAACATGAAAGAGAGAGGAACCATACATTAGCAGGGAGACATGGAAAACATCCAGAATTAGAGTAGCAAAGTGTCTAGACCCTTCTTTTTAAGTTTCAGCATTTCATATGCTACTCCCCACCATGCTAAATTGAACATTTGAGGCATTTGAAACTGCTGTGGGATTCATGCATCTCAGGAAATTTCCTGTGTAAAAAGGAAGATGAATTTTAGTGGGACAAAACTCAATGGGGTGGAGGAGTAGAGGCAAGTAGAGAGTCAAAAAGTTGATATTTTAAGAGTCTAGCAAAAGGTGAAGGACAGACTTTAAGTCATGGAGCAAAGACAGCAAGAAAAATACAGGTCTTAAAACTGTCAGTTCTTTTCATTTGAACTCGGGGGATGGTCGTAACATCAATTTTACATATTTCTTCCTCTATATTCTAACTTCCATCAATTGTCCCTATTCCACAGAGAAAGTTGATTGAAGTCATGAAGTTGTACAGATATATGAAAAAAATAAGTGGGGAGACAACCAAGTATTTTACAGTAAAAAGAATTATATTTGTTCTGATAGAACCCCTCTGCTGAAGCTGGGGGAAAGAGAGCAGCAATGAAGAAGTAATAGTTCCAGAATTCTAATTCCTAATGAACCAATGTAAGTAGATCAAGAAGCACTTAGTTCTGTGAAAGGAGCAAGAGAGATGGAGAAACTTCTATCAAGACAAAAGTCTCTGGTGCACTTAAAAACCCCCTCTAGTTACCATGGATTCTAGAGAAGGTGACCGTGGGGTTATATATAACAGATAAGGAATAACTACCCTGATTGAAGTTAGAACAAACACTGCTTATATATGTGAACTGTTGTAGATTCAAAGTTGAGCTCTGTAACAATGGAGACATCCTCCTATAAAAGAGATGAAGAAAAATAGAAAATTTCAACAGTTAAAAGGGATAAATGAAAAATTATGAAAATACAAATACATAAATAGGTGTTCTTTTTTAAAAGAACATATTGAGAACCAATACATAGGAGGCACTGGGATAATTATGTAAGACATAATTCAAGCTCTCAGGAAATATGAGAAACTTCTAGTTTCTGGTCAGGCCTGGAAGAAACACAGAAGTTGCCACTCCATCCTAATAACAAGTAAAAAAAAATCAAATAAACTGAAGATAAATCTCCTGATCTTATTAAAATGACAGAGATGTGAGGTTATAGGACAGACCACTGCCCTCAAAACTAGATAAACAGAGACAAATACAGATAATCACAACTTATTGCAGTACCAACCAGTGCTAGGATACTGAACTGTAATCAATGAATTGCTGGCGGTTCAGTGTGGACAACTGTGAGAATCAAAAATTCCAGGGGAAGGCTGGGGTTGTAGCTCAGTGGTAGATCACTTGCCTAGCTCGTGTGAGGCACTGGGCTCAATCCTCAGCACCACATATAAATAAATTAAAAATATATATTGTGTCCATCTACAACTAAAAATATTTTTTTTCAAAAGTCCAGGGGAACCCAGTCAGGGGGCACATTTTGGGAAATTTTATCTCTAGGAGCTCTCCCAGACCCTCAGAGTGAATGCTAAATTTTAAAAGCAGTGAATATCATACTTCAGAATGAGGGAGGGGAAAAGGAACCGTTTTGAAATGCCACCGAATAACAAGGCCTCTCCTCAGGAGAATCTACTTTACCAGAGTATAGCCTATGGGATTTTTAAAAACCTACTTAGGAAAAGGGAATTACCTAACTCCAGTCCCTCTGTCTACCTGGTTCCACTTAATGTGGGAAGAAAGGGCGTGAGGGGTTGAGAGGCACTGGTGAAATTCATAGCCCAGGCATGCATTTACCAGAAGACAGAAACCTAGTCACACAGCTAAGGACTACTTTCCCACCCCACACCTTACCACTGCATTAGTAAAGACCTGTTTACCCCAGTTCTATCTTGTATATTATTGCACCTTTCAAAAAAGTCACAAGGCATACAAGGAGAAATGAACAAACAAGCAAGGAAGCAAATAAACAACAACCAGCCACACACTTTAAAGAACCTTTAAAAAAAAAATCACAACCAAAATTAGATATGGTAGGAATGCTGAAATTATCAGAGTGGAATTTGTTTTTAAACTGTGTTGTGGAATAAGAATTAATCCAAGTTTCCAAAGAAATTACAAACAAAAAAGGAGTGGAGTGAAATATTTAAGGTATGGAGAAGGAAAAGACTAGAATTCTATGCCAAGTGAAATTATCCCTCAAAAGTGAAAAAGAAACAACAACAACAACAAAATCTCAAACAAAAATTGAGGGAATTTATTGCCAGAACACACACTTTACAAACAGTATTTTAAAAAGTTCTTCAGAGAGAAGGAAAAGTATATATGTCAAAAACTCAAATCCAAATAAAGAAAGGGAAAACATCATGGAATGCACAAGTGACCATTACATCAAAACTTTCATTTTTATTATTCTTAACTGGTCTAACAAATTAATAATTCAAAATAATAATAGCAACAACAGATTCAAAAATACATACCCTTATGTATGCTCAAGTATAAGTGAAATGAATACAATGACAGAAGAGATTAAGAGGGAAGTTTTAGAAATATTTTGATATTACAAATTAGTTGTACTACTTATGGAGCAATGTAGTATTATTTGAAAGTATACTTAGATGACTTGTAAATATGTGTCACAAATTCTTGAGTAACAGCTTAAAATGTTTTTTAAAAAAATATTATAATATGCTAAAAAGAGAAATAGTAGAAACATAAAATGCTCAACTAAATTCAAAAGGCAGAGAAAGTGCACAAGACAAAAATAGGAATGAAGAATAAAGACAAATATAAAAAGTAACAAATGTAGTGGCTATTAATCCAACTCTATTAATAATCACTTTAAATGTCAATAATCTAAATATATCAATTAGAATACAAAGATTATCTGAATAGTTCAAAAGCAAGAAATTGTCTACAAGAAGTTCATTTTATATATAAAAACAGATTAAAAATAAAGAGATTTGATGAAGAAAGGGATGATACTAATCAAAGAGTACAAAGTTTTAGTTAGACTAGAAGAATAAGTTTTAGGGATCTATTTTATTGCACAGTAACCACAGTTTATAGAATTGTATTGTATATTTCCAAACTGTTTAAGGAATAAATTTTAAGCAATCCCACCACAAAACAAGAGACAAAGTTGGTGGGTTAATGGATATGTTAATTAGCTTGATTTAATTTTTCTACAATGTATACATATATCAAAACATTACACTGTAACTCATAAATACAATTATTATTTATCAATTTAAAAACAATAAAAGTAAAGATATTAAAAAATTTACACCATGCAAACATTAATCAAAAGAAAGCTGGAGGTGCCTATATTAATTTAAGAGCAGGCTTCAGAGATGAAATTTATCAGGAATAAAGAGGGTCCTTACATAATGATAAAGGGGTTAACATTCCAAGAAGACATAACAATCCTTCATGTTTATGTGCTTACCAAAGCCCATTAAAAAACATGAGCCAAGCTGGGTACAGTGGTGCTCACCTATAACCCCAGTGGCTCAGGATGTAGAAGGATTTCAAGTTCAACTTAGTGAGGCCCTGAGTAACTTGACAAAACCCTGTCTCAAAATAAAAAATTAAAAGGCCTGAGGACGAGGCTCAGTGGTTAAGCACCCCTGGGTTTAATCCCCGGTACCAAAACAAAACAAAATCATGAGTCC
Source organism: Marmota marmota marmota (assembly GCF_001458135.2). Taxonomy (NCBI): domain Eukaryota; kingdom Metazoa; phylum Chordata; class Mammalia; order Rodentia; family Sciuridae; genus Marmota; species Marmota marmota. The sequence continues at coordinate 38,685,420 of NW_026000057.1, forward strand.
AGTGCTGACCAAATTTCAAAGAAAAAATGCATTCATTATTATTGTTGGAAACACTGACACCCATCTGTCAGAAATGGACAAATTCACTATGCAGAATATCAATAAGGAAAAAGTTGAACTGACAGAACCTCAACCAACTTGCTATACAAGACAAGCAGACTACTACTTCAACCAATAGCAGGCTATACATTCTTCTCAAGCTCATATGGAATACTCACCAATATACTCCACACTTGGGACTATAAAACAAACCTCAACAAATTAAAAAGAATAGAAATCATACAATGTCTGCTCTCAGACTACAGTGGAATGAAACTAGAAATCAAGAATAGAAAGATATCTGAAAAATAATTCCCAAATACTTGGAACTCAAACAACACACGTCTAAAGAACATAGGAATCAAAGAACAAACCTCAAGAGAATTTTTTAAATATTTTAAAGTAAATGAAATGGAAAATACAATTCACCAAAATATGTGAAATTCAGTGAAAATAGTGGTTGGAGGGAAATTTATAATATTGCGCACACATACTAGAAAAGAAGAAAAACCTAAAATCAATAACCTACGTTTCTGCCTCAGGAAACAAGAGTAAATTAAATCCAAAATAAGCAGAAGAACTAAAAAAAAAAAAAAAATAGGACAGAATGAAAGTGAAAAGTAAAGAAAGTGAAAATAGGAAATCAATAAATAAAATCAACAAAACTGAAAACTAGTTCTCTCAATCAATAAAATCAATAAACCTCTTTAGCCAGGATAACAAAGAAAAAAGAGCGGGAAAGACAAAAAGAGAGAAAATGCAAATAACTAATATGAGAAATGAGAGAAGGAAAAACACTACAGACCCTATGGATATTGAAAAGATAATAAAAGAATATATGAAAAGCACTATGCCCCCAAATATGATAACCCATTCCTTGGAAGACAATACACCAAAACTCATAAAAGATTTGAAGAGGCCTATTAATAAATCAATAATTTATAATTCCCAAACAGAAAGCACCAGGCCTGAAGGGGTTCAGCCAGATGATCCAAATACTTTTCAGTACAATATTTTTGATTGATAAATTACATAAAAACACTTCAATCTCTTCCAGAGATAAAAGTCAGGAGAATACTTCCTAACTCTATCTACAGGGCCAGCATTGCCTTAATATCAAAATGAGAAAAAGACATTATAAGAAAACGACTTCCAAGTATCTCCCATGAATATAGATGCAAAGGTCTTTACAAAACTTATCAAATTCAAAAATGTACAAAAAAAATTGTATACCACACCAAGTTGGATTTATCTCAGGCGTATAAATCTGACTCTACATTAAAAAATCAATGTCATCTATCATTGCATAAGGTTATAGAAGAAAAATCACAATCATGTCTACAGATACAGAAAAAGCATTCAACAAAATCCAACACCTATTCATGAGGAAAACTCTCAGAAAACTAATAACAGAAGAGAACTTCCTCAACTTGATAAAAAATACTGACCTCCAAAAAGAAAAAAAAAATCCTAACACCATAATTAAAGGTGAGAAATGGAGTTTTCTAACTAAGAACAGGTACAAAATAAAGTATCTTTCACCACTGCTTTTTAGTGTTATACTGGATGTCCCAGCTACTGTAGTAACACCAAACACACACACACACACACACACACACACACACAAATAACAGGGGTATGTGGGGAGGGAAGGGAAAGAAAGGGAAAAAAGAAAAGTCATCCAGGTTGGAAAGAAAAAAGAAAACTGCCTTTATTTGCAAATAACATGATTGTATATGTAAAATATTCATAAGAATAAACAAAAACAAGAAATACATATTGCCAAAAATAATGTTTGGAACTTATAAGCAATTATAGCAAGATTGCAGGATACAAAGTTAATAATCAGAAGTCAATTGCTTTCCTATCTGTCAATAATGAATAAGAGAAAATTGGAATTAAAACCATATTACCATTTATATAAAAATGAAATACTTAGGTATACACTTAACAAATGTGTATGATATTTATAGGAGGAAAACTATAAAACTCTGATGAAAGATTTCAAAGAACTAAATAAATTAAGAGATATTCCAAGTTTGTGCATAGGAACATTCCATATGGTCAACATAGATGTCCTTGAGATTGGGGATCACTTTCTAGATATAATGCCATAATCAAACTTCATCGAAGAAATAAATGATAATCTGAACCTTACTAAAATTAAAATAGTTTGCTCCATGAAAGACAATGTAAATAGAATGAGTATGCAAGCCACACACTTGAAGAAAATATTTGCAAAACACATCTGATAAAGCACTATTATACAAAATATACAGAGAACGCTTAAAACTCAACTATTAGAAATGAACAACCCAAACAAAATATGGACAAAAGACCCAAAAGACACCTTGCCACAGATAAAGAGATGAAAAATAAACACGAAAAGAGGTTCAATGGCATATGACATTGGGGAATTATAAATTAAAACAACAATGAGATACCAACCACTACACACCTAAGACAATGGCCAAAATCCAAAATACCTACAATACCAAATGCTGGTGATAATGTGAAGCAATGTAATGTCATTCTTTGCTTACTGGAGTGCAAAACAGTATAGCCACTTTCAAAGATGGTTTAGTTTTTACAAAACTAAACATATACTCTTGCCTTAAAATTCAGTAAAAGTTGTCCGTGGTATTTACCCAAAGGAACTAAAAACACATGTCTACACACACACACACACACACACACACACACACACAGCTTTATTCATAATTGCCAAAACTTGTAAATAACCAAGACATCCTTTGGTAAGTGAATGGATAAACTGTGATATGTTCAGACAATGAAATATTATTCAGTGCCAAAAATAACCAAGTTATCAGGCCATGAAAAGCCATGGAGAAGAATTAACTGTCTACTACTGAATGAATAAAGCCAATCTAAAATAGCTACCTATTGTATGATTCCAGCTACATGACATCTGGAAAAGGAAAATCTTTATACTATATTCATAAGTTTAACAATTGCTGATGGCTATAGGACAGGGAGGAATAATAGGCACAGCATAGAGAATGTTGAAGGCCAATAAAACTATTCTATATGATCCTACAATTTTAGATCCATGTCATTAAATACTGGTCCAAACCAATACAATGTACAACATCAAGGATGAACCCTAAAGTAACCTATGGTTACTATTACTTTCGATATGCCAATGTGGGCTTATCAATTATAATGAATATACCACTCTGGTCTGGGATCTTCATAGTGGGGAGGATGCATGGAGGGAGTGACGGTAATTCTCTGTACTTTCCACTCAATTTTGCTATAAACCTAAAACTGCTTTTTTTAAAAAATTAAATTTATTAGAAAGGAAGGGAGAGAATAAGTTTGGCAACAGAAATAGAATGTGGGATGTGCTCAAGATGCCCACAAAGAAAGTGCTACAGGAATTAAAAAAGGAAGACACTACTTACATATCACAACATGCAAGTTACAACTTACACTGACTTTGATTATGGTACTATGAAGAAATCCCAGTGAAATTTCTCAGCGAAATAAGTCATGATTCTGATTGAGGAACACTTGTTGTTATGAATGTATATCAAGGACAGGAAAAAAAAGAGCATCATAGATGCATGATTATTAGATATATATCAAATATATTTGATACAAAATGAAGCAAGAAATAACATTCGAGGAAAAACATGTGAACCATGAATATATAGAAGTGTACTTGAGCTATTCATACACTTTGATAGTCCTCAGAAATTAGACAATTGCAAGGAAAGGGATAGTGAAAAATTGAGCTGTCCATCACTAATCATGTCAGGTGACATGGCCAGTTATATACAATTAGCTTATTTAATAAAAGAAGCTAAAAGTTAACTATTACAGATCCACTAAAGCTACACAAGAGAAATAGAATATTCTTTGAGTTAAGCCCACCATTGAAGGGATGTGAATTTCTTCCCAAAGATGTTTACATGATACCTTTCTAGTATAGGAAAGAACATAAACAACTGAGCTGTGGGGTATTTAACCAACTTTTCTCTGTTTAAGAGAACTTTAACAAGGCAGCCGTTCCCACCTCAAAAAAAAATAAACAGCAGCTATACAAATAATGATCCAATGGTAGTGATGCTAAAGTCACTGCCTGAAAAAAATAGGGTATTTTAAATCTAAATCTTAACATTTCAACATAAGAAAATCATATTTTATTAAATATGTCCTACATGAAGCCTGAATTTTATCATCTGCATACTCTGATCTATATTAAACCAGGAATTAAGCTGCTAGTCTATATTAATATACTTGTTAAAGGGATAAATAAATTATTAAATTGATATAATTAAATTCTGACAAAAGTAAGGTTTCAGTACATTAATACAAACCATAAAGTATATTAAACTTCCACCCAACAAAATATGTATATAATAATATGTTTATATTTGGACCAAAGGTTAAGGGATAGGTATTTCACTATACAAAGAAGTGCTTATGTCAGCAGCACATACACTAAAATTTGGGATGATGCAAGAGAAGATGGCCACACTACCAAAAGCAATATACAGAATCAGTGTAACCCCCATCAAAATACCAATCCATTCCTCACAGAACTAGAAAAAAAGTCCCAAAATTCATTTGGAAGAGCTAAAGACCCAAAATAGCCAAAGCACTTCTAAGCCAAAAAAAAAAAAAAATAGAGGAGGTATCACAAAATCTGACTTCAAATTATATGACAAAGCTAGGGTAACAAAAGGTGCATGGTACTGGCATAAAAGCAGACCCATAGATCAATGATACAGAATAAAAGATGCAGAGATAAATCCACACATCTATAGTCATCTGATCCTTGACAGTGGTGCCAAAAACATGCATTGGAGAAAAGACAGCTCTTTAACAAATGTTTATCCATATGTAGGAGAATGAAACTAGACCTTTTTCTCTCATCCTGCACAAAAACCAAATCAAAGTGGATCAAAGACCTAGGAATTACACCAGAAACTATGTAACTCCTAGAAGAAAACAAAATCAACACTCTAGCATATCAGCACAGGCAATGACTTTCTCAGATGGATCCCTAATGATTAGGAAATAATGCCAAGAGTTAATAAATGGGGTGGTGTCAAATTAAAAAGCTTCGGCACAGCAAAGAAAACAACTGGAAATGTGACGAGAGAACCTACAGAAGGGGAGAAAATCTTTCAGCTACTATTCTGACAGAGGATTACTATCTAGAATATATAAAGAACTCAAAAACCACCGCAAAAACAAATATGCAATTAATAAATGGTCAAATGAATTAATCAGATAGTTCTCAAAAGAAGAAATACAAAGAGCCAACAAATATTTCAAAAAAAAAATGTTCAACATTCTTAGTAATTAGTGAAATGCTCATCAAAACTACACTGAGATTTCATCTCATACTAGTCAGAAAGGCAGTCATCAAGAATATAAATAATAATAAATGCAGGAAAAGATGTGGAGAAAAGGGAAAACTTTAACACCGTTGGTGAGACTGTAAATTAGTACAACCAACGTGAAAATCAGTAAGAAGGTTCCTCAAAAGACTAGGCATGGAACCACCATATGACCCAGCTATGCTACTTCTCGGTATTTATCATAAGGAATTAAAGCCCTCCTACATGTATACCCATGTTTATAGCAACACAGTTCACAATAGCCAAACTATGGAACCAGCCTACGTGTCCATCAATGGATAAATGGATAAATAAAATGTAGTTTTCAATGGAGTTTTATTTAACCATAAAGAAAAATGAAATTATGTCATTTGCAGGAAAATAAGTAGATAGAACTAGAGATCGTTATGTAAGCAAAATAAGCCAAACTCAGAATGTCAAGGGTCCTGTGCTTTCTTTCACATATGGAAGCTAAAAAGGAAAAAGGAAAAGAAAGATGGGGGTGGGTTCTCATGAAAATGAAAAGGATGATAGAGGAAAGGGACCAGGATTGGGAGAGGGGAGGAAGTAAGGAAGTGCTAGACATTGATATTGGCCAAATTATATTGCTACATCGTGTACATGTATAAATATGTAACAACAAATCACATCAATATGTACAACTACAATGCACCAATAAAAAATGTACAAAGAAAAAATTCTTAGAGAAATAATATTCTATTGATGATACTGGAATTGAAAAATGAAATTATCTCTACATTTGTAAAAATGACCATGATATATCTGTAATTATTCTAAGGCATCTGATGAGACTGGCCATTGTTCTTGGGCACAGTCCTGGGTCCTACAGTCATCACAGACCACTTCTGTCTCCCTAACAGTTGAAATCAGTCTGATCCTGATGTGTGCCCCTGACACAGAAACCGCTAAGTCAGTCAATACAAGCAGAGGGGTGGATACATAAAGCTGACACACTACTTCAACCCATTCTGCCTCACTTAAATTTTATACTAATGATTTTATGAGTTCAGAATAGGTTCCATTCATGAAAAAAATTCATAAAAAAACAAAATCACAAATACACAAAGACTCTAATTCAATGATTATTTTTACTACTGTTTTTTAAGGCATTGCCACTGACTTTAAAACTTGTAAAATCAGCATTTTACTTTATTCGAGATGGTATTTTTTATCACCTCTGTTACTTATTTAAATGAATGCTTAATTTTTATGCACTTAGATAGTTATTAAGCTCCTACCCCCATCCCCACAATACACTTTTTTTTTTAAATCATCTTATCCTGACTTAAATTTAAGTTTTTAATTAATGGCCTAAAAAGGAATGTTAACTCACACCATGCAATTATGTGGGCAAAGTACTTAGGACACTAGACATTATCAGCTATAATCACCCTTTAAGATAAATGTTTAAAATACATGATTGTGTAAAATTTTCCATTCTAGCTACAACATCTCCTTAATGATACACAAACTTTATATTTTCATTTTTCTTTTCTTTCTAACGAAAGAAAAAGAATGACACATGGAAAATTCATGAGCTTATAAAGAAATACTGAAAAATTGAAATGTTTTCTTTTACCCTTAGCTTCTAATCATTCCTTGTTAGTAGAAAAGGAATAGTTATCATACCTTTAAAAAATTGTTAACAGTTGAAAAGTTTTCCCTGTACAGCAGACGCCCAACAATAAATACAAAATGGTATCTCTCACCTTGATTTGTCCTAATTCCTATAGAAATACTTCTCTCCAAAATTATATAAGCAAATAATGCAGTTCTACTAATGTATTATCTTTTTTAAAAAAATCATACATTTACCCTTCTGTGGGTAGAAAAACATAACAAAAATATATTTACCCCCTCTTTTTCTAGAACTGGGAGTTAAGTGATAAATTCATTTAACTATGTTTAATACTTGGTTGAAATAGCCTATTTATTTATTGTGTTTGTTTAATCCTTACAGAATTTTAAAAAGCAAAGAACCCCTTCTTAAATTTTCCCCTAGGCTAACAATAACAAATAACAATAACAAGCAGATGTGTTCTAGGACATAATTCCACCTAGCAAGTCTATTTTCTAATGTAACCCATGTTTACAGATGGGTAACTATTATCAGAGGGATGAATAAACTTGAACTCTGTCTATTCCTACAAGGTGTATGCACACAGGGAAGGCAGTTAGCAGACTGCTATCCCCAAAGAACCAACACTGATGCTATGACTTCACTCATCATCACAAGGACTTTTTCAAGGCAGTTGCTATAATCTAGGTAGTCCATTCAGTACACAGATTTATCCCTAGCAACAGGGAAAATAGGCCTCTCAGGAAGTACCACTTCTAAATCACAGGAACTGAGAGCCAACTACAGCTGGCAGGATGCTGAACACCCAGTTTCTTTCAATGGGTATATTTTCATGCTCAAACTAAACCAGCTCTGAATGAATCTTCAGAAATTAAGATTAAAGCAGGAACTTTCAATACATCTTCTTAAACGAAGTATTTCTAGAGTACAAAACTGTTGACATTTCATTTCTGTATAAAATTGTTACTCCTAAGGTTTGTACGCCCAGGATCATTGGCTGAAAAGGAACAGTAATTGATAGCACAGATGTTTAAACATCATTCCTTTCTTTTCTAATTTTTTTCCTGGCTTTTCTATCCACAGATCAGTATAAGAATTTTTAAGCCAAGGTGAGAAGTATGTTGTGCCATGGCAATGTATGAAATGGGAGCAGGGAGAACTGGACATATCCAAACTGAGAGGATTTTAAAACTCAGACCCCAAAGCTGGAGAGTCTAGTCCTACAGGTGTAAGGAGGGCTTAGTGATGTGCATTTTACAAAGACCCTTCAGGTGGTTCTGATGTACAACTAGGCTTCAGAATCAGTGAAATACAACATGGTTTTATTTAGATCTATCTTATCTTGTTAAGTAATTTCCATAATTCTTCTATTTGGAGTCAGCATTGAAGAAAAATATATTTGATAGCTGTATGATATTAAAGGTAGGTTTGCTACAATGACCAAATAATAAAAGTAAAATTTTAATAGGAACACCAGATCCTATATAATGTTACTTTTTACTATTATTCAATATTGTCCAGTATTTATTATTATGACTTATAGGTTTTTGGGGGGTAATATTTGTGTCTGTATGTGTTGCTGAGGATCGAACCCAAGACCTTAAACAGCTAAGTATGCATTCTACCATTGAGCTACAGTCCCAGCCCCTACAGATTGTATTATTGCAAACTCCACTTAATAAATACTTGAACATGAGAAAATGCTGAAGGGAAAAGCATCCATAGTGCAAACTAAGAAAATAATAATTGGAGATTCAATTGTTCACTAAGACAGGGCTCAATTTGTTCAACATTTATCAGGAAAGTCGCCTCTCCTTATCACAATACTCTTGTAAATATCAAGTTATTATGTTACTATGTCTTATCAATAGAATAGAAGACCTATGGGCACAGAATTTATTATTAAAAAATTATTACTTTAACACTGTGGTTGGCACACATTATGTACTTAATATTTTATAAGCAAAGGAATAGATAACTTATTAATCCACCTTTTCTTTCAACAACATTTATGAACACAGAGAACTACTCTACTAAACCCTGGAGGTAAAGATGAATAAGACATGAACTTCAACCTCAAAATGTTTTCAATTAAAACTAGAAAAAGTACAGATAGTAAACGTGAAATATAGCAAGTACAATGAATGAGATTTTCACAAAATTCTATGTAAGCATATTGAAAATTTCCTGGGAGGACTGTGGGAGAGGGAAGGGGTCAGGAAATGTTTCTTGAAAGAAATGAGTCTCAAATGATGAACAACAGTTGTCCAAAGGAAAAACAAGGAAAAGAACACCTCAGACAGAAGGAAGCATGAAGATGAGAAAAACAAGGGGGTGCTCAGAAATGACAAGTTCCACATGGCTGGGGATTAAATGACAGGCAGAGAGCTGGAAGGGGAGACAGAGGCCAGATTGTAGAATTTGTTCTATTTTGTTTCTTGTGATGGGTAATAGGGAGTCTTTAAAGAGTCTTAAGTAGGAGATGATAGGTTTTTATATTAGATAATTACTCTGGCAACTATGCAGACGATAGATCGGACAGAAGGTAGAACAGTGCTCCATTAGTCAAGAAAAGCAGTGATAAGGGCTTAACTAAAACAGTAGCATCTGCAAAGAGAGCATCTAATTTACAAAATTCTTAAGGCAGAAATTCTTAATCTCTATTAGAAACATGTGAGAGCCTGATTCTGCCTGTGGAACACACTCCACCCCTGATGAGAATCTGACATTGTCACCTGCTATGATGTGTATCATTATGTCATGGACCTCAGGTATGAGGAAAAGAAAAAGTTGGAGAGCAATATATTTTTGTAAGGTACAATCAGCCAGACTTAGTAACTTGATAATCAAGTGGAGGAGGAGGTGATGGGAAAGAAGGAATCTAGGAACACTGAGTGAATCTGATGATGGAATCATCGATTAAGATGGGCAAGTTAGAGTGGAAAATGATTGGGAATATCTGGATGGAAAGGTCAATGAGGTTAGAAATGTAAGTCTAATATGAAAAAATATCTGAGCAAGAGATCCAAAATAATCACATTATAGATGATAGATTAAACTACAGGTAAAGGAATCTTTTGTGGACTAAGAAGAAATGGAGAATCAAAATAGAATCTATAGAATTACTCTTGAGAAATTGGGCAAAAAGCAACTCAAGAAGACAGCTCAGACTAAATTGCCCAAAAGGAAGAAGGAAGGAAGGAGAGGAAAGAAGGACCAAGAGAATGGTATAATGAAATCCTCTAACGGAGAGAATTTCAAAAGAGAGGCATTTTTCAAGAATGAGTGACTGTTTAAAAAAAAAAAAAAAGGTCCAATGAGATAAGTACCTAGAACTAGAACTGGTATTGATGAACTTTGCAGAATTCTATGAACACATGGAGGTAGGAGGCAGGAATGAATAGGAATTGAGGGGAATTGAGGATGACTAAAGTGAAAAGGTACTATTCTTTGAAGAAGTTAAAATGTAAATTCCTTCTTACTGCCCTCCTTCATTATTGTGTTTACTTACTAAAAAGAATGTGTCTTTATCATTTTTTAAATTTAAAAAAAAATCACATAAACTTGCCCCTAGTGTGGAAGCAGGAAACACAGATGATATCCCTATTTTTAATGTAAAAATTCTAATACCACCTAAGAGTCCACCCAGATTGAAAGCAAACACACCATGCTCAAACCAAATTCCCTTCATCCTTCTTAATTGAACCTGCTATCAACTTTCAAAACAAGTGAGAATGGTCTAAGTCAAAACAGGGACTGGTTTCTACCAAAAAACTGAAATCTATTTAAATGGAGTTTTTTTTATTCTCATTTTATTCTCTAAACTCCAAATTCAAATGCAACTACAACACAGGTCAATAAACTGTCATAAAAAATGAAAGAAGAAGAAGGAATGAAGCTATATAAAAACAAAGATCTGTGCCTTTTTTCCTCAAAGCAACAGACTCCAGACTTGACTCCATAAAATGGATTTAGAGGAAGACTAAGATATCTGTATATATGAAACCATAAACTTGTTGATCATACTGACTGGATCTTATGTGTCCTGCACATTTAACAAATAATTAGTACCTACCATTTTGTCATGTAAAAGTCCTGGTGTTAGGGATACAGCTTTTCATAAACACAAAATACATAATTTAAAAAGTCTGGTACATGCTATAATTGAAGAAGGAGTAAGGGTTCTTAACTCTATTTAGGAGAAATGAGAAGGAATGGTCAGAGAATGCTTCCTGAAGAAGTCATACTCAAGCTGAAATCTAAAGCACATATTTAAGCTAGACAAATGAATAGGAAAAGAAAGAATGCCCTACTCAAGGTTTGGAAGCGAAAAAGAATTTTGGAGCATTTCAGAAAGTTAAAAGAAGTTTGATTTGAGGGGAATCTAGCATGGATGGAAGAATGGCAAGGCATGACACTGGAGAGGTGGGTAATTAGGTCCAGATGATGGGTGGTATGTGTGGTCAGCTGTCTCTGAGAAGGCTCAATGATCCCAACATATGTGGTCACCAGCTCTTGATGTGGACCAAATTACTGCCTCCTTTCTAACAAAGAGTACACAGCAAGAGTGACAGGATGTCACATCCAAGATTTGTAACTTCTATCATGGGTACCCTCATTCTTTTGTGGGTCATTTATCTGAGGAAGTCAAACGTCATATCATGAGTCAGTCCTTTGGAGAGGCCCACATATTCTTTGAAGCCACATAGGAAGTTTGCAAGTAGATTGTCTCTAAATCACATCCGGAAACGAGTATGGTGCTGGTTGTCACCTTAACTGCAGTTTTGTGAGAGACCCTAAGTCAGAGCCACCTACTCTTGGACAACTAACCCACACAAACTGTGAGAGAATAAATATGTGTTGTTTCCAGATATCTGGTTTTGGTTTAATTTGTTAACATGCAATAGATAGCTAATATGCTATGTTAAAGAACTAAACTGAGCATTAACCTAAGGTAATAAGAATTTGAAGGGGTTTTAAACAGGGACAAGCATCAAACATACTCCTGTTTGAAATTTTAGATAATCACTGAGATGTCACAGAAAACTTGAAAAAATCTGGAACCATCAATAGAAATAAACACTTAAGCAAACAATCATTTCTGCTAAAAAAAAAAAAAAATCTGGTCTAATATCTCAATATCTGTGTAAAATTTCCACCTTTGCAAATGAATCAGCCAACAATCTACCTCACTCATTTCTTCTTAAAATGTGCATACTAATAGAGTAACAAGGTTTTGACACAAATACATTGTGTAATGTTTAAATCTTGTCAAACATATCTGTCTGTCTCCTCATTTATTATTCTTATGATAAAAGCTTCCAAAGAAATTGAATGGGACACACACACACAAAAAAAAAAAAAATGAAAAGATATCCTATGTTCATGGGTTGGAAGAATCAATATTGTTAAAATGTCCAACCACCAAAGTAATCTTCAAATTCCATCCAATTCCTGACAATGGAATTCTTCAAAGAACAACCCTAAAATTCATACAGAATCACATATACACACACAAAGCACCAAAAATCCAAGGCCATCTTAGCAAAAAGAACCAAGCAGAAAACATAACATTTACAAATTTAAAAACACACTATAAGAGTTGGGATTGTAGCTCAGTGGAAGTGTGCTTGCCTAGCATATATGAGGCAGTGGGTTTGATTCTCAGCACCACATATGAATAAATAAAAAATAAAGGTCCATCAACAACTAAAAAATATCTTTAAAAACATATTAATAAATTTTAGTGAGACAAATAGCAAGGTTTTGGAATAAACACAGAAACATAGACTAATGGACTAGAACAGAGAGCCTGGAAGTATACCCACGACTCTATAGCCAACTGATTTTCAACAAATGTACTAAAAATAAACACACATTGGAGAAATGACCATCTTTTAATAAATGGTACTGAGAAAATTGAATATCTTCCTGCAAAAGAATGAAACTAGATCGATCCATCTCTCTCTCTCTCTCTCTCTCTCAATTACAAAAATCAAATAAAAATTCATTAAAGACTTACATGTAAGACCTGAAATCATGAAACTACTAGAATAAAAATTGGGGAATGCTTAAGGGTATTGGAATGGACAAGAATTTTTTAGAGAAGACTCCAAAAGCCCAGGGGGAAAACAAAGAAAAATAGACAAATGAGATTATATCAAACTAAAAATCTTCTGCAAAACAACAACAACAAAAATCAACAGAGTAAAGAAACATATGCAAACTATACAGCTTACAAGGGGTTGATATCCAGAATAAAGAAGCAACTCCAAAAACTTAATAGCAAAATAAAGACCTTATTTTAAAAATGGGAATAGATCTAAACAGACATTTCTGTAAAGAAGTGATACAAATCACCTACAGGTACAAGCAAAAATACTCAATATCCTTAATCATCAGATAAATACAAATCAAAATCACAATGAGATATCACCTTACCCTACTAAGAATGGCTATCATCAAAAAGACTAAAGATAAGAAGTGCTGGCAGGGATTTGGAGAAAGGAGAATGCTTGTACACTGTTGGTGGGAATGTAAATTGGCACAGCCATCATGGAAAGAATACAGGTTCCTCAAAACATTAAAAAATAGTACTACCTATACAAAGAACTCCAAAAATTAGACAATAAGATAACAAACAACCCAATCAACAAATGGGCCAAGGACCTGAACAGACACTTCTCAGAGGAGGACATACAATCAATCAACAAGTACATGAAAAAATGCTCACCATCTCTAGCAGTCAGAGAAATGCAAATCAAAACCACCCTAAGATACCATCTCACTCCAGTAAGATTGGCAGCCATTATGAAGTCAAACAACAACAAGTGCTAGCGAGGATGTGGGGAAAAGGGTACACTTGTACATTGCTGGTGGGACTGCAAATTGGTGCAGCCAATCTGGAAAGCAGTATGGAGATTTCTTGGAAAGCTGGGAATGGAGCCACCATTTGACCCAGCTATTCCCCTTCTTGGTCTATTCCCTAAAGACCTAAAAAGAGCATGCTACAGGAACACTGCTACATCGATGTTCATAGCAGCTCAATTCACAATTGCAAGATTGTGGAACCAACCCAGATGCCCTTCAATAGACGAATGGATTAAAAAAAATGTGGCATTTATAACAATGGAGTATTACTCTGCATTAAAAAATGACAAAATCATAGAATTTGCAGGGAAATGGATGGCACTAGAGCAGATTATGCTAAGTGAAGCTAGCCAATCCCTAAAAAACAAATGCCAAATGTCTTCTTTGATATAAGGAGAGTAACTAAGAACAGAGTAGGGACGAAGAGCATGAGAAGAAGATTAACATTAAACAGAGATGAGAGGTGGGAGGGAAAGGGAGAGAAAAGGGAAATTGCATGGAAATGGAAGGAGACCCTCAGGGTTATACAAAAGAACATACAAGAGGAAATGAGGGGAAAGGGAAAAATAATACAAGGGGGAGAAATGAAGGTCAGTAGAGGGGGTAGAGAGAGAAGAGGGGAGGGGAGGGGAGGGGAGGGGGGATAGTAGAGGATAGGAAAGGTAGCAGAACTCCACAGTCACTAGTATGGCAATATGTAAATCAATGGATGTGTAATTGATGTGATTCTGCAATCTGTATATGGGCTAAAAATGGGAGTTCATAACCCACTTGAAGCAAAGTGTGAAAGATGATATATCAAGAACTATGTAATGTTTTGAACAACCAACAATAAAAAAAAAATAGTACTACCATATGAACCAGCAAAATACATTGGGTATATAGACAAAGGAAATGCAATCAGTATGCTGAAGAAACACCTGCAGTTCTACGTTCACTGTAGCACTATTCACATTAGCCACAAAACAGAAACAACCTACGTGTCCATCAACAGATGAGAGGATAACAAAAAAAAAATGGCTTATACACACATGGAATACCATTTACACACTAAAAAAATGAATTTCTGTTATTTGTGACAATATGGATGGCACTATAGAATATTATGTTACATCAAATAAGCCTGGAACAAAAGACAAGTACTACATGATTCACTCACATATGGAAATCCATAGAAATAGAACAGATGTTACCCAGAGATTGGGGAGAGAAAAGGGTGTGAGAAGATGAGGAACATTGATCAAAAGGTACTAAGGCACAGAGAGGAGCTAAGGCACAGTCAGGAAACTACTAATAACAAATAATATATTGTATATTTCAAAATGTCAGATAAAAGGACTTTAAAACCTGATTAACTTCTTAAAAATATGGACTCTTCCCTCTTCAAGTTGACTGGGCCACTGCATTAACGTAGGCCTCTATCATCTCTAACCCACACCATTGACAACCTAATTCCCTTCTCCACCTGAAGCCTTGTGCTTTGCCACTCCACCCACAAATTGTCACCAAAATTATTTTCATAAAAGGGAAAGCTGAACACATCATATCCTTTTGTGTTACTGGAAACAATTTCATCTGCTGTGTAAGTCACATATATATTTTAATGACATGGCTTTCTACTATCTCCCAAATTTATTTTAAACTGGGTACATTACCCAAGATTTAGTAGGCTCTCAATAACAAAATAAGTAGAATGCTTGGGATAGTTTTTTTATGAGGTCAAAAGAACCCGAACCTATTAACCATTGAATAAGGGATCTTATGTGTATCACAAAGAAGGGACTACGATGTTGAAATACTTCCGCTTGGTATCACCACTTTCAAATACAAATTAAAATACTAGAGGAAAAAGCAACTCCATCCTTTTTTGACCACTGAAGCCAAACATTTGAGGAAAACATTTCGGACTCATATCTCATCAGAAAACTATTCCATTTACCAGTTCAACACCTCTGCACAGCACCTCGCAGCATGGTATAAGCCCATAGCCCACCTGGGGAGACACAGTTTTGTAAAGTATTCAGAAACATGGCAAGATTAGTACCTCAGGAGCTATTAGCATTTCTAAAAGCATTATATGAATTGTTCCTGTGTGAGACATTTAATTGTAAAAAAGGAAACTGGCAATTAATTCACAGGCATTTCAATGGCTTGATTGCTTCAAGCAATATGGATGTCAAGAAATCCTCTGGCCAAGTAACAAACTCAAGTGATTATGAGAAGTACCAAAAGTCAAGAAAGGAAATGTCTCTTTCCCCTCTAAAATCTAATGACCCCATCTATGATATGAAAGTAAACAGAAGTTTTCAACTAAAACTTTTGCTTTTATTTATCTAAAGACATTCTATGAAACTTAATGAAAAATTGTATACCATCATTATTTATTCTTAAAGTTGTCTTTCATTGGACAAAACTCTAATTCCTCATTTCATCCCTGTTACAATTTATGACAAGGTCAAATATGGAAAGTCAGTGATTTGTTCAAAATGAATGTGAAAATACTATTTTAATGAATTTTATCTGTCTAAATATGAAATAATGATCCATATTCCAGTATTAACTCATCTATAAGGTAATTCTGCAAAGTAAAGCCCATTTTTTCCAATGTAAGTAAGTCAAAATTAATATAAAAATGTATTCTGTAATTTATTAAGTAAACAATCAAAAAAATTCCTAATTAATGTTCTGAAATATTAGTATCAAAAGAAAATATTCCACCGTGGTAAATTCAGTTTAGAAAGACTTTAAAAAAGAAATTCTGTTAGATTTTTTTTTTTCAAATCAGGATGAGAATAACTATGATGATGAAGCTGTTAAGTAAACTTATTTTCTAACATTTTAAGAAGCTGTCATTAAGTAATAACACCCCTATAAATACCACGTAACAAGAACAATCCATTTATGTCTTATTTGCAATTTACACTTCACTTAGATGGTTCAGAATCATAAAAGCATCCATGGAGAGAGATTTAAAAATCATTATATGGCAATATTTGTTTAATAGAAAGTGATGGCTTAAATGCTACAATATGTTTCTTGAATATCTTCACATTAAATAGTAATTGAACAAAAAGCCCCCTGGTTCTGCTTAAGGGCAAGCCCCACAAAGCTCCTCATTATTGGAATTTCCAACTTGGAAGCCAAACTAAATAACAAGAAGTAATTTGCCAATTAGAACTTCCTGCTCCTTTCTCTTTATTCTTTAAACACCATTCAGGGGCTGAACCGGTCAAACACTTTTAGCTTCAAAACAGCAACTGAAAGGATTTAATTTGTGTCTCTCGGAGGTGAACCTGTCAAGAGGCAGCGGTGATGCATTCCATGTCTCCAGCAGCAACTTCCCCTCAAGACAGAGAAGTGGGTTTCCACTCCTGCAGAATATGGAGTTTCCTTTTCTCATTTCCCATTATTTTATTTCAATTAATGACCTCCAAGATGTATACTTGTGTAACTACTAGGCTTAAGAGTGTTATGTTCCTGTGTTTCCTGGAATTTGCAAACATCTTCAGAGAAAACCTGTTTTTGGTCTGAAGACAGATGCACGGGCATGCGCGCGCGCGCGTGCGCGCACACACACACACACACACACATACACAGACACATAAATTTATTGAAAATAAGCATTTCATAGGTGCTTGACACAAAGACTTGGAAAATTACCACCCAAACTGTGTAAAACCCAAAACTGAGGGGACCTAGAGAGGAACACAGAATTCTCTATTAACACAGGGGTTGGCAAAAGAAGGGGTAAAACAATCAGCAACTACAGACTCCTGGCACCATTTGCGTTTCTCAGCTACATTTTCCTAATTTGTAACCTGAGTTTGCATATCAACTTGTGATTCAATTTAAAATTCCAAATGATTAACCGAATTTGGTTGCAGATGTCTAAATTGCAAGCACATTTTCAGATTAACATTAAATCAATGAAATCCGTTTCTACTTTTCCTACCTAAAGAAACAAGACAGAGGTTCCAGGCTTCCTCACTGAGCTATAGGCAGAGGCTTTATTTTATTCACTGTGGGCCTTGCCAGACCCTAATCGAATCACCCCCTCCTCTGAAGACTAGGCCAGGAATATTAGAAGCTGCTTTTCAAATATTTGTTTTCAAAAGTATTTGTAATAAGTTTTCTAAAATGCACCCTATTTGGGGTGTGTACTGACAATCCATTGAAAATGCAGTAGAGTTATTTCTATTCGAATATTTAAAATTCAATCTTAGAACCTGAAAATGTGTGGCTTATATGAATGGATTATTTGAAAGATTACCCAGATTAAGAGACTTTTTGTTTTTTTTTTTTTTAACCATATAAAATGTCAGAAAGTCAGGACCTCGGAGCTGAGTTCAGGACTGACTAGTCCTTTTTTAGACTAGTTATTAGGGCAGGGCTTCCTAACTTCTAGGCAGTTTTAAAAGAATCCAGGGAGTATAAACTAAAGTGAAAATAAATATTGTAGAGAGAAGAATCAGTCAGTATAAAGACCTTGAACTTCCCTGCTATTGTTCAGTGAAATGTTTTAGTTCAAATAAATGAGGTCAACAGAAATTTACTCACAGACTGAAACTTAACACATTCTCAATGATCATTTACTTCTTAAACAGCCTGGATCACACAATGCTCTGGATTAAAATAATTAGACCGATAGAGATAGAAATAAATTCAATGAGTATTTTAAAATAGCAAAACAGAAATCAATTTTATACATATTTTGCAAATAATTCCAAGTATTGGTTAAGATGCAAAGAAAAAAAGAAGCATATTCTTACCTTCACAAAAGAACCACAAATCAATTTGTCCAAAACAGATGACCCTTCTACCATCTCACCAGTGTCCTAGTTAGAAACGGCAAAACCCTTGTGGATGCCTGTTCAACTACCACTATATACAAGTCTGTTCTCTGGTAGAATTCATACCATCCTGCCCTTAGGAGGAGCTAATCACCTATCTCCCTACCACCAGTCTCCCTCAGTTCCAATCCATCTTCCAAAACGTTGCAAAAAAAACAAAAAAAATTCTATTTCTCAGTTTTGGTCTTGTTACTCCCTGGTAAAGTAGCTTCAGGTTGCCCCAATTTAGTATGGTATTCCATGATCTTCTCTGTGGCTTTAACCTGGAGCCGGTTTCCTCTGCAACCACTTCTCCACCCATGTCTTGCAGTTTAGTTGTTTCCCCAACCTTCATGCCTCCATATTTGAGCTTATGCAGCTCATTCTTTCTGGAATCTTCTTCCCACCCACTTCCCTTATCCTCCTTCTCTATCTTGCATATTTCAACACATCTTCATTTCACCTGCTTTTTGAGGTCTGTCTTCAGAAACACACCAGATAAGCCAATTCATTGTTTGCCCCCAAGTTTATTATCACAACATATTTTATTTGTATTTCGTACCTGTCTGAGATATTCTAAATTACAACTTTCACACACACCCCTAAATTGTGAGCTGTTTATTTCTATAGCCATGCTTTCCCATCAAGTGCTTGTATACAGTAAGTATTCTATGAATTCTGTGGAATTGAATCATATTGGCAGTGAATCAACAATTGACAATAGAGGATGATCGAGAGCCATTTCAGAAATAAGTTCTTCCTAGATCATTTGCTCACGTTTAAGTCAAATATATTGAATAATCTAATAATAAATCTCAGCAACTAAATATTAAAATATACACTACTTTTAAACATTCATCAATTGACCCATTGTGCACTGAGGGGTTTTATATAACATTAATGAAATATAACTTCTACACATGGGAAATCACAATCTAAAAATTATGGCATAAAAACATACAGAGTTCTGAATGTAGCCATAAGGATAATATGTGTTGTGTCACTGAGGCCAAGAGTTGCTATATACAAATGAGTCCACAAAAGATAGCAAATCAGACATCTACGTGGATGTCAAATTGAAGTCATCATGAAACATTAGGCAAATGCTACCTATATTTTATTTGCAGCTTTTTTTTAAATAATATGTATATGTGAGGAAATTGATATAAAGCATATAATAGCTGGCTGTTCTACAGGATTAGATGGATGCTAATGGAGATGCATAAATGATCAAGAAGTCATTGCAGGTTTCTAAACACAATGAAAATTTCTGATTGTTAGTCTATTAGAAATAATTCCTTATAAGCATGTGTGTGTGTGTGTGTGTGTGTGTGTGTGTGTTACTTGTATTGTATCTAAGCTACTTAAATATAATTGGGGTTTTTTTGTTTTGGTAGTACTGGAATTGCTATTATTATAAAATATAGAAAATAAAGCCCTACATAGGCTATAGAATACTATGAATAATCACATTTTGATCTGTTTTTCTGTGATTACTCTAAAGCTGTCTAGCCCCATTGTGATTCTTAAAAAGAGAAATCTAGTAGGCTGCTTACATTTCTAAGGTTTTAGACAGTTCTCTCCTGTCTAGTTAATCAAGTAATACTTCCTAAGGGTACTTCTGAGATGAGAACAAACTGTGGCCATAACGTCAACATGGTCAAGAAAATGAGAATTTATACTTTGAATAAACTCCATGAATGTTACATAGCAAAATGTTCTGTTTCAGTCTGGGAGAATAAAAAGAAAAAATATGGACATATGGTGAAAAGTTTCTTTCAGCTATCTACATTATTTTAAAAACATGTTTCAAAAATGTTGATCATTAATATAATCAGCAGTTATATAAAAGAGGAAAAATGCATTTAAAGTGGGAAAAACAAAATTTTCTCTGAGAAACACTTGATACCAGGACCTTTATGTGCTGTCATATAACAAACTTCAATACCGGAAGCTAAATGCATTGACATTCTTGAGCATTCTGCCACCTGAAGGCTCAGCTTTAAATCCCAAGATGATCTACACACCAAATTATCAATGCATTTCTTTTTTTTTTAACTTTATTTAATTATTTATATGTGGTGCTGAGGATCGAACCCAGGGCCTCGAATACGCTAGGTGAGTGTTCTACCGCTAAGCCACAACTCCAGCCCTATCATTGCATTTCTTGTGAGAGAGTGTTTACACCTAAGGTTATATTCCTTGACTGAAGCTTTGAAAAAGAAATACAGAAGAGGAACAAGTACTAGATATCAATTCCTGCTTTTTTTTTCTATTATTTTATCTCTATTTTGGTTAGTTGAAAATTAACTAAGAAGAGAACTTTGATACCTTTTAAAAGGTCTGGAACTTGGCAAGAGTGGTTTCTAAAGAATATCATAGATATTAAAATTATTTAGCACTTAGTATAAAATGTGTTTTTAATATGTATATGTTTGCATATCACAAGCATACAAATCACCACTGAATTGTATACTTTGAAATGGTTAATTTTGTCTTCTATGGGTTTTCCCTCAATAAAAAGAAATGAGTGTTAATAGAGGTCATCTCTAACCTGCTGTAATTTACCTGCAAATTAACAAATGTTCTCATTAATGATGTCTCCCTAACAGAACCTCCTAGGATTGCTGATCACTTAGATTCTAAGACACACCAGACTGAGCTGCATCCTCTCAGCTCTCCCTTAATGATGGAAAGGCATTAGCCATAAAGTTAGCAATGGCCATTAGAGTTTCATTATTGGTGTTTTATTTAAATGTCTTGGGAAGAGATGATCTATGTAAGGTACATATGATGCTACTAACTTTATTTTTTAACATTCTTGGTTTTCTTGAAAAACAACATTTAAAGTTCAGCAATAGCATCAAAATTCCATAGTTAGTATCAACTGGTTGCAAGATTCTTCCAAGCTATCCCTAGGAATCCAAGAAATACTGGAAATAAAAATCTTACAATGTTGGGGCCTCCAGTTCATATCATGCATGACTAGATCTACTGCAATATTCTCTAATTACATTCCTAAGTGAAGTTTGTTTAGGAGAACTACAATTTAAGCTTTCAAATTCTCCATAAGAACAGACAATTTTAAGAAAAAAAGCATTCATTTTTAATTTTTAAAAAAGTAGCATTTAGTCAGATGCAGTTGTACGTGTCTGTAATTTCAGCTACTCAGGAGGCTGAGGCAGGAGGATTGCAAGTTTGAAGCCAGGCTCTATAACTTAGCAAGACGATGTGGTACAGCATACCTGGGTTCAATCACCAGGACTACCAAACAACAAACAAATAGAAGATCAGCAGTATAGAAGGAGATCGAGAGACAGAGTGGAGGGGTGGGAAAAGGGAGGCAATGTGAAATGAAATCTTAAAAAATCATGTTATGTGTGTATATAAATATACCACAGGGAATTTCACCTTTATGCATAAGTAAAAAGAACCAATCCAAAATAAATAAATAGATGAGCAAAAGGAAGTCTAACAGAGAAGAGGAAGGAGAAGAAGAGAGAGGTGGGAGGATAGGAGGGAAAAGGAGGGATCATGAACTGAAATCAAATTCCATGCATGTATGATTTTGTTGGGATGAACCCAACTATTAGGTGAAACTACAATGATCCAATAAAAAAATAATTACAAAAACACCCGCCCCCCGAAATGTGACTTTTATCCCACACAACAAGGGGAAGAGGGAACTCTCATTTCAAGTGCATATTATAAATTAAAAAAATAACTCAATGATAAATCCAACAGATTAATAAGTCTTAATATTTACTGTAATAGACACCAACAGGGAAAATATTACCTTAGCATAATACAATAAGTGGAACTCAAAAACTACCCTTGAATTCTGATGGTTTCACATCTCACAAACTTATCAGCCTATCTTTAATTATAGCACTTTCAGGGGAAATAGTTTCTATGAGAAATAAAGAGATCTACACTGTGAAGTGCTTAGGATTATTCTGCATGTTTTCTTGAATATTAAGATGGAGCTATAATGACCTTCTATTAAGTGTCCTATTATACACCAGACTCCATGTGCACTTCAGCTCAACTGATGTTTACTCCAGCCCCATTGGGTCAGAGCTACTGTGCTCCTTTAAATCCAGTGAGGAGCTTGCTGAGGAGCACATACCAAGGTTGAGGGCTGGCTGCCTGACTCTGCACTATCAACACATGGACCCCTGTCCCTGAGCAAACAGACAACAATAGAATTGATAAATGAAAATTTAAAGCAGTTGCACAAAAAAAAAATTAAAATCTATTTGCAAACTAGAAATGTTGCAAGGATGTTTTTTGTCAAGATTAAAATAAATCATATCTAGCTTAAATATATCTTACGTGTGAATGGCAATTAAAGTCTACCCAGGGAGATAATAGAATTTCTATGCAAGGGAATCCTTAATACAGCATAGGCAAAAACAACCTTCTGTCTTACATGGTTTATATAAGGTAGCACCTAAAGACATTGCTTGAGATCTTTTGCCACTTGAGAACTCTCTTAAAATTCTCTCATATGTGCACACACACATATCACATACACATATTCATGGACATACACAAATGCAAACTATTTGTTTCCAAAGCTCAAGGAAGCGGGGACTGCTGAGGAAGATGAGTCTTAATGAGTCAGGGACTATGTCATGTGACTAGAGGTCACAAGTGTAGGGCAGATTCAGACTTAATGGAGCCCTTGGCAGGAGAGCTATTCATCCCCACACCTGAGGCAGCTCCCCATCAGCAAGAACACGAAGACACCACCAAACATGAGCAGGAAAGAAAACATTCAAGATCATCGTCAATAAACAGATGCAAGGAAGAAATGGAAATCATCAGCAGAAAATGAAAAAGCATCTTCCCTGAGGAACTGAAATCCCATGGTGTGTCAACTGAAGCATACAGAAAGTCTTTTCTTTTAATTTAACTTCCCTACTCTTGAGATTTCAATCAAGAGAAATCCTCTCCAACATTTCGATACTCTGTCTTCTTTCTTTAGTGGACAAGGGAAAAAGGGCCTGGTAAATGTATCTTCAGCTAGCAACGGGGAAAAATGATCCTATTATACCCTCTCTTAGCCTCATTTTTTTTCTTCCTCCATATACTTGGATCATTCTGACCACAAGGGAAACTCTGATATTACTCAAAGTATCTCAAAGGCAGGCAGGGAGAATGGTGGTGGTGTTCAATATGTGTATAACATTGTACAGTATTCTCCTTTTAAGCAACCCTGGTCAAGGGAGCAGAAAGCTAATCAAACTTCACAGTGCTTGAAGATAAGAGTCACTTGGCACTCTTGCATCCTGTGTTCAGAAACAATTCCTCTCCTTCTTCTACAAGAACACTACAAAACCCAAGAAAGAGAAACAGACTGCAGTTGTCTGACCTTCCCTATTATCCCTCAGGCTGTTGGGGGAAAAAAAGCAATACATACTTTGGTCTCCAATTTATCACTCCTATTTTCTCAGTCATAAATTACTTCTCAGGCTTTAAAACAACAGGATTTTAAAGGGCACTCACTGTAAGGTACTTAAATTCCAGTAACTAAACTCAGATGTATGAGGCAATTTAAAATCTTTCTAAAAGCTTCCTGTTTCAAAGCTATCCAGCATGGAATCCTAGGAAGTCTATACACCAACACGCTACAGAAATAAAGCTAAAGTTAAAATACTAAACCTATGTCTTCAAAGGTCCTGGAACATGGGAGATAATCAATCAAGGAATGAACCCTTTGACGGAGTCTTAGATCACATCCTTTTATTGCTGGCCAATTAATTTTTGTTATTATAATGTTCAATGTAAGTGATCACAGACTAATCTATCACACATTATCTTCATCAACAGAAGAATGCATGTGTTCCAAGTTCGGTTTGGTTCACTCACATAAAATTGCTGTGGTTGCGCCAGGCGCCATTATGTAAGTAGGCTAGATAGGATGTACAAATGAGAACTAGCAAGTGCTTTTCCACAAAATGAATGATGGCACACAAAAGGCAAAAGCAAAGAGGACAAAGCAGAAGTAAGGTGCTTAAAGGGAAAAAAACCCCACAGTTTTGGCATGAATCCAGAAGAAAAACAAAAACTGTCTATTAGGTGCACAGTCGGAGCAGGGCCATTTGTCAAAAGTCTGCAGGAACAAACTCTAAGTGGCTGTCTTACATGTCTCAAGAGGCACCACTGAACTGGTGCTGTCAGCTGCCAGTACTGTAGCTCCAATTGCAGGAGCTCTAATTTGACCCTCATGAGAACCAAACCCAATTAGAACCACATAAAGGAAGCTGTTTAGACATGGTGCTTTGGGACAAGTCTGACCCAGTGTGTCAATGTCAACTGAAACAAAAAACTAAAGGGACTTTCTCAAGCATGTTGTCTGTTCTAGATAAAAGCTAAGGACCTTTTAGACCCAGCATTTGAAGTAGGCCTCCCTGGATTGAAATGAGGACAACTCGAATAGTGAATGCTGGCTTGATTTTTTTTTTTTAATGCCTGCTGGTGTGTTTTGTGAAAACTGAGGTGTACCCCGGCCAGTTATAAGTCCTACTTTAGCAAAATTAGCTTGTTAAAAATGTGTAATTCTTAATGGTCAAACAGCAAGCTAAGAAAAGCATTCACGTGTTAGTGATTTTCAATCTGGCTTCCCATCTTAAGTTTGTCAGAGCTGATGATTCTTTTTGGAATTGCCTCAGATCTACAACACATTGGCATTATTACATCGACTACAAAGCAAAATCATCTATTGAGATATAAAACCTAGGTTCTGCTTGGGGATTTAAGAAGGTAACGGGGATGGGGGAAAGAAAGGATAACTCAGGAATTCAGTGGTAAGTTACACAAAAACAAGAAAACAGCATGAAACAAGACAAGAATTTATTCTATACTTTTCTTATGGCCAGGGAATGACAGATCAAGGGTTCTAACTTGTACTCCAGTGAGTTCTTTAATCTGCTACAGTTACAGGCAAACATTTTGCATATGTACTTTTTTCTGCATACAGGAACTACTGTTTTCACTAGAGTCTCAAGGGAGTCTGTGACTCAACAGAAATCAAGAGCCACTTTTCTAGATTTATGTGAATTTGCAGGTAGATTCAACTATGTACTCTACTGCCTAGCTCTCATTTTCAACCTAAGCTTCACAAAAGCAAAAGCATCATAGCACACAAGTACCCAAGACCTAGTGCAAGGTCATACACCTACATTCAAATTGTTAACTAATAGTCAATTGCCATGCCTATCACTCCCAAAGTTGAAGAACTTAAAAGACATTTCCAGGAGGTGCAAAGTGATCAAAAGGAGAGATGGGGCTGTGTAGTTTGGATATTCTCAATGGATGAAGAAATTGAGATGAGTTTCCAAAATTAATTTTGACTCAACAAAAATTACTGGGATTTAAAAAAAAAAAAAGATCATATCTTCAATATCGAGTTTCACTGAAAATTATGAGTTCAGACAACCAAAATCCAAAGGGCATATATCAGTAAGATCATAACAATTTTCAATTAACTCAGCTTAGGAAAGTATTGTTGGCAGATGACCTCCAGAGTACAGTGCAGGGAGTCAAGCTGTTCCATAATTTAGTCAACAAAATAACTTCTGCTACTTCCTGTGGGGTTTCTTCAATATATTCACTTGTGCTATTTCAATAACTCCTCAAGGGAACCTTGAAGACAATAATGTACAATGTGTACATAAAGAGGGATGGTAATAAATTCCCCTAAAAGAGAGATGGTAATAAACTCTGAAGCATTTTAATATTCTTGCTGCTTTTGATATATATTCCTGGTTATAATCAGCAGAAGCAAATTTTCAAAGTTGCTGCAACTGTATTTTGAAATCACCAATCCTGTCTTTTCAATGTTTGATAGGATATTGAGAACAAGACAATCATCTAGCATATAAAAAAAATACATCTTTTACAAGTAGAGCTGCCTGTTCATGGCCAGGAGCAGCCACTAACACAAGAAATCAACCTATTCCACTAAGCTCACAGCCATATAGCCACTGTTACAGAGCACAGCATGGAGTGGCATGGTGTGCCGTGCCGTGCCGTTCCTGGCACTAAAGCACACCCAGGATCAAAGGCATGGACATAACTGACATGCCATCATCTACAGCGCTAAAGCCTCTGAATACTTCTATATAAAATTACATGGATGTTGACAAACCACCTGTTGGACCAAAGAAAAAAACAAATTAAACCACTTCCCCTATATGTTCCCATAAAGTTGGTTTCGATAATTCTTTTAATTGCTGTTATTCTACCTTAAATACTTTCCATTGTCCAACCCACAAAAAGCTGGGTCAATTTATATTAAAATAAATAAACAAGAAAAATGTTTCTGTTTGTTGTTTCTGCAGTATTAGGGATTGAACCCAGGGCACTCAACCAGTCAGTTACATCCCAGCCCTTTTTATTTTTTGAGACAAGATCTTGCTTGTCCAGGATGGACCACAAACTAGCAAATCTCCTGCCTCAGCCTCCCAAGTAGCTAGAATCATAGGCATTGACCACGGCAGCCAGAAGAAAGAAAGTTTTAAGTTTTAGCTTATCAAAATGCTTTAGAGCATGGGGAGATGTGGAAGCAATGGTAGTAGAATATTTTTGCTATAATGTTTACCAATCTATGTGCCTTCCTGTGAACAGCAATGTTTTAAAGCCAATGGTGGGCAAGGAGACAGAAAAAACATTTTTGCAACAATGCCTTCAATTCCTCTCACTAAATGATTTAGACAACAATGTAAACAAGATGTATTCTTCTATACTTTTGTTCTGAACATATTACATATGTCAATAAAACATAAAACACAATGGACATTAGAAATAAACAAAAAAAAACAAGATGTTTATTAACTCATTAAGTAAATATCTATCAAGTATCTATAATATTCTGGGAGTAAATGTAGACTCCAAGATAATAAGACGACTAAGTTGTAGACCTAACCTTATCGTCATCAACATATGGACAATGACTGGAATTAAATGCAGTCAGTGAATCAAGAGATGTGTACATGATGCTTCAGTGATTTTTTGAAAGGTTTTACAGGGAAAAAACTTGAGAATTTTAAAGATGATACCCTGAAGTATACTTTAAACACTATTTTGAAAAGAATAATTATGTAGTTTGAAATTCAAAAGGAATGGTGAAAAGAAATGTAAAACAAGTTGTCTCAAGTTACTTAGCAGTTGCCTTCCCTATAAGCATCCAATGTGAACAGAGAAGTTTCTTCTAACACCCCAACTGCCTTCTTGATTAATAAAGACACTCCCTGCCAAGGTTACTCTCTTGAGCCTACTGTATTTTATTATGCATTTATGTAGCATGTATTTTATTATGACCAGAAGCAACTCTCCAGTATATGGAGCAATCCATTAAAACAGACTTCTAATGTTACTAAATATCAAGTAAAACTTTTTTTTTACTTGTTAAAAAATCTAATTCTTTTTCATAGTGCTTCAAAATAAAGAAAATATGATCAGAAACAAAAAATATATATATAAGATGCATTCTAGATGAAAAGGGAAATGGCAAAAATGTCTTTAAAAATATTCCCCAAGAACATGAGGCTTTAATCAAATCTAAAGTTACTGTCATGAATTCATGAATATATTATTCAAGTGGCTAATTGTGTTACAATTTAACCCAATGCTTTTAAGGGTGATTCTAGTGACAGTTTTTTTTTTTTTTTTTTTTTTGGTGGGGGGGGGGTACTGGGGATTGAACTCAAGGGCACTCAACCACTGAGCCACACCCCCAGCCCTATTTTGTATTTCATTTAGAGACAGGGTCTCACTGAGTTGCTTAGCACCTCGACCTTCCTGAGGATGACCTTGAATTCACATTCTCCTGTCTCAGCCTCCCAAGCCACTGGGATTACAGGCGCTGGTGTCAGTTTTTTAAGGAACTAGGGAGATCATTTATATAGTCAATTCTCACTTGTCTTCACTTACGAGACAGGCATGAGAACACGATCATGTGACAGGGACTCCTACACCCTACTGTTCTCTCAAATTATCCCCACGCCACCAGCCTTTGCAAGACTTTGGCCACCACTGTACCAGTCCCCTCGGGCTTCCCTCCATATCACTGCAGTGGATGACAGTTAAGTCACGGGATGGTATGGGGTAGACTTAATGATATAGAATGGATGGTTTTAAAAAACAGTGAGAGAGCATTAATCAGGTGCTGGGAGCCATTAGCCAAGTAGGTATGACAATTTCCTTGCCAGCGTACCCCATGTTGCTGACATTTTGCAGTGACATTGAATGTAGTTGACCTTGCTCAAGGACCAGGGCGGATTAGGGTGTTCCTGGTTTAACATAATCGGGTTTAGGGCGTTCCCAGTTTAGGTTCCAGGTTTAAGGTTTAAGATTATTCCTGCTGGGAATAGGGCGTATCCTGCTGCCTAAGTTCCCCTTGGGTTCTCACGGGATTCAGACAGTATATTTTGGGAGACAGAAGCCCAGTGAAGGAATTTGGGAGAGAACGTGGATTTGGGCAGAGAACGTGGATTTCCCCAGAACGTGTCTGTATACGGCTGGTGTGAGTTCGGGAATAAAGAGTTGCTGTTTGAATCTACAAGCTGTGTGGTGGCTCGTGATTTTGTGCCCAGCCAGACTGCGGCAATCAGGAAGCATTAATCATGAAGAAAACTGTTGAGAGAAGGCCACAATCTTAGAGACTAACCTCACAAGGCAAGGCTCTAACTATGTAGCTGAAATATTACTGAAGATAATGGGTTTGGTGTATTAGTAACATTGGAGACTTTTCTAGCACTTGGTAAGCAAAATGGAATCCTCGGGAACAGCAGAAATCATCACGATATACTGTGCCCACAAAAAGTGGGGGATAAAAAAT
The DNA here is from genome assembly GCF_001458135.2 of Marmota marmota marmota. NCBI lineage: Eukaryota > Metazoa > Chordata > Mammalia > Rodentia > Sciuridae > Marmota > Marmota marmota. The sequence continues at coordinate 38,714,976 of NW_026000057.1, forward strand.
TAAAATTTTTAAAATAATATCCGTGAGCTACTTGGGCAGGTCAAAAGTGTGAAAAGAGGCTTATAAGCATCAGAAACAAACAGAGCCATACATAAAATAACAGAGCCATCAGAACACACAGATAAAGTAGTAAGGTAGGGAGAAAAATTTTGATGACCAAAGTACAAACAGCACAAAATAAATATTTAAACTCATGTACTTCCAAAGAGGTCACAGTGTAAAATAACAAAAACTTGTAACTATGACAAAATCAATTTCTCTCAGAACATGTAAATAGAAAAACCATAAAAGACTCCGCACTTGGAAAGGAACAGTGTAATAAAACCATGACTAAAGTTTAAACTCTAAAGCCAAAATCTACATTGCTTTTTCTAACTATATGTCCTTTTGCTTTTCTCCATTTAGAGTTGACACATCCACAAGTAAATAAAGGTCTTAGAAGAAATAAATTCCATTGCTCATATCAGAGCTCCCTGAAAATTGAGCACAAGTTGAAGAGGAGAAAAGAACACTTCTTTTGTTCCTTTGGTAATGGTTGAATCAGCAAAATAAAGTCAACCAAAATGTTAAGTTATGGTTATGAGCAAAGCAAACTATTGGAAGAAATCGAAAACTCTCTTGGAAATGGGCCATAATTAATTCCCAATAGTAAATAGTATCCCAAATCTGTTATTCAATATTAGGATATGGAAGTCAAATCGTCTTTAAACTGATGGTTAAAAAAAAAAAAGCAGAGGGAACTTAGCTCATATTATATTTTTACATCTAAGTTTGCCCTTCTTTGACCTTGGTCATGGAGAAGCCACTGTGAACAAGCTCTGTCCATCTGCATGACTGAGCACACTTGCTCTGGTAGCTGTATACAAGAGTGTCCTATTGTTCATCTCACAGATAGTCAGTGAGCCCAGGGTCAGCAGGAAGAGCTACATGACCCAACCACTGACCCCAGAGAGGGCCAGTGACCTGCTGGCCTGACCTATAACTGAGGAAAGACTAAAGATTCTCATTTGGATTCACTGTTTTTCTAAACTCAAGAAAGAATATAGAACTTTCAAATAACATCCCCCCAAAACCCTTTACCAACCTACATACAGTTGGTCCTCTGTTTGCAGGTTCCACCTCCACAGATTCACCCAACTCAGATCAAAAGGTTAAAAAAAAAAATGGATCTGTAGTGAAAATGTACGATTTTTTACTTGTCATTATTCCCTTAGCCAATACAACAAATTATTTGCACAGCATTTATACTGTATTAGGTATTATAAGCAATCTAGAGATGACTGAAAGTATATGGGAGGCTGTGCAGAGGCTGGACGTGTTCTAGCTCAGTGGTTCTCAATCAAAGTCAATTTTGCCTCTAAGGGATACTTGGAAGTCCCTAGAGATACCAATTCACAGGACTGAAGGGTGGGACTGGCATGTAGTTAACAAAGGCCAAAGATAATGCTAAACAACCATCCAAAACAAACAATCATCTGATCCAAAATTGTTACTCTATTTGATAGAAAGTCAAATTAGTTTGTTATTGATTTGTCTTGTATACCTAGCAAATCAATTCGTTTCTTACCCTTGAATATCTACATCAAGTAATATTATATCACAGGATTACTTAAATTGACTGTTTAAATATAAGCTTCCTGAACCCTTAGTGATGAGTCTGAATATTCAGTGAAGAGATAAGGAACTTTCCTGTAACTCATTTTGAAAGCCAATTTGGTTTTATATAATAAAGTATTTTTTTCCAAATAAATTCTGGAAGTTATGTTGTATTTTCTTAAACAATTAAGGAAACAAAAATATACATTATTTCTTTTACCATAGTAACATTTTAAAATTATACTGAAGCCAGAAAAGATGTTGAAGTTCAATTATGAAACTTTCTTATTTTACAGATTAGAAATTAAGCTGTCCACAAGGACTGAGATCACAGAACCAGTCAGTGACAACCAGACACCTCGTGGGTTACAAGTAGCATAAGGTTATGAAGTGGCTCACTCCAAACCTCAGACAACAAGGGATACGTAGTGAACGTTTCTACAGGGCCCCAAGGCTTCCTGTGTGGTCCCTGCCACTCATTCCAACATTTATGTCCAAGTCTTCACATGTGGAGGCCTGAGACTCATGCTGAAAAAAGGCCACGGAAGGGACCTGAGAACATTTTAATTATAACACAGAGTTCAGTTTAAATGAGTGGAGGACAGCACACTGGACGTAAATACAAGCAATTAAAAATACAAAGGGGAAAGTAGATCAGGAAAGGCTTCCTGTAGAAGATGAGTTTTAGATCAGATTTTGAAGGAGGAAGAGGAGAAAGACTGACTAGGAAAAAGTAGAGAACATTTCGGGTTCAAGGAATGTTATGTACACAGGCCCTACTGAGGAGAATTAGCAAATCAGATTCAGAAAACAGTAAATAATAAGTCTCTTGAGCAGAAAGATCATATCTGAAAAATATTCAGAAATTCATTCGTTGAGATTATCAGCCTGTCAGAGAGAAAGGAAAAGGACCAGAAAAAGCAAGTCCCACAGTCCCTGGGTTCTCGGGACACCTGCAATTGCTATACATCACCCTGCTTTGTTTCCTACGTAGCACTTAACTTCTCCATAAATCATCATATTTGTCATTTACTTCTCTTGGTCTCCCTCACCACAATGTCCTCAGAGTTTGAAATGTAACAAGGAATATCTAGAGTCATTTGAGTGATCATTAGAGTGATTTGGACCAGTGTGAAAGCTACAGAAACCTCAACAGGTACAACTAATAAGAACTAGATGGAAAGAATCAGTTTACCTAACTCAGTGTATGCACCCCCAGAGCTGCACATCTGCCTGTTTTCTGACCCAAGCAGCCCCAACAACAGCACCTCTTGCATTCTGGAGCCCGGATGCTGTAACAGCAGGTGCACCTACTACAGATGTAGGGCCCTGCCAGGCACTGTCTGACAGACTAGCCACACTGGACACATGAGGAAGTGGCATCCTGGCAGCTGTTTGAAGATACAAGTGATACAACCTCAAATTGCAGAGGAGTTAATGCTGCTTCTTCAGGGAAGTGAATTTTAACTAATGAGGATTTTACCTAATTGTAACAGAAGGGAGTGGGTGAATCGATTCTCTCTTGCTGCCCTGGAGAGAATATTGTGATATGCATTCATTCATGCATCCTTTCTGATGATGTCCTGCAAAGCAGAGCAATCTTAGGTTGTGAGCTGGGGCCTCATGCTGTGCACATACATGTATCTGTACACCTACCTTCCACTTTCCTGGCCTTGACTCCCCAGTAAATCACTAGGATCTAAGCTCCCTACTTAGGCTTTGGTTTCTGGGCATCCCCCAAGTAGGCCAAAAGCTATCCTGCCTAGTAAAGGAGAGTAGATACAAGCACTTAGTGTGCTGAATTTCATTCTATGTGATCAACACCAAGAAAAATATGTGAGATGTGTATGTGTCATTAAGTGAGTAGCACAGGCTTTATGCTGCCAGTTCATCAGCCAAAAATGGTCTCCACTAGATACCACAGCCTTTGCTGCAGCCAGGTACCAACCAATTCTTCAGAGCATTTTGTTCTAAATGATTACAGAATATGCAAGATGGAATATGAAGGAACTGAGGACAAGAAAGGTGGGCTAGCAACCTACAGAAGAGAAGCAATGAGGAAATTGAAAGAGACTTAATTGCAGAAGAGCAACCATTTCTCCCCAGCTGGAAATCCTGCTGCAAATGCTGCATAGTGGCCTTGGGAAGCCTCAATAGCATAAATGGCTAAAGGTGTTTTCTGATGAATGAGGCTTTACTTCTTTGGCAGGTATCTGAAGTTCCAACTCTGGGAACAAGAACACCTGGAAGTCCAGTCAGCTCTTGAACTGCTTCAAATTCCTCATATCGGGTTCATTACAAGAAGCCACCTGTGTCTCTACTCATCAAATCCTGCTGGTTTCTGGTTCTGATCTGTTGCAATGCACCAACCAGTCATTTCTAATTACAAAAGTAAAATAAATAATTCATGGGGATTTCCTGGCCCTTCAGTTTAGAGCCCATGTGAAACTGGTCTATGTTGATGATCACAGAATTGCAAATTGCTTCAACACTTCTGCCAGTAATTACTTAATCCAAGTACTAAAACCTGAGTTATGTGGATTAACGAATGGCATTGCTCAGTTTCAATTAGTGAAAACTCTGAATTACAAAATGTTTTCTTAAGAAATGCTTGTGAAAGAGAATGCTATGAAATTCACTAAAATCTGCTTGCTTTTGTCTTGGGCACACAATGGAATGTAGACAGAACTGTAGATCTTGTGTGTGGAAGGAACTCTCCAGTGCAAGTCTACATGATTTTTCTTTTTCCTACCTTCTGGTTGGAAAGAGAAGGCTCTGAAAAGCAGTTATCACAGAGAAACAGTGAAAGGATCCCGAATCCCTGAATGAATGCAATCAACAGAGATAATTCCTCCAACCCCACTCCTCATCCCCACAGTGCAGAGTGACTTAAGCAAGAAGTACACTTTTTATAAGAGACTGAATTTGGAGGAATTATTGTTTACAACAGTGCAATATGTTTACAGATTCATAATTCAAAGTAGGTGAATAGCAGTTACTTAATAAGGATTATTCATCTCATTGTTTAAACACTCAAAAGGTGTCTTACGACCGTGTTTTAATGAACAGATAAAACCAAAAATATTGTGCAGATTTATTTTTCTCTATGGTTCCATGTTGAATTAGGGTGGTTTTTGTTCTTAAATATTGTAAACATTTACAAAACAATTTGGTTTATGACATTAATTCACAAGATAAAACTTTCAGCCTAGTTTTTATCTGAATAATCACAATTATTTCCAGTTTGATAAACCAATATCTTGCTGCTTTTCCATAATTTGCTTATGATAAGGCTGGTTGAATGCCTCAGAGAACTATGATTCCTGAACCATTCAGCTCCACTTCATTCTGTGGTTTTAATCTCTGCATCTAAACTGAGAGGCACTGTTTGAGTGTTTCTTCCAAAAGGAAAATGACATTATGATAATGGGGATGTGACAATGTCACACACTATATATTTCCAAGTGATCAAAAATAAGAACTGAAATATAACCATAAGAAGAGGGCAATCTTTCAATTTTTTAAAGTACAGTTAAACTTTTCAAGTACAATATGTGGACACAAAGTCCCTATACGTTAGGCTGAGTCAAAATGACCATCACCAAACACCTTCTCAACTCTATCAACAGCCAAGATCTATAATCAACTATGAGGATCATCTCCAGTAATATACATCCATTAGCCTGGAAAGAGAAATCCAATAGAGCACAGAGAAAAAGTAAAATTAGTATAAATATACAAATTACTATAATCTTCAAAAGGAATTTTGGTCACTCTATAAGTTGTTTAAAAAATAACTTAGAATTAGTAGTCTTGGTGTGAAATTATAAATGTATGCTTACACTATCTCCATAAGCTAGGGCCTTTTTAAAATAAAGCTAGTATAACTACTGTGTTAATAGTTTCTAAGTAGAAGAGGGCTTTTACACCATCAGGTGTTCTGCATGAATATTGAGCTGAGGCATCTGAAAGCATCTGTAATTTCAGCACAAAAACAATTTTAATTGTTGGAGCTCTTGATTTAAGAGAGGGCTTTTTTTAGATTTCCATTTTTGCTTTTTTAAAAAACTTTCACAGCAAGTTAAATTTGTCCAAATTTCTATTTAAGAGTCATACACATAGTGCACAAATTTCAAATCAGTCCAGTCCAAATCAATATGTGTTGTCTATGAATATGAAAGTGTCTGTATTTTTAGTAAGAACTTATCAGAAGTCTTAAAATGACTCAGTGGCATATTCCAGATTCCCTAGCAAACAACAAATATATTCTGCTTGGCATGTCTGTTAGGTCAGTTGGACCAATCTTTCTCTTCCCATCTCTAATTATGTTTTCAGAATGTTAAAAACCTTTCTTTTAAATACAGCTGAGACTATGTAGCTCCTTTCTGCCAATCTAACCATCACTCTGTCACTTTTTCTTCATGTCTTCAACCAAAGAAGTGTCATTTTCCTGCTTTTATTTTGGCTGGAAATTCAACAGAATCAGCTTTCCAAAAGGTCTGGTGCATACAAGTCTAACTGCCCCCC
>NW_026000057.1:38722337-38733757 GCF_001458135.2 Marmota marmota marmota
ATGTGTATAAGAGACAGCCGTTAGTCTCAGCTTAGAAATAAAAACAAGCCTTTGTTTGGTGGTATGGGGACCCTGCTGTTTACTTGAGCTCTGCATTTGGAGCTAGAGAAGGTGCCATTTCTTCCTAGGACCTAGACATCAAAATATTTGTGAAAAGGGGCTTTATGCTGTACTCATGTATGTCCAGTCAAAGAGTGAAAACTGTTAACAATGAAAAGATTTTCTGTTACTGTGAGAACACAAATCTTATTAAAGTTCTAAACACTGCAGTTTGCCATTGCTTTTCTCTCTGGAAAGTAATGCCAAATATTAAATTCATTGCATCTAAATCAAATATATAAATTATGACATGTGATTAACAGATTTCTCAAGAAGTGTAAATTTTCTTTGTTTTGTGCAGTGAAACTAGACATATCTACTGAATTTGATATTTCCGGGACAATTTTCTTTGATTCTAGTAAGTGACTGGGAAATCTGCAAAGGAAGTACAGTTGTCCCTTTATATTGATGGGAAATTAGATCCAAGCCACCTTGGGAACTGAAATCTGCAGAAGTTTATGTGTCTAATATAAAATGGCATGCATATAACCTACACACATCCTCCCTATACTTTATATCATCTCTAATCATTTATAATGCTTAATACAATGTAAATGCTATGGAAATAGTTATTATGCCATATTGTTTAGAGAATAACAAGAAGAAAGTCTATTCATGTTCAGTAAGGATGCAATTTTTTAAAAGAATAATTTCAATCCATAGTTGGTAGAATTCAAAGATTTGAAACACAGATATATATTTAACTTTATTTATACGGAGTGGGAAAGTATCCTGTAAATAATGTGCCTTTAAAATTGGGATATTAATTTTAATCAAATATATAGATATATAAATATATATAGAGAGATAAATATACTCACTGAGATATTTTTAAAGTAGTATTTTAACAAATATGCTCTTCTTGAATTTTACAAAGTAGTAGGAAAATGAGAACTCTGCCCTATTAGCAAACAGTTTGCCTAATCCAAAGAATAAAGGGAAGGGAGGAGGGATGGGAATAGGAAAGACAGTAGAATGAATGAGACATAACTTTCCTATGTTCATAAACGAATACGGGACCAGTAAAACTCCACATCATGTACAAGAATGAGAAGTTATTCTCCATGTATGTATAATATGTCAAAATGCATTCTACTGTCATGTATAACTAAAAAGAACAAATAAAAAAATGAAAAAGAAAGAAAACAGTTTGTTAAGGGGGGGGGGGGCCAAAACCCTATGGGAACTTGTGCAATGTCTTAAGTAGGTTTAAATAATCCTTGAAATTGAACCAGAGATACATTTTATAAAAATCATCTTTCTCTCTCAAGAGTCCCATTTGGGATAACATGTGTGCAAATCCTAGGCAATATATGGCTGCAAAGTGGGGCAAGGGACATGTCAAGAGTTAAGCCAAGTTCCTTCTGAGTTATGCCCCAACTCCTCTGTATTTTCAGTCACTAATTCCACGTATGTCACACAAAATGAAGAAATAAAGTCTTCTCCTTTATGGCTTCTTGAATGCATGAAGAACAAGTTTCATAACACTGGGGAAAGACAAAAACTGTTAGATCCTGTTCTTACAATGTATCATTATGTTTTTCTCCTTTTAAGAAGTGTCAAGATAATCTGTAACTACAGAAGTGGTAAGATTTTTACCCCAGTTCTCTACTCTCTAAAACCAGTTTCTCTTCTTTTCTCCCTCCAAACACCTACCACCTTTGCTTCTGAGCTACATTTCATGTAGATTAGCTTACACCATGGTAAGCTCTGGATATATGCCACAGGTACAAGATGGATATAGTCTCTTAACAGTCCAGTGAAAAAGACCATTATTGCTAAGAAGAGGAGAAGTAACTGGTGCCACAGAGCCAAATAACAGGCGGGGGAAATCATAGTGACACAGCAACTGATGAGTAATTTCAGACAGGGAGGTGGATTCATGATTTCATAGAACTAGACAAACAATTTGGTCAAACTGCTCACGATGGCTTCCATTCATAAATATCCTTAACCCATTAACACAGTAAGTTTGGATGGAAAGAACATGGGTGACATAACCATTGGAGTTGCCATTCCTGAGGATTCTAAGAAAGAAGGATGAACAAACGCTGGAGGTTCCAACTCTTCCAAAAATGGCTCATTGCTTCTTCTTCCGGAGCCCCCATGTCTTGATGAGAATTTAAATGGACTCTGGCAGTCCCTTGGCTAGGATGCCTTTAAGGATATGTGAAATTTCAGTGATATCACTTTGAACTCTTCCCCCACTATACCTCTACATCCTTGCTATTCTCTGACTTTAAAATGCCAAAGATTTCAAGTGAATTTAGTACAGCACCCTCACCATCAGGGACTGAAGAAATACTACCAAATCAGTGGGAGAGATCAAAAGTAAGAGAGTGGGAATGTTTGTTAGTTTGCTTTGGAAATGCAGCATAGTTTTGTTTTGTTTTGTTTTTTGTTTTTACAGTTTCCCTTCTTTATTTGACTAATAAAAGTTAATTATTATGCCAACTAATTTTATTGCATGCATTTTACCCACAAACATACACATACACCATACTTCAGACACTCAAAAGATCCACAGATTTATATTGTTATTTATAGTCTATCTTTTCCTAAAATTAAAATATACCTATGAAGTTCTAATTCCTGCTAACATATATGACTCTCAGGAGCTGCTGTAAATCATATTGAAGTTTCCTTGAAGGAGATGCTATTTCAGTGCTGTGCCAAAAGTTTAGCCTGGACTCAGAAAGTATCAAAAGCTTATAAAGCCTAAGATTCATTCCAGAGAAGCAAATATTTTTAAATTTCTTTAGAATGTCTTTATAATCTCTTGGTGTGTGTTCACTTGGAATGCTCATATTTGCCATTCTCCATGCCACAGCTGGTGGCTTGGCATCTGCCACCTGCACTGCTGCATGTGTCCTTGGGCTACTCTCCACCACCACTCCCTCCTCCACATCGTTCTGAAAATTATCTTGCTAAAAAGTCTGATCCTACCCTCCTGTCTTAAAACCTCCACATGTTGCTTCCCTCTCTTTAGGCTACATTTTAATTCTTTATCTTGGGATAAATTTCTTTATATAAACGTATTCCCAAGCCATCTCTCCAGCCTCATCTACTATTCCATTCATTCAGTCAGTGTGTCCTACATGCAACACCTCACTTCTGCCTAGGTGTGCTCCTGAGTAAATCCTGCCCTGTACATACCATTGATATTGCTTAAAATTCCCTTCCTCTCCTTTCTGTGCCTGGCAACCTTCCTAACTCAGCCTTCTCTAACTTAGCCAGGAATGTTAACAACATTGTCATAGTAATTTGTTCACCACCATGATGACATTTATTTTTGTCACATGTTATGACTCATGTGTTAATATGGTATGTCTTATGTGTGTTCTCCTTTCTTCACTTGTATAGCCAATATAAATATCTTTGAGGACTAAGACCATGCCTTGCATACTCTCTATACATATACCTGTATCTATATCTATCAATCACCTACCTACTATTTAATATACAGGAGCAATGACAGCTAAATAAATGAATTTTCTAAATAAAGATTCAATTGAGTTGAACTACTTTTACAATATTGCTCAGATTCTATCACAGCCTTACAGATTTAAGTTACACTGAACAGTCTATATGATTCTAAATAACAACTGATTTCCACCACAGTATGATGAAGTGTGCCTTTTTTCGATTAATTTATACGGGTTTATATCTAAAAGCTCACCTAAAGTCATACAAATACTTGTTTTTCCTTCCAAAAGGGAAAAAAATAAATCATAACTTTTTCTAAATTTTCTTATTATATACTATATCTCTTTGCAACATATCATTATACTAGTACTGTCTAATTAGCCAGAACAGTTACAAAGTCAATATTTAAAATTTTATCACAATTTGGAAACCATATCATATATCATATATTCATTCATGTGAAGGTGTATTCTATATAATAAATGAATTTACCTCCTTATTAATTGTACAGGTCAATAAAATAAATATTAAGGAGGTTGGTGTTTCCAATGGTGAATATTAGCTTAAAGGAAAATAAATATATCATAGAACTCCTCTGACCTGAGGGTGTAAGTTCCTAAGATTTGCTATATTAATATTTTATTTTCCATAGGAAAAATGCAAGTTAGGAGGAATTATACAATATTCTAAACATATTGTCCTGATAATGTATTCACTTGTGAGAAGAGAAGATTTGCTAATAGGAGGATAAAAATTATAGATCAGGTTTTATTTGTATGCTAAAAAGCATAGTTCTTGAAATAAGAAATCCATTACCAGGTCCTTCTAAAAGCATTCTATAATGAACAATTTTCACAGACTCTTCTGCTTAGTTCACAGAGAAAACTGAATTTACTACAGTCAATGCAGGCTAAGCAATTCACATGTCTTTTTAGGGGACGGATTACCCAGTGAGAGCCCTTGCAATTTGTGCATGCCTAAATGATCTTTCTATTAAAAACAAAAATCTACCTTCTGAATAGCAGAAGAGATTTGAACTCATTTCTACATCATGTCAACACAAATCCCTCCGTACATGGATGGATAGAGAGGTCATGGGACAGATAGGTGGAGAGGAAGGAATGGAAGAAGAAATCAACCTTTTTTTTTTTTTTTACTTGAATTAGATAAGACTCTTAATTAACAGAGAATAATCATAAGTGTTTTTGTTAACAATTTTATGCAGAAATAGCCCAGGTATGCTATAAAGCTTTGAAACAACAAAAGGAATATATTCTTTAGCTAGACCTGCCTCACTGACCTGCACGGGAGCTTGGGCCCAGGGTAGGCCTGAGTTCATCCCAATACTAGTAATCACCCACCAGAGAACAGGCTCAGCCCAGACCCTCTACCATCCACCGGAGCTCAGACTAGGCCCAAATCCACCTCATCAACCTGTGCAGGAGCCGGGGCCCAGGGTAAGCTTGGGTCTGCCCCACCCCCAACAACACCTGGGAGCCCAGGTCTACCCACTTCCATCTTGAGACACTGAAGCCATCCCTATAGCCTTCCCCATGCAGTAGCTTCTACCTTTGGACAACAGACAGGGCCTAGAAGCAGCTGCATCTTGGAGCAGCCAAACCAAAGCCAGTGTAAGTCCCACCCTTTCAGCCCCATCTCTGAAAGACATTGCATCCATGTTGGAACACCTCCACTACTATCTTGAGTTACCTTTTGCTATTGCCACCACCACCTAAGGTAGCATCAATCCTGGAACACAGGCAGGGTCCGAAAGCCCAAAACCAAGGTGAGATACATATAATCTGCACAGATACTACAAGATGATAGGATAGAAACTGTAATACCTCAGATCTACACTGAGAGTAAGAAAATCACATAGACAACATGAAAAAACAAGGGAGGAAAGTGCCCCGAACAAACCAGGATACTACAATAACAGAACCCATGGACAGCACAGTTGATGAAATGTCAGAGAAGGAATTCAGAATGTTCATAATTAAAATGATCTGTGAATTAAAGAATGAAAATGAGCAAATGCAGGCAAAAATTGACCATTCCAACAAAGAGATAAGAGAGCAAATACAGGCAACCACTGATGACACTAGTAAACAGAAAAGGGAGCAAATACAGGCATCCACTAATCACACCAACAAAGAGATAAGGGAGAAAATACAGGTAGCAAAAGATTACTTCAAAAAAGAGATAGAGATTCTGAAAAAAAAAAATCAGAAATCCTTCAAATGAAGGAAACAATAAACCAAATAAAAAACTCAATAGAAAGCATCACCAAAAGACTAGATCACTTCTTAGAAGATAGAACATCAGATAATGAAGAAAAAGTATACAATCTGGAAAATAAAGTTTATCACACAAAGAAAATCAGGTGATAGTTCCTGAAATAAATTGAAAATGGTAAGGAACCATGAGCAGAACCCCAAGAATTATGGGCTAGCATAAAAATAGCAAATTTAAGAGTTATTGGGATAAAGTAAGGCACAGAGTTTCAAACCAAGGGAATGCATAATCTCTTCAATGAGATAATATCAGAAAATTTCCCAAACATGAAGAATAAATTGGAAAATTAAATACAAGAGGCTTATAGGACACCAAATGTCCAAAATTACAACAGAACTACACCAAGGCATATTATAATGAAAATGCCTAGCATATAAAATAAGGATAGAATCTTAAAGGCCTCAAGTCAGAGGAAGCAGATCACATATAGGGGGACACCAATTCATATCTCAGCAGATTTCTCAACCCAGATCCTCAAAGCCAGGAGATCCTGGAACAGCATATACCAAGCTCTGAAAGAAAATGGATGCCAATCAAGATTCTTATATCCAGCAAAATTAAGATTTATATTTGACGATGAAATGAAAACTTTCCATGATAAACAAAACTTAAAAGAATTTACAACTAGAAAGCCTGCACTACAAAACATCCTCAGCAAAATATTCCATGAAGAGAAATTGAAAAACAATAATGAAAATAAGCAAAAGGAGGTATTACACTAAAGGAAAAACTAATCAAAGGAGAAACCAAGTCAAGTTAAATACCAAAAATAAACAAAAATGGCTGTGAATACAAATCATGTCTCAATAATAACCCTGAATGTTAATGGCATAAACTCACCAATCAAAAGACATGGACTGGCAGATTGGGTTGTAAGACTGACGGTGAAGAGTTGGGAAAAATCATACCACTCACAAGGACTGTGGAAGCAAGCAGGGGTTTCCATCCTCATATCAAATAAAGTAGACTTCAAGCTAAAGTTAATCAAGAGGGATAAAGAAGGATATTTCATACTGCTTAAGAGAACCATTCATCAACAAGACATAACAATAATAAATATATATGGCCCAGACAATGGAGCATCTACATTCATCAAACAAACTCTTCTCAAGTTCAAGAGTCAAATAGACCACAACACAATAATTCTGGGTGATTTTAACACACCTCTTTCATCACTGGAGAGATCTTCCAAATAAAAGCTGAACAAAGAAACAATAGAACTCAATAAAACAATCAATAACTTAGACTTAACTGACTCTATATAGACTATTTCATTCTTCATTGAGTGAATACACATTCTTCTCAGCAGCACATGGATCCTTCTCTAAAATAGACCATATATTATGCCACAAAGCAACTCTTAGCAAATATAAAAAAGTAGAGCTACTATCCTGCATTCTACCAGATCACAATGGAATGAAATTAGAAATCAATGATAAAATAAAAAATAGAAGCTGCTCTAACAAATGGAGACTAAATAATATGCTATTGAATGAAGAAAGGATAGTAGAAAAAATCAAGGATGGAATTAAAAAATTCTTAGAGGTGAATGAGAACATGGATACAACATATGGAAATCTCTGGGACACTATGACATCTCAAAGCCCTAGAAAAAGAAGAACAAATCAACACCAAAAGCAGTAAAAGACAAGAAATAATTAAAATCAGAGCTAAAATCAATGAAATTGAAACAAAATAAACAACTGAAAAAATTGACAGAACAAAAAGTTGGTTCTTTGAAAAAATAAATAAAATTTATAGACCTTTAGCCATACCAACGAAGAGAAGGAGAGAGAAAACTCAAACTACTAACGTGATAAAAAGAAAATATCAAAACAGACACTATAGAAATACAGAAGATAATTAGAAATTATTTTGAAAATTTGTACTCCAATAAAATAGAAAATATTCAAAGGCATCGACAAATTTCTAGAGTGATTTGCCCAAATTAAATCAGGATGGTATACAAAATTTAAACAGATCAATTTCAAGTGATGAAATAGAAGACGCCATCAGAAGCTCATCAACTAAGAAAAGCGCAGGACTGGATGAATACACAGCTAAGTTCTACCAAGACCTTTAAAGAGCAACTAATACCAATTTATTTCAGGAAATATCACCTGATTCCAAAACCAGGCAAAGGCACATCAAAAAAGGAAAACTTCAGACCAATATCTCAAATGAATATAGATCCAAAAATTCTCAATAAAATACTGACAAACTGAATACAAAAGCATATCAAAAAGATAGTACACCATGATCGAGTGGGGTTCATCCTAGGAATGCAAGGTTGGTTAAACATACAGAAATCAATAAATGTAATTCATCACATCAATAGAATTAAAGACAAGAACCATATGATCATCTCAACAGACACAGACAAAGCATTTGAGAAAAACTAGGGATAACAAGAACATATCTCAACATCATAAAAGCTATCTATGTTAAGCCCCAGGCCAACATCATTCTAAGTGGAAAAAAATTGAAAGCATTCCCTCTAAAAACTGAATAAGACAGGGATGCCCTCTTTCACTACTTCTACTTAACAAAGTTCTTGAAATACTGGCCAGAGCAATTAGTCAGACAAAAGAAATTTGGGAAAAGAAGAACTCAAATTAGTACTATTTGCTGATGATATGATTCTGTACCTAGAAGACTCAAAAAAATTTCACCAGAAAACTTCTAGAACTAGTAAATGAATTCAGCAAAGTAGCAGGATACAAAATCAACACCTATAAAACAAGGAAAACTACTCCATTTACAATAGCTTCAAAAAAAACTAAAATACTTGGGATCAACTTAACGAAACAGGTGAAAGACCTCTACAATGAAAACTAAAGAACACTAAAGAAAGAACTTAAAGAAGACCTTAGAAGATAAAAAGATCTACCTTGTTCTTGGATAGGAAGAATTAATATTATCTAAATGACCATACTACAGGCTGGGGTTGTGGCTCAGTGGTAGAGCACTCACCTAGCATGTGTGAGGCCCTGGGTTCGATCCTGAGCACCATATAAAAATAAAATAAAGGTTTTGTGTCCAACTACAACTAAAAAATAAATATTAAAAAAGACCATACTACTAAAAGCACTATACAGATTTAATGCAATTCTAATAAAAATCCCAATGACATTCTTCATAGAAATAGAAAAAGCAGTCATGAAATTCATCTGGAAAAACAGAGAGCCAGAATAGCTAAAGCAATCCTTAGCAAAAAGAATGAAGCAGATGACATCACTATACCAGACCTTAAACTATACTACAGCATGGTACTGGCACCAAAATAGACTGGTAGACCAATAGTACAGAATAGAGGACACAGAGACACGCCCACATAATTACAGTTATCTATAATAGACAAAGGCGCCAAAAATATACATTGGAAAAAAAGATAGTCTCTTCAACAAATGGTGCTGGGAAAACTGGAAATCCATGTGCAATAGAATGAAATTAAGCCCCTATCTTTCACCATGCACAAAATTCAACTCAGAGTGAATCAAGGACCTAGGAATTAAACCAGAGACAATGCATCTATTGGAAGAAATAGTAGGCCCAAATCTCCAGCATGTCAGATTAGGCCCCAACTTCCTTAATAGGATTCCTATAGCACAAGAATTAATATCAATAATCAATCAATGGGATGGGTTCAAACTAAAAAGCTTCTTCTCAGCAAAAGAAACAATCAGTGAAGTGAATAGAGAGTCTACAATTTGGGAAAATAATTTTACCACACGCACATCAGATAAAGCACTAATCTCTAGGATGTATAAAGAACTCAAAAATCTTAACACCAAAAAAACAAATAGCCCAATCAATAAATGAGCCAAGGAGCTGAACAGACACTTCACAGAAGAGGGTATACAATCAATCAATATATCAAAAAATGTTCAACATCTCTAGCAATTATAGAAATGCAAATCAAAACTATTCTAAGACTTCATCTCACAGTCAGAATGGCAGCCATTAAGAATACAAACAACAATAAGTTTGGCAAGGATGTGGGGGAAAAGGCACACTCATACATTGCTGATGGAACTGCAAATTGGTGAAGCCAATATGGAAAGCAGTATGGAGATTCCTTGGAAAACAGAATGGAACCAACATTTGACCCAGCTATCCCTCTCCTTGGTTTATACTCAAAGGACTTAAAAACAGCATACTATATTGATGGGACACAGCCACATCCATGTTTATAACAGCACAATTCACAATAGCTAAACTGTGGAACTAACATAAATGCCCTTCAGTAGATGAATCGATAAAGAAACTGAGGTATATATACACAATGGAAT
Source organism: Marmota marmota marmota (assembly GCF_001458135.2). NCBI lineage: Eukaryota > Metazoa > Chordata > Mammalia > Rodentia > Sciuridae > Marmota > Marmota marmota. The sequence goes on from NW_026000057.1 coordinate 38,732,450, forward strand.
ATTACTCAGCATTAAAATAGAATAAAATCATGGCACTTGCAGGTAAATGGATGGAATTGGAGAATATAATGCTAAGTCAAGTTAGCCAATCCCAGAAAACCAAATGCCGAATATTTTCTCTGATTTAAGGATGTTGATTCATAATGTGGTGGTGGGGATGGGAGGATTAAATGAACTCTAGACAGGGCAAAGGGGAAAAGGAGAGGGAGTAGAAAGGAGGGAGAATTGGGGGTAGGAAAGACGGTGGAATGAGATGGACATCATTACCCTCAGTACATGTATGAAGAACAAATGGTGTGACTCTACTTTGTGTACAACCAGAGATATGAAAAATTGTGCTGTATATGTGCAATATGAATTGTAATGCATTCTGCTGTCATATATAACAAATTAAAATTTTAAAAAATGAATAAAAATGATATTCTTCAACAATCCTGCTGTCCAAGTGTGCCTTGTGACTGCTCCTACAGAGCTGCATGACCCACGTTCTTCTGACTATGTCACATGGTGATCATTTCTTTGGACACTGTATGTTGCCCTCCAAGTCCTGGATTTCCACTGCAAATGTACACTAGTCCTTTCCATAGAATGTGAGCTTCAAGAGGGAAATGATTGTTCATCTTTCCCAGTAATCTTTCCCTGTTCAGTGCTCTGTTCAGTGTCCAGCCCAGAAAGTCATTACTGACTGAACAAGTGAATGTGAACTCTCCATTGCTCTCCTAGCCCTTCCTTCCACTGGAAGGTCAGGTGGGCAGAACTGGATGGTTGAGTAGCAGACAAGGAGTTGTATGCAAAGACTTCTACCACAGTCAAAGCCAACAGAGAGTGCTGGTCCACTCTCTCATTTCCAAATTCTCACCTCATCTCACTTAGATGATTTATAAATGTTAAGTATAACAGACAATGCAATGGATTGAATTGTGTTCCCCAAATTCATATGTTGAAATCCTAATCTCAATGAGATGGTATTTTGAGGTGAAGACTTAAGGAAATAATTAGGTCACAAGCTAGGCATGGGGGTGCATATATGCACTGAGGCAGAAGGATCACAGGTCCAAAGCCAGCCTCAGTATCTAGCAAGGTCCAAAAGCAACTCTGTGAGACTCTTTCTCTAAATAAAATATAAAAAGGATCTGGGGATGTGGCTCAGTGGTTAAGTGCCCCTGGGTTCAATCCCGGGAAAAAGAAGAAGGAGGAGGAGGAGGAGGAGGAGGAGGAGGAGGAGGAGGAGGAGGAGGAGGAGGAAGGAGAAGAAGAAGAAGAAGAGAAAAAAAAAAAAAAAAAAAAAGAAAAAAAAAAAAAAAAAAA
>NW_026000057.1:38733782-38741064 GCF_001458135.2 Marmota marmota marmota
AGGAGGAGGAGGAGGAGGAGGAGGAGGAGGAGGAAGGAGAAGAAGAAGAAGAAGAAGAAGAAGAAGAAGAAGAAGAAGAAGAAGAAGAAGAAGAAGAAGAAGAGGAGGAGGAGGAGGAGGAGGAAGAAGAGGAGGAAGAAGAGGAGGAAGAAGAGAAAGAAGAAGAGGAGGAGGAAGAAGGAGGAGGAGGAGGAGGAGGAGGAGGAAGAGGAAGAGGAAGAGGAAGAAGAAGAAGAAGAAGAAATAATTATAATTAGGTCCACAACAATGAGATTAGCACCTTCACAAGAAGAGGCCAGAGAGTTAGCTAGCTCTCTTTCCACCATGTGAGGAACAGCAATAAGACAGCTGTCTATAACCAGATTCACCAAGAATCTGGTTCTGCTAGCACCCTGACTGTGAGCTTCTAACCCCCGGAACTCTGAGAAATAATTGTTGCTTAAAGCACCAAGCTTACGATATATTTTTATTATAATCATAGCCAACAAAGACACAGACTACTTTCATTTTCTCACATTAAAATATAAACTGAATGGTTATGACCATAATGTACAACTATATTGCACCAATTTAAACAATGGGAAAAAATTTAAAAAATGTTGTGAGACACAAAGTGTAAAGAAGACAGAAATACTGAACTACGCCCAAATCATAGTTACTTGCTGGCACATTTGTTTTTCCCTGAGATTTTCCAAGGTAAGTGCTGTGTTTAATCATCTTTGACTAGCCAGTATTTGATATGATATCTGATATATAATTGGTGTTCAGTATACATCTGTAAGATAAATGATAGCCACACATCTTGTAAATGTATACAACAAAGATAATATAATTTCTACAGATGATGAAACTTCAGGACACCTCTATCAAGAGAGCTCTATTCCCCTGACTATGCTCCAAAAGATAACAACAATTGTGGAGCTCCCAAGGTCTTTAGTTAAAGATCAGTTACTATGGTTTAGATATGGTTTGCATATATCTCCCAAGGGTTCATGGGCTGGGAGCTTGGCCCCAGATGTTGTGATTTAAGAGATAGCGGGACTTTTAGGAGATAGAGCCTATGGGAGGTTGTCAGGTCAAGGGGTGGAGATGTGCCCTCAGAAGGAGTTAAATTAGTTCTCCTGCAACCCCACTCTCTGGCTTCCTCTCTCACCATGTGGTTTCTTCCTCTCACATACAGTCTTGCCACAATGTCATCTGCCATGAAGTGATACAGACAGGAGGGTGCTCACCACAGCCAGCACCATGCTGTTTAACCTTTGTAACCAGAAATAAACTTTTTTTCTTTAATAAGTTACCCATCCTTAGGTATGTCATTATAGTAACAAACAATAGACTGATATACTAGTCTTTCTGAAGAATATGGACCTCCAGGTTGACACAGAGCCACAGGTATCCTGGGGAATAAGACACAAGGGGAAGACTTAATAAATCATTTCCCCTCAAGGGATTAGGACCTGATAAAATAGCTGCAGGCACCTTAAGGCCTAATATGTCCTACAGGGTCCTGAACCATCAGTTCTGAAAGCTGAGACCAACAGGAACAATTTGCTCCTGAAGCTCATGAGAATAATGTCCTCCTGGTTAAACCTCCCATTACTTTCCCACTCTGTTCAAATAATACTTACTGTTCCAGGAACTGTGCTAAGGGATGGTGTTATGAACAATAAACAATAGTGTGATAGTCTTACCATCACACAGTTCATAGCCTAACAGAGGAAACATATTTAAACAAGCAAATACAACACAATGTGATAAGATGTCATAGAGGAGGAATAAGGCACTTGGCCACAACACCGCTCCATGGGGTGAAAGTGGGGGGTAGAGAGAGACTGCCTGAGGCAGTAGTATCTAAGCTGGGACTTGAAGATGAATTTAATTGATTTAAGCCATTCTACAAATCCACATCCTGACCACAATCTGATCCTCCTTGCCTCCTGTGGGTCTAAGTGTCCTGCCTGCAAGACCATAATCCATCTTGATTATAATCCATCTTGATTGTACCACTTTGCCACAAACAATTTCAATCCTCCAATTAATGACTTGACTCCCTTTCATCCTATTAGAACACTAAAGCCCAGACTCCCTCTCTGTAGGCAAAATCTGAAATTTGTTTGAAACACTTTAGTTGAATACACAGCATCCTAGGATCTCTTAAGCCCCAGAGTAGCAATACAGTGTTTCATGTGCCTTTCTACCAGCTGCCCCTCCTCTGCCAAGCCCTTCCTGATTCTAAGTGGAATGAGGGGGGATTCAAATCTACATCATGGAAAATTCACTGTGGGGTAAACAATCATTGTGACTGACTGGTCTACAATCTACAAACACAAGATGTTATGTGAATACTTGAAATAACAGGTTATACTTAAGTACTTGAAACATCTTAGGATTGATAAACATTCTATCTAGTAGCTTTCATTGTTCAAAAAAAAAAAAAAAGTCGGATCCTCTAGATACCACTAGAATTTGCCAGGGTTCTTCTTAAAATTGGACACGGTAAAGACCATGCAGGGAGATACAAGACATCTTTTGATAAATTGTGTCCTTCAGTTAGATTCCTATCTGACATATTATAGGAAATATTATTTTGAATGTTTTAATAAATCACATTAAAGTGCATAATTCTTACAGTTTATGAGGACATGCAAAGTTATGCTCTTTTTCACAAAGAAATTAAAGTGACTTTCTCTGAGAGCCACCAAATGGCACGAACTGGCAAAAATCCAACATAAAAGAAATTCCATTACAGAAAATCTAACCACATAAGATTTCAGTTTGTTACAAAATGTGTCAAAATTATATTCAGTTTAAAGTAAATCATTCATAACCATTCATAAACTTTAAAATATAATCACTGACAGGTATAATTCTTACATATTCAGTATTGCTATATTTTTTTAATTAAGTAAGGACTTTATTTTTTTGTGGGGGGCCATCCATCCTTCCTCACCCCCACACCACCCACCCTGACCCTTGGATTCCTAGGGAAGGTACCATAATGGTACCTGTTGCAACTCTGGCATCTGGAGGTCTGGCACAACCCTTGGTGCAGAATCTGACACCTATCTAGAGCTAGCCACAGTAGCCCTACTGGATTTCTTCTTTGTCCCTGGTCCTTCCTCTTCTAGGATATTTTTTACTGGGGGGGGATGGGGGGGTAGTATTGGGGATTGAACCCAGGGACACTCTACCAGAGCTACATCCTAGCCCTTTTTATATTTTATCTTGAGACAGGGACTTACTAAGTTGCCCAGGCTAGCCTTGAACTTGGCAATCCTCCTTCCTCAGCCTACCAGGTACCGGGATTAAAGGTATGTGCCCTTATGTTAGTATTTAAAGCTACATGCTAAAAGAAGTGCTAGCTCATGGAAAACAAGACCATTAGACCACTTTCTAAATTCTGCCCATAGACTAGTACAAGTTAATTGGCATTGGAGTTTCTGCTCTTCTTGAGAATGAAATCAATTGTGTAACTAAAAACATTACACGTCTCTGTATTACAAGTAACAACTATGGAATGAGGTTTAAATGAAGCCCTATATTATGTGATGCTTGACATCTGGTGAAACCAGAAGAGTGTTAAACAGCCTTACTGCAAGTCCACCTCTCAATTATACTCTAACACATAGTCCTCTACCCAAACAATCCCTTTCATCACGGGACCAGACACATGGCTCCTGCTTATCCCTGTGTAGCAGGTTTCCGTTCCATGACAATCCACAGAATCTTTCAAGCAAGGCAAGCATGTCTTTTCACAAGAACTCCAGGTTTCCCCAACTCCTTGATATTACAGAGTCTGCCTCTCACAGTCTTGGGTTTTTAACTGTGCTCCTAAATCGGACACCCACCCTGTATCCCTGCATGGCAGGGGTGTCCTCCTCCCCCAGCTATGAGAACAGGGAGACTAACAAACTGCTGACAACCTCTGCCCAGCATCCAGTGTAGTGTGTTTGTCCATCCCAGTAACTCTGGGGGATTCCTAATCCCTCCTTCACCAATGGTGTAAACAGGAAATAATTAAAACCAGCAAGTTTATTGTCTGCCTAACACAAAACCACAGATTTGCCTTTATTCATACAGACCATCAGTTCCACTGAGTATTTGGCTCTGTTGCCCAAAAGGAATATATGGAAGCTGCTAAGGGCTTCTAGTCACAGTCAAGCTCATGAAAAATGACATTGAGTTCTTAGCATTACAAAACAAACAGTTTGTACCAATCCAACCCTGAGTTTTTAAGCAGTTAATATAATTTAACTTGAACATTGGAACCCAGAGAATGGCACTCAATGAATATTCCATGAAGTAATCACTACTAATATCACAGTAAAACTGAAAATACAGGTCCAGTCCTAGCTAATGAAGATCTACAGATGTCTACTTGCATCTAATGTTTTCTTCCATAAAGTTCTCTCTACGAGATCCATGGTATCAGCATGTTTTAACTCATGTGAAATTATTTTTAGCTTTTACTTTATGACTTCACAAATATATTTTCCAGTAAGAGTCAACTCTATGGTGAAGATGTTTAACATCAATGCATTGGGTAAGGGTAGAAAAGACTGTAAGTGTTCAAAAAGTTCTGCTAGTTGTGATACAGGCATTCATCTATTCAATAAACATTTATCAGACATCTACCAGAGCCACCCATTAATGCTACCAAGATAAAATATACAGTCCTAATCCTCAAGGTGACCACACAGAATCTAGAGAAGGAACTTGACTTAGAAGTGGGAAAAATGCTGATAAGAATTGCTCCTTCCATGAACTATGAAGGGTCAATAAATATAGGTTGGTGTGAAAATGCTAAAATTCCTAGAAAAAGCAGGGTATTGAGTGAGTTAAGAGCGCGTAAGGGTGGTGTGCTGGGTTGTATTATGGTCTCCCAAAATACTTCCAAACCTAAGTCCTAACCCTCAATATTGTGAATATAGTCTCCTTTGGAGAAAGGGTCTTTGCGGATGCAATTAAGTGAAGGATGTCAAGATGAGATCATCCTGGATTAGCTATGTGGGTCCTAAATCCAAGGGCAAGTTTCTTTAATAACAAGAAAAGCCACAGAGAGGAGAGGAGAAATACAGGAGAAAAGACTCTGTGAAGACAGAGCAGAGACTGGAGTTATCCTGCCAGAAGACAAAAAAAAAAAAAAAAATTCTGGAGCTATAAGACTGGAAAAGATAGGCCAGTCAGAGAGGTCAGGGAATGTGACCCCTACAACCCCTTGATTTTGGACTGTTGGCCTCCAGAACTTTGAAAGAATAAATTTCTGGGGCTTTGGGGCGGGGGGCAGTATCAGGGATCAAACCTGGGGACTAGCTCTTGCTAGACTCTACCACCCAGCCATTTCTGTTGTTTTGAAGCCACCAAGTTTGTGGTAATTTGTTGCAGAAACCATAGGAAACAATACAGGTGGGGCATCTGCATATGATCCAAGAACAAATATGCAAACAAAATCAAGTTTCTAAATTGGAAAATAATATTCTCTTCTGTGAACACCAGAGATGGAACATAGCAGGACCTGTATTGGCCTTGATCAAAAGTTCCATCTGTCACTGCCTGGCTGTGTCACTTGGACATGTTCCTCTCACAGCCTCATTTCTGTCATCTGTACAGTGAGTGAGGCTGAGGAGGAAAATGTTGAGGGTTAAAAATGTAGTGTAAACAGAACCCGAACAACAGCCTACAGAACCCCCCACCCCTTGGTGTACATGGGAATCGCTGGTAAAAAGTCAAAAACATTCAAATGGAAGAACTCGCATTATTCCAGGGACCAAAGTGAACTGCACAGCTTTTGTTCTGACAGTCTCCTCCTTGGATCCTCCCCCATCCCCAGACCCTATTCCTCCATTTTGAGGCAGAAGCTTCAGACCCAATACAGTGGGCACCATCTGCTATCAATACGGCCTGCTCTCTTCCCAGCCAAGATGAGTTCCAGGCCAAGTTTATCTTGTGAGTTAACAGGAGGTGACAAGCCTGGCAGGACAAGAATTCTCCCTACATGATTGATTCAGCCTGGCTGACCAGCTCCATGCTAATGAGGATGTGCCAGAGCTCCCAACAAAAACATTTTTGAATAATTTAAAGTGGAGAGCATGATTTGCCAGGTAATGTGATTCATTGTGTAATTATGGCTCCAGCTGAATCTGCCTCGGTGGGTGCCTCCATAGCAAAAAGCAGTGACTGCAAACTGCCTGTTATCAAAATGAACCATGTGAATAATGCAAAAGAGCAGAGAAACATGTTAATCATTCGGGGGAAGACAACGAAGGTAAAACTGGCCTGAGCTGCCTAACAATAATGCCTTACAAAGAACAGAGGAGGGCTTCAAATACAATTTTTTTTCTTTTCTTTTTTTTAAAAAAAAAGGTGCTGGGTATTGAGTCCAGACCCTTGCATATGCTAGGCAAGTGCTCCACCACTGAGCTACACCCTTAGCCCTTTCTAGTTTTTGAGACAAGGTCTCACTAAGTAGCCCAGGCTGGACTTGAACTTCCTGCCTTAGCCTCCCCAGATGCTGGGATTACAGGCCTGCACCATCATGCCCCGTTCAAAGGCAATAGTTTTAAATGAGGAAGTGAGTTAAATACAAGTAAAATATCTATTTTTATCCATGAGAGTAGGTTTTAAATACACAGGGATTCTTATATTTCTAGGGAATTGACTTAATTTCTTGCCATAATTCAGTTTTCTATTTAAATGAGTTTCCTTTTACCATTCTGGCCATTTATGCCCCCTCATAGATGCATCCTTATGCCGATTATTCAAATAAGGTATAACAAATACAAGTAGCCATAACATCCCTTAAGAGAGGAAACTGCCAAGTAACTTTTGCCTAATGAATAAAAACTCAAAAAAAAAAATTATCAGCTTGGTTAGGTAAAGGTTATTACGTACTGGCCCGAGGTGGTTTTTAAAAACATTGTCCTTTAGCTCAAAACTTGAAGAATTGAGGACAAACTAATAACCAGAACATTCCATCTCAAGAGAAGCTTATAAAGAAAGAGCAATGAACAAACTAAACACGAAGCCAAATGATTTGGATTTAGGTTTGATCTTGCATTTGTCAGCTATGAGGACAAACTGATCTAAGCTTCAGTGTCCTCCTCTATCAAATGAATTTGATAATAACCAGGCAACCGTCTGGCACAAATTTTAAGACTAAAACCAAGTGCAATATTGCATAGAAAATTGACAGATGGCCTTAATAGGACTATAGGATATTAATTTTTCAAACAGGTAACATTAAGGAATATACTCACTTGTCAGTCTTGCATTTTTAAAAAGA
>NW_026000057.1:38742678-38751576 GCF_001458135.2 Marmota marmota marmota
TGTAAGAGACAGTATATACACACACACACACAGACACACATACACACACACACACACACACACACACACACACATATATATATCCCTAAAACATTTTACCAAGTTTTATCTGCCACTGGACCCAAGAATTCAGGACACCTTATCCCCACTTCCTGGTCTGAAGGCACAGCAAATCATCTGCTACCACTGACAAGAGGACCTTCAAGGTGAGGGTCACCACCTGTGCTCCACTTGATTCAATCAACATCTCTGAGATTCCTCCAAACTGGCAAGAGAAGCACATCCTTTACTGAGTCACAGACAGGCTTCCCACAACCTGCCCGGACCGTCCCCCCTGCCCCCACTGCACCTGACACAACAACTGTTTGGGCAGCTCCCACCAGAGCTGCTGATTTCAAAGCTCAGCTCAGCTCAACTATGCATGTCCATCCCATCCTGTTTCACCATGGTCATCTGAGACTTCTGATACGCATTCGTGATCCTAAACATTTGCTCCTCATTTGATTTCTTTGGATTTCAGAAACCAAACTCCCTGTTAGAAACCTGGAATGCTAAGGTGGAGAAAGGTAGTAGCCACATAAATATATGATTTGTTTTTATGAATCTAATTCTCCAAAATAACTAGTCACAAAAGCACTTGAATGCCTGGCTTACCGATTACTTCCTGTGTGACAAATTGCTATTTATTTTTATTTTTTTCAAATCTTTCAGAAAGCCAAATATGAACCTCTTGAAGCTGTACTTTTGTTAATGGAGCTGGTCTTCAATAGAGTTTGGAAACTCACCAGAAGAGTTTATCAAAATGTTGCTTTAAGTAGAGGCTCAGAAAGTTCTGGGTATGTTTTTTTGTTATTTAATTATCAATTAAAACTTAATGACAAAATGCTTTGCATCTGAAATCAATAGGGATTTTCCATGAGCAAAGACTGTAAAATCAGCCTATTATAAAGAGATTTGCATATTTTAATTATTGTGTTCTAGGGCTTTTGTCAAATAGATGCCACTGTGGAGTGAGCACCATGGGGTCTGGGTAAAATGTTAGCTCTCAGTTTATATAAAAGTTGCTAGTGGCATAATTATATTAAGAAAGGAATATGTCTTGTTAGAGTGAGGCTTTCATTTTGATGTGAGTTCTTAATATCTTGCTCTCAGAATTTACTTGGAGAACAGACTTAGGAAGATTAAAATGCAAATAAACTGCTTAAGAAGGTGGACTTCATTAGTAAATATGCACAAATTAACATAATATAAGACCTGTGGCAACACTGTCCAAAGTAGGTTCAAAACACAAAGTTGATTACTAAAATAATTTTTGCCTTTTAAGCCCAGAAAAGGAGTCAGATGCATAATTTTATATCTCCCAAATCTGATGAAGTACTATACAAAGAAAAACTAAAAGGATATCGAATCATTCATTTATTCACTCATTGAAATATTACATAGACAGTACTTTGGTCGTGTTACTTAACATCTTTTTGCTTCAGTTCTCTAGTCTGTAAATTGGGGCTAAACGTAGTACCTACTACACAGAATTGTTGTAATAATTAAATGAATTAATGCATGCAAAGCCCTTAGAAAAGAGCCTGGCACAAATGGTGATGGCGATGATAATCACCTTGAGCATTCAAAGATTTAAAAACAAACATACCTATTAAGAAAGTTTCCACTAAGAAGTTTTTAAAATGTTTTGAATCCATATATTTGAAGTTTGAAAATTTTGCTGAAATAATGTCATAAAAGTGCTAAAATTCTAGCCAATTAAAGCAGTTTTACAGATTACTTACATTTTCAATGAAAAAAAAATTATTAATGTTTTTAATGTTTGTAAAATATATGACTGAAATTATGCTTTGATGTTTCTAGAGAAATCTTTTTTCTTTTCAGGAGAAAAAGTAAAACCACTCATTTGGGGTCAGAATTCCTAACATTAACATTGTCTGTGCAATGCAGGTGTCCATTGATCACCTTCCGGGGGGTCAGGGCTGAGAAAAGAGAGCTCCATACACCAGGAAGCACTTCCTCACCAAGCTTTGTGTCATGAAATCACAGCGCTCTTGTAAATAAACTTTTTATGCTTTTTTACCAGCCCACCAAGTTCTTCCCAGCCCATTCTATTTTATATTAATCCCCTGAATTTTGTATGTTTTTAGGGATGATGTAGCAGACAGGACCCCTTTTAGAATGTGAAAAAAGCTACAGACCTTCTCTTCTGAAAATTCACACACACACATCATTTTGCATTTGATTTTAGGGATTACAGACCAAAGACTCCCCTCCATGGATTTTCCTACTCCAAATACCAACTATTTGATTTTACCCTGAAATTAAATTTGATATTTTAGTAAAACATCATTTGACCATAGGAAATACAAGTAAATTAACAGATTCATTATCTGCCTTAAGATATTACATTATCATTTACAGTAAAATATTACTATCTACTTTTTCAAATTAAAGACCAATTGCTGAGTGTCCAATATAATGTACTATTTTTTAAAATGTTAACTGACAAAATTTTTATAGTTATGGTATACAACCTGATATTTTGAAATGTGGGAACGAACGTTGTAGAATGGCTAAATTGAGTTAATTAATATATGCATTACTTCACATACTCATTTTTTTGTGGTAAGAACACTTAAAAACTACTCTATTGGCAATTTTCAAGCATGCAATAACTGAAAATTTGTACAATGAATCCCCTGAACTTATGCTTCCTAATTAACTGGAATTATGTATCCTTTAGGGCCGTCTCCCCAGTCACCTTCCCACTCTAGGTCTTGACAACCACCATTGTAGTCTCTGGTTCTATGAGTTCAACTTTTTAAAGATTCCACGTATAACCGAGATCACCAGGTATTTGTCTTTCTATGCCTGGCTTACTTTACTTAACATGATGTCCCCCAAGTTCATCCATGTGGTTGGAAATGGCAGGACTTCCATCTTTTTTATGGCCAAGCAGTCTCCCATTGTGTCCACACACCACACTTTCTTTATCCATTCATGGTCCAACTGACCCTTAGGTTGGTTCCATATTATGGTCACTGAAGTCATAACGCAATAGACACGGCACTACGGGTATCTCATCCACACACTGATTTCACTTACTCTGGATACACACCCAGTGCTGGGATTGCTAGATCATATGGTCATTCCAGTTTTAACTCTTCAGAGTCTCCATTCTGTTTTCCATACTGTACCAATTTATGTTCCCAACAATACTACATAACTTTCAAGGCTGTTTGTTATTGTTTTAAACTATTTGTGTAAAGAAAGGAGCAGGAAGTATGTGCAAGAAGGTAAGTTTTGTTCATCATTAAATAATAATCCAAAGGGTAAACTATAGTACGATTATATTGATCCTTTCAGCTATATGATACTACTTGGGGGCTGGAGGTGAAACTCAGTGGTAATGTGAGTGCTTATCATGTGTGAAGTCCTGGGTTCAATAGTCAGGACCAAAAACAAAACAAAACAAAAACAAAAAAGATATCCTTCATTTAAAAAAAAATCAACATAACTTCAAATATAAAGCATCTGACAAACATGATAAAGAAGTCTGATCATTTTCTCTGGTGAATACTTGTTCTTGGTATTCACTCTATTCTTCTAACAGAGTCCTGAAGCACTAACACCCAGGAAATAGCTGAAAATAATTCATTTGGACAGTACTACATAAAATGTACAGAATTTTCCTAGTAAACAAAAAGAATGACAGATATTTATAGAGTTCCCCCACTTTATGGGCAAGTGACTAAAGTCACACCACAGGACCATTAGAATTAAAGGCAGATTTAAAGTTGTGGTGTCTACACCAGCAGGTGTTAGGATAAAGTGTAAATCTGCAGCCAGAGAACTTTTTATGTTATAATATAGGGGGAAAAAAGTTGTCCTGAGAGCCTTCCAGTTTCAAGTTGCTTTTCTGAGAACAATTAAGGTCACAGCATAAAATTCAGAAGTGACCTAGCTTTATCAAAATCCTTTTTGTTCCTATTTCACTGCTCATTATTTCAAATCTTTTTTACCTGGGCACCAGGAATGTTTAAAACTAGGAATGGCCTAGTTACTTTCATAACATGTAACCATTAAGACTATTAGGTATGAACCTTATAGAACTATCTACCTCAGCCTTACAGGGAGAAAGAGACCCCCACAACCTACTCACACCCACAAACATATTAAAGGAAGCTTTTAAATAAATGAACCCAACCAGATTGTTCTTCTGCATCCTGATCATATAATATCAAGGACTCTGATTCTTTGCTCCCACCCTCTCCAGCTACAAATCTAGAAAGAAACAAAAAGAGAAGAAAATGAAAGGCATGAGTGAAAGAGAAAAAGCTCATGATAAAGAGTCTGTACCCACACCAAATGGTGAACAGGAAACAATTCCACAGAATCCACCCACCACACCTTAAGCCTCAAGAACAAAGAATGAGCATTTGTTATATAATTAGTGAGAGAAATACAAAGACTATTATTTCATTTCACAAGCTTACCTGATGTTTCTGTGTTTTTCTTTCTTCTTCCCCTACTTTGAGTGGTCCAAATACAAAAAGTCATTTTAAAAGTGATCATAGATCCAAGAAGCACAGGGATTTTTTTTTTATTATTAATCTTTGCATAGATCACAGCTATAACGAGCATTTCAGATTCTCTAGGGCATCTTGAAATCATTAGAAGCTTCTTAATGCAAAAAGAGAAAAGGAATTCTATGTACTGTAAAGCATTCTTTATCATTATAAATAAATGCTAAAGCTAAAAGTAAATTTTTCAAGGAGGGCACAACACACATTACCAGTACGTGCATTTCCCTGGGTGAATTTTAGTGACAGCTAAAATGTTTGGAATAGCATTGTGATTTCCACTGTGCAAGATGAACTGGTAAACAATAAACTGGTTTTTAAATGTAAAGTATTCATGAAGCGCATCTTACTAATACCTTGAAAGCATAGTGTCTTTAAGATACAGTTGAGCTCTGGAAACTCTTTCAAAGATCCTTTCACAATTCTCCTTTGAAGCCTGCTTCATGTAGAAAATGCTGCTGTCTAAAACGCTTTTGCTTGGAGAACACAATGTTATTATTGTCTTGTGCTTCAGGGCTAGGAAAGCATACATTTGTCTTCTTGGCTCTAGGCTTCCATGACTGAACAAGCATATGGCTTTGTTCCAGAGAGAAGTTTTCAAGGAATTTTGCTTACAAGGAAGTGTTAAACCAGGTACTTTAATTAATATTCATATTTACTTTGTTGTTAAATGAAGCTAAGGAGTCTATTGGCAAGGTAGAACTCTCACTCCCATAAATCCAAAACCCCTCTAGAGGATTCTACACTGGGAAGAGAGTGAGATGCATTAACACTCCATTAATATCTTCCTTGGAAACATTCTTTTTAACATTTATCTCTTCATCATTTCCTGAATCTGTAATGAAATGCTTGTGCTGGCATCAAACAAAAGGATCATGTCCAAAGCCTAATGAAGTGTTAGACACCAAGGTAAGAGGCAAGTCTGCTGTGCTGGCTCCTTGTCAGATACACAATGGTACTTTCTATGCTATATTTAGCTCCAAAGTCATGGTCAGTAGCCTTAAGACTTACGGGACAATCTAAAAGAACTTCAAGTTCCAGGGCTGCCTAAACAAGCCACTCAGAGTTCTATTTTCTAAATCCTAATAAGCCAGACACTGAGGTAATTTCCATTTGTACATCCTTTTCTAAAGCAAGAGACTTCCTGAAAGTGACATTCTGGAATCACCAGAATTTCAGGAGGGAAGAGATCTTTGAGGTCACTGTAGCAACTTCCTGTCCACTGCTTAAAACCCTACCACCATATTCCTGCCAAGTGGTTCCCATTTGGAGATGAGAAACTCACCACCTTGTGAGGAAGCTCATTCCTTATTCAACAGCTAAAACAATTCCAAAATTCCTTCTTTAGCAGAGATTAAATCTTTCTCCTGGGACCTCCCATCTCTTGATGCTGATTCTGCTCTCTGGGGTCCCCAGAACAAGATGAGTTAGTGGAAAATTTTCACTGGCATAAACTGATTTGTTGTTTTGAAATTCAGAGATTTGTAGAAAAGAAGGTGCTGTGAGCAGTCAATAATCTTGTTAGGTCAAATAAAGTCATTTTCAAAGCTTTAAAAAAACACAAAACTTTGCTTATTCCTTTACTTCCCCCAAGATTGTTCATATCATAAGATAGCCAATGTCCAGGAAATATTTGCTTAAGAGAGTTTTACTTGAATTAGGTAAATTAAAACTGAATCTATGGGCAAATAATAATAATCACTTCTATACAAAGCACTTAACCAGTTAAACAACACTGTCAGGTGCTTTATACAATAGTTCTGAAGCATCATCATTCCCATTTTACAAATGGGAAAATCCACAGCCCCAAGATCCAATAATTTCTCCATAGCGACCAAGGTAGCACTAGTTCAAATCCATGTCTGTCTGATTCCAAGTCTAAATTTCTTCTGCAATACAAACCCCTCTTATCTAATTTTTAGACAAAAAGAAAAAATTTTACAACATTTTTCACTCTCTTTATAATAGAAAGTACTATAAGTCTGTTATGGACTGAATATTTATGCCCTCCCAATTCATATGCAGAAGCCCTTTCCCTCCAATGTGACTAGATTTTGAGCTGGGTTTCTAAAAAAATGATTGAGGTTCAAATCATAAGGATGGCACTGATCCCATGGGATTGGTGTCATTAGAAAAAGACAAACCAGAAAAGTTGTCCTTTCCTTTTGTCACATGAGCACACAGTGAGAAGTCAGCCATCTGCAATTCAGAATGAGAAGCCTCAACAGAAACTAACCATGCCCCACCTTGAGCAGGTCAACCTCCAGCCTCTAGAACTATGACAAAATAAATGTATGTTGTTTAGCCACCCAGTCTATGGTATTTTACTATGGTAGCCCCAAGGAGACTAAAGCAAGGTCTTCTGCCATTTGCCCAAAGCTACCAATGTATGAGAGAAGAAAGGCAGTGACGCAGTTCTCTTACCAAGAACTTTCATCATCTCCCAGAGTTTCCAGTGACTGGTGGGACAAAAGGGAGGCACACCTAATAGGCTTCTTCCCGTGGTCCACTGGCTGACTGTTGCACCTCAGAGAACTTTAATTCTTCATGATTTGGTCCTCTCAAGTAAACTGAGAGATCACTTTTAAGACTTCATATCCTATCTGAATATAAAAATTTTTCTAGTCTTTCCTCATTTCCTGATCACTTTTGCACATTTATCCCATTTTTCTCTTTTTTCAACTTTTGTTCTTTTACTGCCTTTGGATTTATCATGTAAAAATTTGAGTGATATGATAAAAATAGTAAAAATTTTCAGGAAAATGGGGATCTTTAGTTTTCTAGTTAACTTTGTGAAAGCATGTCAGACCTCATCTCTTATGTGACTGTATGCTGTTCAAGAATGTTCTAGTAGTTTCAGAAATTCTTGAAAATCAAAACAAAAAGCTCACCAAATACAAGGGAGCTCTTCTGTGACTAACCTCTCAAGTGGTCCCCTCCAGAAGGGTAGCTCATTCTGAAGTATGAAAAACAGGCATGATTACTACACCTAAGAGACAATAAAATGTAGACCTCCCCACCTGGGGAAATTCTGAGTCCCTCTAAAGAAATATGGGAAGAAGAAAATGTTACATAATATTTGTGTCTCAGATGTATATAATCTGCTCCCAGGAGCTCATCTGATTAGAGAATGTTCCTGAAGAGATCCCAGGTCATGAATTCAACATTAGCCAATGCTTTGCTCCCTTGTGTGGCCAGAAACTAGACTCAAAGTGTTCATCTATCTCACAAATTCCAATTATTGATGGTCTATGGAAAGTGGTTTGAGAAAATAAGGATCGAGCTAATACAACTTAATTTTGTTACAGAGAAAAATCTTTAGGATATGATATTGGACCACTATTAGTGTTACTATAACAGAAAAAAAGAAGGCAATATTTTTAAGTAATTATCAAAATACTTGAAAGAAAGTAAACTATATAAAATATTGTAGCGGGGTACTACTTGTTAATACTGACATACAGAGTCCTATTTTTCTGTGTGAATATATTCCTTGCCTCTCTAAAACCAGTCATTCCTTCGTCTGTAGGGGACTGATTCCAGGATCCCTGATAGATAACAAAACCTATAGACACACAAGCCCCATATATAAAATGTCATAGTTTTTGTTCATAATTATGAACATCTTCCCACACATTTAAAACCCTCTCTAGATTATTACAAAACTTAATACAATGTAAATGTTGTGTAAATAGTCATTGTACTGTTTGAGGAATAATGGCAGGAAAAAAAAACTTCTTCTGTACATGTTCAGTACAAACATCTATATGTGTTCAGTATAAATGCATCTATTCTGCATGGATCTGTGGGTGTGAAACCTACAGATATGGAAGGACAATCATACATACAGTCATTTGTCACTTCACAACAGACACTTTTTGAGAAATGCCTCTTTAAGAGATTCCATCATTGTGTTACCTTCACAGAATGCACTACACAAACCTAGATTGTACAGGTCAATTGACCACCAAACGTGGCCTCCTGATGCAATCAAGAGACAAGAGGCTGCTGCCAGAGTAACACAGCTCACTGTTTACACGATGTTCTTTAAAATATAAATGGGAGTACTCTAAAATAATAAGTACAGTATAATCAGTACATAAACCCATAATAATTGTTTATTATCAGTATCAACTATTAGGTACTGCACATAATTGTTATGTGCTATACTTTATGCTAGCAGCACTAGCATCATCACCAGCACACAACACATTGTACTCTGATGTCACATGTCATGAGGCTGCAGGGTCACTAGACAATGAGAATCTTGCAGCTCCATTATAATCTTATGGGACCACCATTTATATATATA
>NW_026000057.1:38751597-38853150 GCF_001458135.2 Marmota marmota marmota
ATATATATATATATATATATATATATTCATATTCCATCATTGCCCAAAACATCATTATGTGATGCATAACTGAATATGTAAAATGAACTTTTCCATCATTTCTTCTCCTCAAAGCCTTCTCTGGATTTCTTTATTTGCACTTAATGAGACTCAAATTACATGATTCTTGGATTTCAGGATGAATGTTCAGTCATCTGTCTTTTTTCTTACCTAACATGATTAAAAGCATAAAAATGGATTTATACTACTTGATTTTAAATTGTAGCTCTGTCACCTATATAACTTAGGGCAGTTTCCTTAGCTGCTGCTATCTTCTGTTTCCTCATCTGTCCCATTGCAAAAAGAATAGTTACTTCATGGGGTTGATGGGAGAATTAAAATATTTAAAACTCTGACACACAGTAAGAGCTGCAGAAATTAGTTAGCATTCTTATTTCCTATTTATACATCATGGCATAGCCTCAAAATGAAGCTACTGTACAATTCTGTGAAGTCATTTGCTCAACCTTTTATGACCAATGCTTTATCTGATGGTAATGATATAATGTGGGAAAGCAGACTGCAATGGAGAAATGGAATTTTGCTAAGATCAGCTGTATTGCTAGCCCAACAGTATCTTCTTTTTCACAATATAGCAAGCAAAATGTATCAACTGAAGAAAAGGGGCTTAAGGGTTAAAAATTTTTTTCCTTCTCCTATTTAAAGTTATATATTATTAATCAGCCTTTGAAGAAATCCTGGTCAACCTCATTTTAAAGCATCCATGAAGACACCCCTCCAAAGGAAAAAAATCACAATAATAAAAACTGGGCCAAACAGGAGACCTAGCACAAGAATAGGAAGGATTTCCCACTAATTACAAGGTCAATGAAATTCATCAAGAACATAATCAATAGGTTATAATTGCGGTATCAACTCAAAAGTGGACAGCAAAGCCTCTGTTCCTCCCTTACCATCTCCTTTTGGTTCACAAACACACAGGCTACAACCCATACAATTGGTCTGGTGCCTCTCTTCCTGGCTAATTCTCAACCCAGTCAGGATGCTACCCTCTCCTGCCTTCCCACAAACTCCTCTTCTAGAGAGACTGAGCTAGAAGCAACTGGGCAACAACTTTCGGAACAGGAGTCTGGGAAAGCATAGTGGTGTGGAATGAATACACAAACTCTCTGAAAACAATGCAGTCCATATCACAGTTTTGAATGATTCCATTTATTCAGAGAAATGAGGGGTGAGGCAGTAATACAAGACACGATTTCAACCCAGCCAAGCTACACTAGATGAAAGCCTATTAGATATGAAAAACTCAGCAAAAAAGACAAACGTATCAAACCTCCGAAGAATTATATATTAGGCATGGAATCACCCCAACTGGTTCCAAGAAGAGGCCAAAAGCAAGCCATTGACAAACATCATCCATAGGTCTTCTCTCTACTCTCAAGACTGGATAAGGAAAAATCAAATGTGTGACCTAAGGGGAAAGTTCTACAAGACAAAGTAAGGAGATCAACAATCTGAATAAGGAAACATCTAACCATTATTTATCACAGAATATCCTCCACAGTATGCAAGATGGAATGCTTTTTATGAAAGGACAGAAATCCAGAAAAAGAAAAGAGGATATGATGAAAAGTTTGTGGACTGAAGTAAACAGTAATAAAGTTAAATATGTGAAGAGTCTGTTGCTTGTGTCAGGGGAAAATAGGAGGGAGGAAAAGAGAGAGGGAGGGTGAGGCAGGAAGTAATTTAGTTAATGTAGAACACACATAATCAGTTACTTTTTTTCAACTACATTAAAATTAGTGTTTTCTGCAAGACCAGTAGAGAAAAGGAAGTGTACCAAAGGAAAGGAGGAGGGAAAGAACGGGGAAGTACCAGGGATTGAGAATGAGTAAACTATTATATATGCATTGGTGATGATATCAAAATGAATCTTATTATGATGCATAACTATAATGTACTAACAAAATCATAAAAAAATTACATTTTTTCTCAAATAATTAAATTGTATTTTAAAGCAAGATTTTTAAAAGATTCATAATAGTTCATTATATTTATATATTCTCTATCACATATGATTTTCTTCCTACTGGATATTTATTATTTTTTCAATTGTAAAGTATATTGACCCCTTTTGAGCTTACCATTTTCATGATGTCTTGATTATTGTGTTAACATATATTCCTACAAATAGTTTAAAGGGTCAATTAGTTTTCTCCTTTTTAAGATTCTTGACACATACTAATAACCTGATTTCGAGAAAGTTTGTCAGTTTGCTCTCACCAGCAATATTTGTGATTATCTATTTCACAAAATCTATTCCAGCATTGTATCTATTTTTCAATCTTAAAATTTCATATTTAAAAGAATTATTTTGATTAAAATTTTTACTAATTCAGTTGAGCACTCTCCTGGTGTTGTTTACCAATCATTTTCTATGAATAGTTTGTCTTTGCCAGTTCTTCCTCTTAAGGTGTTGATATCTTTTTAGTTGAGTGATTTTTTTTATTTAATTAACTTTTAATATTAGCAGTATTTTCCCCTACCAAATATTTGTACTTTGCCTTAATTTGTAGTATTTTTTTAAAAGTTTTAGTTTGCAATTTTACATTTTAAGAAACTAATAGAATAAGGACATAAATAAATGAGCATAGAGGCAATAAAGAACAAAATTTACGATTTTCAATCAATGATATGAAAGAAAAAGGTGAGGTGTCTAAAAATGCAGACAAAAACAGGTGAAAAAAATGAGAGAGATCACATGTCCATACACCAAAGAATGCAGAGTCAGCCCATTATGGTGGTATTTAATCCAAAGCATTGGAATGGAAACAATAATAGAAGACATAATCAAAGAAAAATCTTCCTAGACTAGGAAAAAACAAAACAAACTCACCATATTTCAGGCAAAATTTGTGGGAAGAGACCAATGCTGAGAAACATTGACAAATATTTTAATCATAAGAATAAGGAAAATATTTGCTAAGAATTCAGATTGAGAAAGGAAGGAAGGAAAGAATAAAGAAAGGAGGAAGAGGGGGGAGACACAGAAAGGAAAGAAAGAAGAAAGCTATACACAGCAAATACA
Organism: Marmota marmota marmota; assembly: GCF_001458135.2. NCBI lineage: Eukaryota > Metazoa > Chordata > Mammalia > Rodentia > Sciuridae > Marmota > Marmota marmota. The sequence goes on from NW_026000057.1 coordinate 38,754,686, forward strand.
TATGCATACTGCTATGCGCCCCCATTGTAGGGATCACTGGATCCTCTCTGGACCACAACGCAACTTTGACAGGAGCAGGTGAGAGATTATAGTTATAAGGTAGACAGCCAGGTGGTCAGCGTATTAGAGAAGTTACATGGGTATGAGCAAACTTAATGATATGAGTGGATATGATGAAAATTTTTTCACTAATGAAGTTTTTTTAAGCCTGAAACTACCTGACCAGCTAATTCAATTTCTTCTTGAAGAATATATGGAATAAATGAATATAATAAGAACTAATGGGTTATATAAGAGCAGCTAGGTATTCTAAACCTTGTAGCCCCATTACCATTTCACAATCCATATTTCCTTGTCTCTTACTTGACCCGTAAGAGAGTCAAGTAAGAGACTTAAAGTCAACTAATAAACTTAAATACACTTATCAAGGCTGACAGAGCTGCAGAGTGGCATCTTTTTATCTACAGCTTCAAGTATGAAAAAACAATGATAATCCAAAAAGAGTTTGAGAAACAGTCAAATTTATGAGTGCTGAATTATTTCATATCTGTGGCATAAAGCCTATCACCCTTCTGGTCTATAGTGCTAACTTTTAAGAGACGATGGCAAATTGCTTTAGCATTTTCCTGCAAGGTTGCTAATGCACACCAGATCACTATCACAAAGTAGACAGCTTGCTGAAACAGCATGCAGAAAGCAGTGTTTTAAATAAGCCACAGACCACGCTTCTTGCTTTTGTTTACATTGGTTCCACGCACTGGGAAAAACAATTAGTTTCACAGTAAATTCAGTGATAAAATAAATTATGCATTTGCCCATCAGGCTGGGGAAAAAAAAAAAAAAAACATTCTTGTGGGAAACCGAGAGGGACAATGCAAAAGGGAGGAGAGAATCTGTGCTGTTTGACTAGGGTGACAAATTCAAACAGCTGAGGCCATGAACCCCAAACTCTCATTTTCATTCCCTTGCATGCCAGAGAGATTTGGTACTTGTCACCCACAAGAAAAGGACACACGAAACACAGAGAACTCAGCAGCTGCTCACAAAGACTGAGGGCTTAGTAGCTCCCGGTATTCAGCCACGTTCTCTCACTCAGTTCAGCCTCTCGCTAAGGCCAACCATCTTCAGCTTTGAGGACCTCCCGGGTTTCCATAAGAAACATATTCAGTCTCAATCCACATATATTTTGGGTTAAGAGATCCAATATTTAACTCCAAATAATGGAGATTACAGATTGATCCCCTCTTGAATACTCATAGCAATAAGAACTGTGAGAAGCACTTATGACGGCAGCAATAGCCTGCACTTGAAAATTATATCACAAATGATTGAATCTCCAAGGATGACATCACAGGAGAGCCATCTAAGTACCCCACAAATGTTAGTTTCTATCTTATCAACTATATGAAAGCACTACAAGACAAACAAGATTCAATCTCCATGCCAAAGGAATTTGTACCCTGGAATCAGAGATAAGAGTCATCTAAATTATTACAACCAAAGGAGGATGTGGCAACTTCCTTAAGAGAAATAAAAGTGGTTGCAACAGCAGTAGTGGTCAGAGGATTAGGAGTGTCACAGAGATCTTCATAAATTAATTAGCCATTTGAGGTTAGTCTGGAAGGGCAGGGAAGGATTAGAGATAAAGTAAAATGGCCAAGGGAAATACAGAACCTGCTTGGACACAGAGGTAATTCAGTTTGGCCAGAACAGAGAGTATTTGGAGAAACAGGGGCAGTCAAACCTGGAAAGTCAGAAGTACTCCCCTTGGCAAATGGCCAAGAGCAATCAAGATGTCATTGATGAAAAAGATCTTTGCTGTAAAAAAGATCAATCTGTGATCCAGTGGAATAAATTGGTGGAAGAATAAAGGCAGAAAATCTAAGTTGGGGTGGGAAGGCAGCACTAGTCTAGGCAAAAATTAGTAAGTTAGGTTACCAGTGGGAATAGGTGGGGGTATTGGGTGAGTTTTGTGGCCCCAGATTCATATGCTGATGTTCTAATCTAACCACCCTCAGAATGTGACAGTATTTGAAGACAGAGTCTTTAAAAAGGTAGTAATTAAGTTAAAAAGGGATCATGGGAGTGGGCCCTAATCCAATTTGACTATCATCCTATAGAAAATGGAATTTAGGGGCACAGGTAGAAAGAAGATCAGGCGAAGATAGAGAAGATGGTCATCCCCAAGATAAAGAGAGAGGCCTCAAAAGAAACCACCCTGCTGACATAGTGAGCTCAGACTTTTACTCTCAAGTATCATGAGAAAAATAAGTTTCTGTTAAGTCACCACATCTGTGATACTTTATTATGGCAGCTCCTATAAACTAGTAAGGGTAGAAATAGACAGATGTGAGAGATTTAGGGAAGGGTTAACTTAGAGCAATGTGCAATGGGTAGGAGGAAAATGAGGAGTAAAATTTATCAAGGTGTGTTTGGGCAGCCTGGAAGTATTAAACAGTAGTAGTTTAGGAAACTAGAAGCAGCTGCTTTCAGGAAAACTGAGAATCCAACCTGAAAAGAAAAAAAAAAAAAATTGAGTTCTTACAGACTTTCACATACAGATGTAAATGAAGTAATTGTTAATTCAGCAAAATAGCTCAGCAATGGGCTGAATTTTGGAATCATCCTGGAAGAAGTGGATGTTGAGGTTTTAGGAACAAAGAGTTGCTCTGTAAGTAAAGGAGGAATAAGAACAGAAATTTGAAGACACACTTGGAGGAGCCCCTAAATCTTGTGAGAAAATGAACAGGAGAGAGAAAAGAGTGGTGAGTGCTCACAGAAGTAGTCTGGTTTTATAACAGTGTTGGGATTCGGAGCACAATACCTCCAACATAGGGTGCTTTGGAAGGCTGAGTGCTTCCAACAATGGCATGGAAAGACCTTAGAGGGACTCTCTTGGATCTTTTCCTGCCCTCCTGTCTTTGGCCCCATTTTCTCCCCATGAAACAAATTATAAAAACCAAAATTCCTCTGCCCCATAGAAACTAGGACCCTCTTGCCCAAAGCCAGCCAGCCACAGAACTTAGAAAGGCCACTCTGTCCATTCTCTCTTGAAGTCCCTCATTTCACAGGAGGAGATTGTGGTCCATGATTGGGAGGGAAGAATGCTGCCAGAGAGGCAAAGAAGAATCAGACAGCTGCTCATTTACTGCCATCAGATCACACCTATTTGTCCAGTTGCGTCCCTTCTTCACTGACCCTAATCACAAACACAGACATTTTCCCTGGGTCTTTGGGTTTCAGTTTTGAACCCTCCTATGTCTCGTAAATCAACTTGTTACATTTTGCTCTTGTTAACCTTTGTGAGAGAAGAATGGGCTGTGACCCTTACCAGAGGTGAGGAAAAGAATCATACCACCTGCCCACAGTAGCCAAACACAGAGGAAATCGCCATGTCTGCTTGTGCTTGGTTCTCTTGCTCTATCAGCTTCAGTCAGAGACCTATAACATCTCAGTGCCCTTGTTTACCTTCCAAAGTTACAGGATGTGGGTGGGAGTTCCCTCTTGCTCCAGATTAGCACTCCCAGTTGAGTCCCAAAAGGCACTGAATGATGAGATCTCAATTACTTGGACAAGAAGGAAAGATTTTGCTAGCAGTAAACTCATGTCTTCTTATCCTGCTGGACATTTCAATGAAGTATAAAAAGAGAACTGTGATATATATATTTTATACACACACACACACACACACACACACTTTTGTGTGTGTGTGTGTAAAGTGGATATTTGGACAGATTTACTTCCTCCTTTGAGGTCAGTGATTATTCTTTTCACTGAGTCATATCCACACAGTGTTAATGACAGTGTCATTGTATACCATAAGTGCTCCATATAAGTACACAATTCAATCTGTTATCTCAGCTGATTTGGGGAGAAGCCTAGCTTTAGATAAAGTTCATTAATTCACTGAAAAAATATTTGCTAAGCTTCCATGCTGAGAACTATTCTGGAGCCTGGGAATAGCATGACGGATAAAGCAGATGTCATCTTTACCCCATGAAGCATGTAGAGGGAGTTAGAGGAGAAAGGTATATGATCTGACCTCATACACCCAATCAGGCAAGGCACTGAGAGGAGTTACTTTGTAAACTGCTTCCTTTGATTCCATCATTCTATCTATAGGCTCTGCTCTCATCAAAACAAAGAATATGAAAATAAATAATAGCCCTCATAGTAGATTGTGATGAGGGCTCTAATTTTCCAACTCTCCTGGTATCCGAGCACTTTACACCATGTGACTTTACATTTCCTCCCAATACAGCGAACAAGAATGTTCCTCTGCTCCTTGACTTTGTATTTATCTGTGCAACATGCTTTGGTCAACAGAACGCCAGTAAACATGACACACATTGATGTGCACATGGGTGTCTGGCCTGACCTCCTTACACTGCTACCATTGCCATAAGAAGAACATGCCAAGCAAAGCCCACTGGTCCCAGGAGGAGGAAGAGACACTCTGTGGAGCAGAGTACTCCAGCCAGTTGCCCTAATGAGCCCAGTCTAGAGCTGCAGACCTCCAGCTCACCCACAGACACATACGCTTAGTAATTTTTTTAAAATTTTATATCCTTTTGATATTGCGGTTACTTGTTATATTGCATTATTACAACAATAATTGACTGATACTCTACATATACTCATCTTAATAGATCCCAACACTCTCACTTGATAGGATAGACGTTTCACATGGATTTTTTAAAAAGCGTAGAACATGCCTGAACACATGATGTAGCTTCTTACAATAGCGTAAGAAACTAAAGCCAAGCAATATGAATTGCACAAACGGAAGGACCAAGTTAAATATGAGGTCACTTCTCATTACCAAACTTTGCCAAAGTGAAGTTCATGACTCAGCCCTAGGACCTTGCTAAAATTTACTGTTTCCCAGACTGTCATATTGAACAGATCATGACACACAGAAGCCAAGGAAAACAAATAAAATTCATGTTTTACTGGGTCCCACATGCTGTGATGTTTCCAAACCCACATGCATCCACCAAAAAGCACTCAGAATGTTTGATTCTGAAAACAAATCCAGAACCAGAATAGAGTACAGAACAAAAATCAACTCAACGGGTCCCTCCATATGTTTTTCATTTTCCTGTGTTCTACAAAGGAAGTGAACGTTGTATGGTATACTTGGCTCCCAGCTATTCTTTTTAATTTCATATTTATAGAATCCTATGTTCCCTTCTGTCCTGCCTCTGAAATAGCAACAGGAGTGAAGGAAGTGGTCTACCAAGGAGCAAATGTTGTCTTTCCTACTAGACTGGACTCTCATGCTCCTTCCTGAATTCAAGATGCTCGTCACACATCATACACAGATTGCTGGGATCAGCCAGGTAGAATTAATGTGCCTTCATCACAGGAAGATGAGACCTCTGGCAATTCACCATTGGAAGGTTGAAAGGAAATTCAATCAGATGGCCTTCCTTTCCTAAGTCCAAAGTAACCTTCAAAGATATGTACATACTCTGGGTAACTTAAAGTTTGCTATCTAAACAGTAAAAGAAAAAGGAAAAAGAAATTAATTTCATAGTTTTTAATATATAAAAGAATATAAAAATACCATATATATTGTATGCTTGTATGTAAATGTTTTACCTGCATGTATAAACAAATTTGTGTTAACATATACACAGAGCTTATAGCTATTAAATGCACTGACTCCAATACAGGTACAAACATACACAAAGGCTGTATCCTCACCTGCATCTCTCCCAGGATACCATACTCCCAGAACTCTCCACTTCAAATCTTTTTGAAGATTTTTATTTTTAATTTGGCCTCAGGAATATGGATTTCTATCAGCTATAAAAAGTTAGTACAACTCATGGACAAAGCGAAGCTATTTCAAAGCATTCTCCTGGGCGTGCAAAAGACATAAGAACAGACAAATGTATTTCATCTTTCATGTCTTATACATCAAAACTAGTACCTCTGTAGCGAACTACAGTGTTCCTAAGCAACACAAAAATCAATCATTTGCTAAACATTTTGATTATCAATGTGCACATACTGAAAGGTGCCAGAGTTACTTTAGGGGCCAGTCTCTAACATAATTATCATGTAATATTAGCATTTAAAGATTTTTTGATGAATAGTTATTGCTATTTCTCATTACTCATGGTCCATTTCAAACCTATTAATCAGACATATATTCCATAAAGATATATTTATCAAACTGTATGTTCAATATTAAATATTTAAAGTCACAGCATAATTTTTTTGATGTTGAATTTGGAAGCATTCGTTGAGAAAAAAATTCAAAAGCTTATTTTATTTTCATAAAGCTATTGCTATATAGGCTGTTTCTAAAACCTTATTCCACTTAACAGACTAGGCCAACAGATGAGTCCAGAGTCTTTGAAAACAACTATAAGGACTAAGACTTAATACCTGACAGATGAATGTGACTGATTCAACAGATGAGTAAATTACCCTGTCAAAATATTTTATAGTCCATGAAATTAAATAATTAACAAATATCAGTGGGATGCCACACTAGTGTAAACTATGATTATTCACAATACACAACAAGCTTTAACGTGTTGCGAATGTTGCATTCACCCAAGACACTTTCTCATTAATATAAACCTGTTTTAAACAAGCTCTGTTCCCTGATAACAAGACTTGTTATTTTTCTTGGATTGCACAAGTCTTAAAAGCAATTTTTCTTCATGCTTTTTATGTCAACGATTTGCTTTTACTTTGAAAGCTTTTCCACTTTATCGTACCCCAGTTATTCTGAAGATGAGCGTGGGGTCTGGCCAACACTGACTTCTTTGGCAGACTTGTTAACCCAACACAAGATGGACCAGGAATAACTCATCTCCTCTTAGCTCCCTACACAGCAAAGTGTACTTTATTAACCACATCAGACTCTACTTATTCACACATCCACAAACTCATATGCAGCTCTTAATACTATGCACTTAAGAGAAAACCAGTGTTCAAAACACACTCCATTTTAACTCTCTGGCAAGCTTCTGACTTCAACTCTTTCTAAATGTTCCAGATGAACTTTATTAGTTCTGTAGCGAGTGCCTTCTTTTTACTCTCCTCGAGTCACTGATCACCTGCTAAAACTCAATGAACAATCAAATCCTACAGAGAGCCTAGCAATGCCTGTAGAGGACAGCAAGGAAATGGATGTCACCGCACGGTAATGACACTCTGATTGCATTCTACGCCCACACTGGAGCCTCACTTTCTAACAGAGACAGCAAAGTGGTGCAGACAAATCTGTTTCAGCTGTGATGAGAAAATGCTTCAAACCCCATAAAATTACTACCCTGTCATGCCCACACTTAAAATGGTTTACAATTTAAATCCTTAATAATGCTACAAATGTCTGGGATGCTTCCCCAAAGACTTTTAATATGTACATTTGTGAGGAATCTGTCAGATTCATGAGATTAGTCTGGTACTTGGAACTAGGATAATAAAGTACAACTCTTGCTCTGGACACTAAACCTTTCCCTGTATAGAATTTATAAACTGCCATTGGGGACTAAATATGTGCTAAGAAAATCTGCACTGTTGGGATAACAAAGAATGCTTTATTTAGTTCGTTTAAACTTATTTATTTTGGGCACTGGGGATTGAACCAAGAGGTGCTTTACCACTGAGACACATCCCCAGCACTTACTATATTTTATTGAGAAAAGCTCTCACTAAGTTGCTTAGGATCTTGATAAAGTTGCTGAGGCTAGCCTCTAACTCCTGAATTTACAATCCTCCTGCCTTGGCCTTCTGAGTCGCTGGGATTACAGGTGTGTGCCACCACACCCAACTCAAGGAATGTTTTAAAAGGTGAGTGTACAGTTGGAGGGACCTGACCTGTTACACTAAGAATGTGATCTGTGCAGCCACAGTCAGATCTTTGCTTTACCTTCTATCTCCCTCCTTATAGCACTTGACATTTCTTAATGGGATTATTCAGAATTTTAAAATAATGTAAATGGTCTTTATTTTCCTGAAGAAAAGAATAATACCTAACTTTTTAAAGAAATGAACACAATATTTTGATATAAATCAATATAACAATGCAAAGATGAGCACTATGATAGCCATGCCAGGTGTTTACAAATACTCTGGTCAGCTCCCATTCCTGGCAGGTGTTAGGACTGTACTTCCCCACCCCTGGGAAGGCAGCATGGTCAGGTGACATGATTTGGCCAGAGAAATGTGCATTAAAGTAACTGAAAGTCACTTGAGGTTAGAAAGCTTTGAAAGCCAGTGTGTATTTACCATGACTTTGTTCCTTGGCCAGGGTGACTGAAATGATCAGGAAGAAGACTGCTGTTAGCCTCCATGCTAGAGCAAGAAGGAACTGCGAAATCCCCCAGCTGACCCACTATGTAATACCCATGTAGTGTCAGCAAGAAACACACCTTAGCTATATTAAAGTGCTGAGATCTGGGGACTGGGTTATCACAGAGTAGCCTAGCTTAAATGAACTGATAGACACCTTTATATATTAAAGTACAAAACTTTCTAAAACTCTGATAAGTCAGTAACCAACCATACACTATCTGGCTTATTTTGAGGCAGTAACTTATTAAATGACAACCTCGTTCTATTTTCACTTTCCCACTGACCCCATCATTGTCTTTCTCCAAAGGCTCCTTCACACAACCATCAGGCATGGTGAGACTGAGGGTGGGACCCTGCCTTCTATCCTACTAACACTCTGAGTTAACTCCTCTCTATGCACTGCCAACATTTTGGAAAGCATAGTCTACAGTTGCTGCTTCCACCCCATTTTACCTTTTGCATTCTGATTCCTACTCCATCCATTTTAAGGAAAAAAAAATCTATCAATGAACTTCTAATTGTCAAATCCACAGTTCTCTATCTTGTTATATCTTTTCAATTTTTCATTCTTATTCAGTGCTGATAACCATTCCTGCCCCTTACAGTTCCTCCTTTTATTTCTAATGTCATATCATTTTTGTTCATCCCTAACATGTCCCACATGAGTCACCCTTTTGGGTTCTTATTTTTCTAAGTATTCCTTGGGTGTTTTTTCTGATCTTTCCTCTCTCTTCCATTGATCCCTAACAATCTCATCTACTTGTACAGCTTCAATCATCACAAACATATATGATTCCCAAAAATTCTTTCCTTGATTTGTTTACTGATGATTCATTTACTTGATAGATATTGCCTCTTGTCCATCTCACTAGAACCAAAAAAACTACTTATATTTTTAAACATTTATTTCCCTCCTCTCTTTTCTTTCTTCGTTAGTATTCTCAACAGACCTCAAGTCTCAGTTTCCTATTCTTACTAACCACATTCAATCCATTTCCAAATCCTATCTGTGTTCAGTACTAACTTACCACTACTGGGAAAAAAAAAAAAAAAAGAGCCGACATTTTTTTTGTTTGCATGATTTCATGGTCCTGTAAGTTATAATAAAGAAAAGAGTTAAAATTAATAGCAAAATGGCCAGGCACCATGGCACATGCTTGTAATCCCAGTGACTTGGAAGGCTGAGACAGGAGGATCACAAGTTCAAGGCCAGCCTCAACAACTCAGTGAGACCCAGTCTCAAAATATAAAAGGCTGGGGATGTGGCTCAGTGATAAAGCACCCCTGGGTTAGATCGCTAGTACCAAAATAATAATAATAATAATAATAATAATAATAACAACAACAACAACAACAAAAATCAGATAATATATTAAAAGATTTATATGCCACAATGAAGTGGAATTTATCCCACATATGCATGCTTGGTTCAATATTCAAAGTTCAGTTAATATGATCCATTATATCAACAGGCTAAGGGGAAAAAGCTAACTCGTGATCATAGAGAAAAAAACACATAATAAAATCCAACATCTATTCATCCCCAAAACTCACTGCAAACTAAAAATAGTAAGAAACTTTCTCAACTAGAGAAAGAATACCTACAAAAACAGTTAACTTGATGCTTCATGGTGAGAAACTAGAAGCTCTCTGAGAACAGGGGTAAGGCAGAGATGTCACCCTACCACTCCTGTTCCACATCACTGGGTGTCCTAACTGACCCATAAGGAAGGGATACTGAGGGCACACAGCTGGGAAGAAAGAAAGAGAACTGTCTTCTCCAGTAACTACATGATTGGTAATATAGAAAATCTCAAAGATATCAACAAAGAACTCTTAAAAGTAACAAGTAATTATAGCAAGGTTGCAGATTACACAGGTAATAAGCAAAGTTAATTGCTTCCATTATTTTCTTTTTGCCTTTGTTCTTCTTAGATATACATGACAATAGAATGTATTTTGACATATTAAATACATAGTTAATTGCTTTCTTATATGCCAGCAATAAGCAACTGGAATTTGAAATTTTTTTTTAAAAAATCACTTACATTAGCCAGTACCCTCCCCACACACACACACATACACACATATACAGTCTTTACAAGGAAAACCACAACATTCTGATGGAGAAAAATCAAAGAGCTACAAAAATGAAGAGATATTTCCTGCACGTGGGTAGAAAGACTCAAAATTAAGATGACAGTTCTTCCCAATTTGATGTAGCATGAAATGAAATCCCAGTCAAAAATCCCACTAAGCTGTTTTGTGGATACTGACAAACTGAGAATAGCCAATGCAATACTGAATAAAAAGTCAGAGGCTGACTCTACCCAACTTCTAAGCTCACAGTGAAACTCTAATAGTGAAGCCAGGAAAGAATAGACAAAAGGACCAGGGGAAGAATAGAAAGTCAGAAAGAGTCTGGCACAAATATAGTAATGGATCACTGATGTAGGAATCAGGGCAAGTCAATGGAGAAAGACTAGTGTTTGCAACAAATAGTGCTGGTACAACTGGGAATCTACATGCAAAATAGTAAATCTAAACACAAACCTTAGACCTTTCACAAAACTAACTCAAAACATATCCCAGACCTATGTGTAAAATACAAAGCTACCAGAACATAATATAGGAGAAAATCATGTGACCTCAGATTTGGCCATGACTCTGCAGATACAAAACCAAAAGCACTATTAGGGAAATAAAAAACTGAAAACTTTAAATTCATTAAAACTAAAAACCTTCACCCTTTGAAAGATACTGTTAAGACAATGAAAAGACATGCCACAGCCTGGGTGAAAATATTGACAAAATATATTACCTATCAATCTATCTGCTACAGATTCATACCTGCATACACCTGTATCTAGAGTTATCTAAGTATATAGATATTCAGAGATCTACACCTATACAGAGAAATAGATATATGAGGTAGATATGAGAGAGAGAAATCTTCATCTTAAAAAGCTAGATATCACTAGAAAATTGGCATACTTTTTTCTTAAATATGAGAAAGCAGTCCTGCAAGTGTATTATATAGAAATACAGAAGTAAATAACAGAAATAATATATACCTAGTTTCAAGGCAATGCTTCTATTGAATGGATATCAAAGAGGACTGTAGAAATTCTAGAGAGAGCATGAGGCAGGAAAAAAACCCTTCTATCATAAGCACTGTGATTTTTTAAACTATATACCTGTGTTCATATGATTTTTAAATTTGAAAGAAATTTTCTAACCTAAAGTATCCCAAAACAAATCCTAAGGTAAATGGATTACTCCTAGTTAAAATCTGATATTTTTATAGGCTTTTGGCTTTGTTTTATAACTTGAGATAATAATTCTGAAAGACTGTACCAAGGAATCAGCAAAAAACCACAACCAAAAGCTCTTTCACTTCACGCTTAGGGATAATCTGAAAAATGGCCTAAGTAACACACTCTTTCATTAGGATTGAAGAAGCGAAATACGGTAATTATGAAAACAAGTATCTTCAGCAATATTCTCAGATAACTTAAATATTACATTAAGGTTATATGACCAATTATGCAACATAAAGATGCTGAAACCACAGGAAACTTTTGTTTTACAGAAACATAGGCTGCTTATAGACACAATGAGGCTTCTTTTTTTTCTTTTCAGCAATTTCAAGTAGGAAAAATCTTGATATTTTTACAAATTCCATCCTAAAAATGAAATTGTTTTCTTATCATGTAGTTAATTTGGTATATAATGCTGAGAAATAATAAAGTCTTGATTTTTTTTTACTACAGCATTTGTAGATGTGTGCTTTCTGAAAGTTTATCTTCTCCATATGACATTTATTCTTATTTTTATTCTTATAATTATTAACACATTAATTGTAAAAAGGAATGGAATTCAACAATAGTTTCACACATGCTTACGTTGTACATTGATCACATAATCAATAAAAACATTTTTAAGGTATATTGAAGAAACATTTTTTAAAGGTGTTCCAATAACTACAAAATAAAAAGGAAAAAAAAAGGAAGGTGCTGGGGGTGTATCTCAATGGTAGAACACTTGTCTAATATGTGTGAAGCCCTCGGTTCAATCCCTGGTACTGCCAGGAAAAAAAAAATGGAAAATACATATGTATCCCCTGATAAAATATTCCTAATACTCTGGCTCAATGGGAATCTTTTCATCACCCTCTTTTGCAGAGATACTCACAGTATCCCTGGTTCTATGAGTGGTAAATTTGATTTAGTAATGTAGTGTAGACAATTCAATTCTTAATTCTCCCTCCAAACTTTACTATCTGAATATAGACATGTATACAGTTTTTTTAAGGAATTTCTTTACCACAGTATGACTGTTCCAACACAAAGCATTAAGGAGCATTGTATTTGCCCACAGAAGAAACACACAATTCATTATCCCAATAATTCAACTACATTGTGATTCTCACCAGAATTATAGAAAATTTACTACAGCATATGCATTCATCAACCATATTATTCAGAAAGCAGGTTGGACAGCAGTTAGCTATAAAACAATCATACAGTTTATGGATCAAAGTAGATTAAATATCGGCCACGATATGTTTCTGTGTCAGAGACGTCTGATTTTTCAATATCCATTCCCTCCTTTCACTTTCAACTCTTCACATTTTAACTGGGCATACAGCTACCTAGCAAAAGACAACATCTCCCAGCCTCTCCTGTAGCTAGATGTGGCCGTGGGACTACATTTTGGCCAAAGGATTGTGGACAGATATTGATAACACAGGACTTCTGGTTTGTTCACTTGTAAGTAAGGGGCAGGTTTTCCATCACCTCCCTCTCTGTCCCCAGTGATTGGGAAATAAGAACAGTCATTTCAGACCATAAAATGAAAGCCTTGGATCAAAAATAGAAGCAAGGACCTGGGTTCCTGCTACTGTCAAGCTGCCAGGCCACCCTGATCCCTTGCCCAGACTTAGAGGAGAAAATATAAACCTCTATCTTGATTGTCACAGTATATTTAGATTCTGTTGCCTCAGAGAAACCTGTATCCTACCTAATAAAGTTTCACCTAACACTCTCCCCAGATATAGTTGAGGGGCTCTTGACAGCATGCTTAATTTACAAAACACCTTTTTTTCTAAAGAGCCCAATTCACTTTCCATAATTCTACATCATTTTTCTTCACAGTGTCTCTGATGTAATATAATAACAATCCTTGAAGTTTGGCTCAGCCCCCAGATCCCATGACCAAAGTGCTCACGTCAGGCTGCTTTCTGCCCTGGAAAATAACATCTGGTTCTATTTCATACTGCTAGGCAAGCTACATTTCCAGTTTTCGGGGAATAAGAACAAGATTATTTTAACTCATTTTTCAGAACCAATTCTTTTTCATTTATAGCCCTTTTAATTCACCAGAAATACACTTAATATACAGGATTTAATAGCAAGAAACTTAGTTTTCTTTTGGCACAATATGGTTCTACTATACGTAACTCACCCTAAAAAAATAGTTTTCTCATATAATAAAGGTAGGTTCAGATATCCATAAAGTACTTTCATCTATTTGGTAAGACAAACACTCTAAAACATAAAAAACACTGTGTCTTCCCCTAGCATACCATTTACTCTCTCCATAAAAAGAAGATAATTACATGTGCCACAAACTTTCACACTGATGTTATGAAGACAAATGAGATAACCTATATATGAAAGTATTTTGTACTCTTAGGAAGAATAAATCTACCTAAATCCAAGATGGTATAATTCCTTCTAATGTTTTCCAGGGGGTTTCTGAGCAACTCTAGAGAGGTCATTACCCACAACAAACTTTTTGGCACTAAAGGACCACCTTTCTAACCAAAAAAAACAAAAAAAACAAAAAAAAAACTCAAACTCATGCACCTGACAATACTTTCCCATTAATTGGAGGTAAATCCAGATGCTGTTCTGTTTGGCTATCTCCAATGCTCTAAAAGGATCCAGATTCTTTTACTTCAATTTCTTGCACCAACTGAAATGAACAAAAAGCTCTCTAAATCACAGGGGTTTCAGTTGACAGGTTAACAGTGAGACCCATTTCAATCACCTTCAAATGCAAAGCAGATTTGCCAAGAACCAGGGAAGGGATAAGTGGGAAAAGGAAAGCCCCGGTGGCAGTCTGACAACTCCCTCATGTCTACTGTCTGCTGTAATACATCAGCGACCCCAGAGGACCCATCCAATCAGCTGAACTTGGCCTCGAACTCGACCAAATGAGGTTCTTTGAGTTGACATTTCTTAGTTGTGTACATAAATCTGCATTAGGTGCCTAATTTTGCTGAGAGTTTGGAAATAAGAATGGATGATTGTTAACAAAATTTTACCAATCCTGCCTACAAATTACCATCCTTAACCAGATACCCAACATGTTAGTGACCTCGTTAACATCCTGTTCTCCTTCCTACTAGGGTTAACAGATTTCTTTGCTTTTATGTAGAATGCTGAGGGTTTCTGCATACCCTGTGCTGCTTTAGAAAGTTACCAAACAAAGAAATCAACAGTGAGTGTGCCAGCTGCCCCTGTATCTCACTGTGTATATGTGATATGGCTGAGTCAAGGCATTCCATGTCAGATCATCAATTAACTGTGGGGGCTGCAGGGGGGTGGGGGGCTTTAACATCTTGGCAGTTTTCCTGGAGCATGGCTTCAGTGATGTAAGGTAATATCAGAGCTTGAGTGAATTGCAAGAGGATCACTCCAGGTCCTCAGTACAGTTCTACTCACAATCCTGATGGCTTGTCCCTGAGGCTTCCATCGCTGACAACACAGTTATGATATAGCTCAGGTGTTGAAGGTCGCTTTCCATTGAAATTTCTTAAAATGCTAATTTTCTATTGTTATCTAAATAGCTTTAGATAACATTGAAGAAAACAGAAAGGAATAAATACTAAACATTGACCAATAATTCAAAATCTGTGTAATTCTGTCAACGAGTTAGTGATTAACCATACTTGTTATGGCTTGATAAAGAATATTCAGGCGGTTGAGAAAAGTCAGAAATAAAAGAAAGTGAAGATTAAAGATCAGGGGAGTAGAAGAAGGGGAGTGAGGGAGAGGGGAAGGGAGGAGGGACAGGATAAGGGGAAAACAGTGGAATGAATCTAAATTTCCTATGTACATATATAAATATATTACAATAAATCTCACCTTTTTGTGCATCCACAAGACACTAATTTCTAAAAATATAAGTAAATGAAAGATCAGAGAGGAAAGGAGATGGAGCAGGGAAATCCTGGGGACTGAATCGGAGCAAATTAAATTCCTCATTTATAATTATGTCATAATGAAAATCCATGCTATGAATAACTAATCTGAACCAATAAAAATATAAAAATCATATTTAACAATTCTGAAATGTGTCTTGCATTTTATCTACCATCACACTCTGGGAAAACTGCATGGTTGAAGGAATAGGTCCCATCTACCAACTAAAGTGTATGCCTCTGAAGGTGGCCAACCTAGGACACCAAAATAATGAAGTCACTTATCACACTCTTTCCTTCTGTTGACATTCACTCCCTCAACACACACACACCCTGGGGGGTTCCTTTTAGCAGACACTAGCCCACAGCTCACAGATGCAGCCTCCACTGCACTCTCCCCAGCAGAACCTGGAGACCCTCGCAGGGAATTTTTTTTTTCCAAGAAAGAAATTATTAGCCATAAGAAAATTCCACACATGTAGACCCCAGGTAATTTAAAAATAGGAATTTGTCTTAAAAGTCAGAATGATATGAGGACTTCCAAAAAAATTCCGATATACTGCTTTGTAGAAGAAAGGAAGGAAGGAAATGAGGGAGGGAGGCAGGGAAGGAGAAAGGGAGGGAGGGTTGGTTATTAACTTTATTGAAGACTCTACCAAGAATCATTTTATGGAAAAAAGTGATAACTATTTTTGTTTCCATTTTGGAGAGAAGGAGGCACACATATCCATGCGTCTCTGTAACTTTCCTTCATCATACCAAATTGGATTTCCTTAATACTGTGCTACAGAAAGCAGCAGCGCATGACAGAATCATCTCACATGGAATACAAGGTGCCCTAGAAGGATCATTTCCCACTCTATTTTCTCTATTCTCATTTACACACAGAAACATAATCTATTTCTTATACTTATTTACTTCCTGCTATTAGCACTGCGCTAAAAAAAAGTAGGGTGGTATATAGAAAACACTAGTTAACTGAATAAAATGATTTATTATTACTCCCTAAATGCTTCTTCCATGTGTATGATATAGAATGTTAAATGGAGACAGTTCTTTTTGAGGTCTTCAACCACTGGATATCTGTTAACGCAAGATGACTTTGAATAAATATTGGCAAGCAAAGTTTAACGGCCTAAGTGAGAGCTCCATATGACAAAGGATGGCCCCAAAACAATGGGTATATATTGCTCCATACATATTCAGAATAAGCTAGTATCTATTTTTGTTTCCAAAAGCAGGTGAAGCTAATCACATAATAATAATGAATGGTGAAAACTGTATTTATTATTCCAAACAGCTGATAGGAGGTTATGCCAGAAGATAATGAGAGTTCCTAATGTTTGTATCTGACTGGTCAATCCAGTAAACTTGTTCAGAGATAAAAAAAAATACCCAAATCAATAACAGTGTCTTCCTCTATCAAAATAAAGCAACATTAAAATTTAAAGTAAAACAAGGCTGGGATTGTGGCTCAATGGCAGAGTGCTTGCCTCACACAAGTGAGGCACTGGGTTTGATCCTCAGCATCACATAAGAATAAATAAACAAAATAAAGATATTGTGTTCATGTATAACTAAAAATAATTTTTTAAAATAAAAAATTTTAAAGTAAAACAGAAAAGACTAACCAATAAGCTGTTTCTTTCCAGGTATATGACCATAAATTTTAATGTCTTTCAGAAAAATACTTCATTTACAAGATCTGTAAAATAGAACCAAAAATGCTATCAATAAACATTGAGAAATTTACTTTTCTCAAACACCTTTGTTAAATAAATCAATAATTATCCTTATAATACAAACTATGAGCATTTTTATAAGGTTTCTGTATCTCATGTGAAAAAGTATATGTTCCCTTGACAAATGCTACACTTTTAACAGAGACACTTGCTCTCAAAAACAAATATTAACATGTAATATATAGCCTTTGTTGATATTAATTTTAATTTTATTAAAGCTCTGTGGCAAAACAATTTTGTGAAAGAAAAGGGGAGGTTACAACATAGAGGGAAACCTCAAGAAAAGCCATTTTAAAAGCTAAAATGTTCCTTCCTAAGAGTATAATTTTCAAAATAAATTGCAAGCCACATAGAGTAGAAATAGAAAACTCCATTTTATATTGAATAACTATAATGTTATTCCAAAACCTTTACAATTTCAATAAAATGGTATAAAACTTCTGTCTCTGTTCTTTCAAGGAAGGAAACTTATTTGCTTAAAAATTTTAAAATTCTCTTCTATTCCAAAAGAAATTTAAGATGAGTTTAAAATGGCAGCTTTGGGGCAAGGGGTGGAGCCCAATGGGAGAGCACTTGCCTAGCCCCAACACCAACACCAAAAAAACCAAACCAAAAAACCAAAAAAAAAAAACCTTCATCTTTTAGGTTTCTGTCTATGCGATGAAACACTGCAAAATACAGTCTAGCTGCAAGATACCTTACTTAGATGATTGGAAGTTTGAGCAAGCATAATTCAACAGGTAAAATCTCAATATACCTTATTTTTTCTACCACCGTCTCTTTAACATATACACAGTGGATCAAGTTCTTCCCTTGTCCTGGATGAAAACTCAATAATAAAAATAACTATATTATCTTTAAGTTGCAAAATAAAGTCTCAAAGTCAGTTCCCTATTAATAATTAAGGGGACTATTATTAGTGCCAGCATCTCTCCATATTCCACCTATTTCAACTAGTTCTAAGAAAACCTACCATCTGGGAAAAGGAGAATTAATACTTTTTCCTTTAGAATCACCCCTTATCCTGTCTGCTTGCTGTTCATCTTAGGATAGGGTTTAGGGTAGGTGGTGAAAGTTGCAGAGACTGGAGAACAGATACATAAGCAAGAATTCTTACCTAATGGGCACCGTCATAAGCAGGCATTCCATTCTGGTGTGCTAAGAAATAGGCTAAGTAATATATTTCTGGAATATATTAAGAAAAAACATTAGGCATTTAAAAAAAAAAAAAAGATGTTAAGAAATTCTTCTTTTGCAGAGTGATTGGAGTGTGGGGGAATATGGAGTTATCCCCATTATGGAGAGTCCTTTAGCCCAGCCTAATATATTTCTAATCTGGCTGTTTTACCTCTTTCTGAGTCCTGAAAGGGTCCAACTGAAGCTTCCATCTGCTACAGTCTATTCTGCATTCCAGGCAACCATGCTGAACAATATCTAATATTATTTCATAATGGCTGAGCCTCAAGATTGCTGTACTAGTAAGAAGAAAATAGTCTTTCACATCCACTGAATCTATATCTTGGATTCTAGGTCCTTTGTTTCCCGATTGTTAATTAACTCTGCGCCTCGGTCTCCTAATCTATAAATTAATAAGCAATTTTATTATTTTTAATGAGAATTCTCTAGTCATAGAAGGGCATGGGACATCTATTATGCAGAATAAGGAAGAATGACTATGCAGCCATCTATTGCTTAACAAACCACTTGTAAGAATAACTGATTATCTTTTGTGGTTCTATGGGCTCAATTGTGTGGTCCTCTGGTATGGTTACAAAGGGTAGGCTTTAGTCATTTAAAGGCTTCCCTGGGCTGGACATCCAAGACGGCTCACGCACCTGGTTGGCAGCTGATGCTGGTTATCAGGTGAGTGTCACATGGGACTGGTACCTGCATTACCTATACACAGACTCTCTGCACAGATTGGCATGCTCACAACCTGTAGTCTAAATCCAAAATGAAGCACCCCAACAGCAAATCTTCTACAAGGGCAGAGGTTCAGGCCTTTATAGACTAACTTCACAGTACCAAAACATCATTTCTGCCAGATGCTATTGGCAAAGAAATCAAGATCAGCCCAGGTGAAAGGGAGGGAAATGAGACTCCACCTCTTGACATGCCCTTATCAGAAGAGAAGGAATCAATGCAGACTATCCACCACAAATGCATAGAGAGGGAAATGGGGAGACAAAGTAAGGGGGATTATAATATTCCAGAGTTCCCTAAAATGAGATGAACAGACCCAGACAGGTAAGTATAAATACTATTAAGTTCTTAATTGTTTTTACTTTAATTTCTAATTTTTATATAAAGTCAATAAAAAGTTAGTGCTCTGATGTATGTGTGGTACATGCTCAAAAAATTTCACTAAGGGGAATTATGGCCAGGCATTATCTGTCTTCTGCTGCAGGAATGACAGCATAAGAATTGTGATCTAAGTCTCTACTTAATGTTCCTCACCATATAAACAAAACAAATATTTGCTTTTTACAAGTAAAAATACAGATGTGTAACCACTGACAAACGATGGCCTGTTTCTGCCCAGAAGTGGTGATAAGTTTAGTACAAGGAGGAATTCAAGTTTTCTACAGGGTATTCATGTGTCAATATGCACTTAGAGAAAAAAAAATTGCAGAAAAGCTAGAGTGGACTTCTAGAGTGCTAATTAGCAAATCATGATATCAATTGATTTGATTCTATTTTGTTGGGGTGCGACCAACAGAATCTAACCTAAGATTATAGAAGTACCCAAGTATTGACATTTTTTACTGAGATAATATTACTCTTTATTCACCATAAGAAATGCCTATGGTAGTTTAGAGACAGCTGAAAATTATTTGACACTGCTCCCATTAAGGGGTGAAGTCTATGTTCCTCCCCTCAAATTTGAGTGGACTCTGTGGCTAATTAATGAAAACAACGTAGTACAAGAGATGTTGAACCAGATTATAGAGCTAGAACTGAAGACACAGACAGATTTTACTCCCTGCCTTTTAGAATACTTGTTTTTGGAAACCAGCTGCCACTGTTGAAAAAACTCAACCAGTCCATCAGAGAGATCCACATGGAGAGAAACTAAGAACCTTGGTCAACACTTCATTCAAACTCCCAGCCGATGTGCAGCACCAGCATGCCAGCCATGGACAGGGTCATCTTAGAAATGGATCCTGCAATCCCAGTTGAACTATCCTAGTTAATTCCAAATGAAACAAAGACAAACCCAGCCCAGAATGCAGATCTGTGAGCAAATTAAATGATTTGCTATTTGAAATCACTAAGTTTGGGGATAACTTATTGCACCATAATAGATAACCCATACAATGACTTCCCCTTTGCTGTCCAAATTGTAAAACTTCAATATTGCCTTTGTTCTCCAATAAATTAAAGAAAATGAACTCCATCTAACATTACAATGTACCATCAGATCTTATAGCAAGTTATACAACAGAAATCTGCTATAAATTACTCTCTCACATAGATAAGAAGAGCAGTGACTACCACATGGAAATGTGATCTACTGTCACATCAGAATGTAGTGTCCCAGAGTTACGATGGCTTTGTGTCAACCTACCCTCAACCTTTTGCCTGGATTCTCCCTCAAATCAATGGTACATGTTGGTGGGATCAATGATCAGTGCTTAATGGAACAGTATGATATGAGATTATAAAAAAGAATAACACTTGAGACTCCCAGGAACTAAATTTGTGTCCTTGGTCTTATAAATGGTCCATTTTAACTATTCTAACCCCAAACAGACAAAAAACGAAAACATCAAAATACACTGAAAATCACATATACCAATTAAGCTGTTTCATATAATAATATTAAAGTGAGATTCCAGAATAAAACCAAAAATAAAAAATTATAGAGTAAAGATGGTATTATTCCCTGACTTTAAAGCTAATATTTCATATATGTGATATATAGGATACTGGAAGTAGAAACGAAATCAATCTGCATTGTCTGTGTGTAAAACATATACTAAGTCCTAGATAATTTACTTTGTTAGAAAACTTAATAAACAGTATTGTACAATTATTAAAATGTATATATTTCATTTCCTAACAATAGAACTTTGACAGTCTCAGTTCAGCTTTTTTTTTTTTTTTTTTTTTTTTTTTAATCTGTAAAACAAATTTCATGTTGGAAGAGATCCAGGTAGGGGAAAAAATAGGATCAACATGAGATAAAACACACAATATAAGGGAAGCAAGGAATCATCCATTCTCTGCTTTGGGGAAGCTTAAAACCATCAGAATTGGTGATGTTAGTCTGAGTCAGAGACGCCAGATGGGAGAATTATTGAGCGTGTATTGAATGCCATGGCTGCCTTTCAATCGCACCGTGGCTGGCATAGTACAGGTGAAAGATCTTGTTAGGTCCCCTGCTGGTTTACGCTGGTATTCAGACTAGCAACAGATGCATTCCATAGTTTTTGTTTTAATGTGATATATAAGAAAATCTAAATGTACAGTCTGCCTGTGGTGTGTCTGGAGATTGTTTTTTCCCCCTTAGTTTGATGCATTGCCTTTTGATGAACATTTAGCTCAGCAAATTTTATTTCTGTACACTAAGGAATTTTATAGTTCTAAAAGAGCTTTTAAATCCTTTGGCAGAGATTCATTCATCCTAGTAAAACAATAGCTGGCAGATATACACAGTCTACAGGAAGTCAGGGTAACAGCTTAGGTCATTTTTGTAGGGGAGCTACTCAGCAAACTTTGACTTTGTCCACCGCAAAATAAAAATTTGTTTTGTTAAATCAAAGTACATGGTTTCTTTTTTATTCTATATTCTAAAAGTCAATAAACAAATCATCAAATATCAAATCCAGTCTACACCAGCTTTCATGGTTTACATCTGGGCTACAGAGTTCACAACAACACTTTCTACCATAACACTTCTGTAAAAGTAACCCTGGAATATATTAAATCTGAGGAAAACATCAGAGTTTATTTGGGGTCAACCATCAACACTGAAGCTGAAAATTTTCTTCCCTCCTTATGACTGTGATATGTAACCTCTTAGTTGGTGAGATATAAATATGTGGAAAATATCTTTAGAATAACTAATGAGATTATATTCAATTCTTTTGGCTACAGATCAAGAGGAAAGATCTAAGTAAAGTCAGATCTAGACTGACTCCCCAAATCCCAATCAGCTGCTGGTTCTTTGTTATCCATGTTTTCCATATGCTATCAAGACTTTAAGAGGCAGACCAATAACACAAAGTTCCATGAGGGCAGAAGCCACCTTTCTCTTGCCATAGCACTCCATGACCCACATAGCACACAGATTCTACTCAGTACAGAGTTGTGAATGAATCCAGCAAGAGACCCTCTTTGAAACCATCTTTTTTTACCTTCTAAAATCAAATATATATTAATACCACTCTGCTGATTTAAGGAACTATTTGTAGAAGAACCTTGTCAAAATGTTAAATGATAGCTCCTGATAGCCACTGTTTGGACAGATTTATTCAGCAGGGTAGCTACCTAGACTGACTACCCTATCTGAAAGGCAGCTCCCACACACAGGCCAGCTATACCTGCCTCCTATCTCTGGACTCTATTTCCTGTGTTTTATGTATCTTTGCAACACTTATTACCAAGGATTTTCCACATATTTACTTAATTTTCTGTCAACTCCTGATAAAATAAGTGAATGAGGTCAGGGATTTTATTTTAATCCATCCTGTGATCCTGCCTAGGACAACTACAGCACATAGTGAGTGTACAATTTATTTAGTAAATGGGTGGATGGATCAACCTAAGATTCAAAGGTAACAGAAAAGATGAAACTCAGTAGTCTGTCCTAGTAGAAGAGATTAGGAAATTAAAGATAATACACAGGTTATTATTATGGGTTGTATCTCACAAAAAAAGATGTCCAAGTCCTAACCCTTGACACCTGTAAATATGATCTCAAATTAGATGAGGTCATACTGGATTAGAATAGGCCCTAACAATAGGAGTGTTGTTTTTACAAGAATAGAAGAGATACAGGCACAGAAGGAATTTGGCCATGTGAAGACAGGTGCATAGATTGGGGTGATGTTGCCACAAACCAGATAATGTGTAGGACCACCACAAACTAGAGAGAGAGAAAGAAGGCTCCTCCCCCCTGGAGGTATCAGAAACATGGTGATTTCTAACTCAACAACTGAGAGAGAGAATACACTTTTATTTTTTAAAACCACAGTTCTGAATAGTTTGTTACAAGGGCCCTAGGAAACTAATACAACTTGGTATATTAAGGGACCAGTATGGTAAGGGAAGGATCTCAGAAAGGAAGTAGAAGATTCTAAAAACAAGATTTGCCTACCTAGAATACTTGCCCTTGGAGTGAACCAAACCTGGCTGTAAAACAACCAATAAATAAAATTGTACCACAAGTTTTAAAAAGAAAATTCTTAGGGAAACAGGATATTCTTTTTTAAAACTAGGTATTTTTCTTGGTTTAGTAATTTAACCCCTTTTTGCCCAATTTGTACTTCAAAAGTTTGTCTAACAAATTCTTCTTTGTGTGTTCCTAACAATTGAAGAAACAAAAAGGCCAGGCTGGGGTTGGGGCTCAGTGGTAGAGTACTTCCCTAGATGCATAAGGCTCTGGGTTCAATCCCCAGCCCCAGGCAGATAAATAAACAAAAAGAAATTTAAAAGTTGATATCAAAGTTTAACTTCTTGTCAATGGGCTAATATCTTACCTAACGTGAAAAAATATAACTTTTCAGACTACAAATATCCAGTATAGGTTATTTTATTTTCACTTCTTTCCTATCATAAATTTTTCAAAGAAGAAATCGTTAATTGGGGGGGTGTTATATTTAATTAAAATTATCTTCATAAAATCATTAAAGTCTTTACCAACTAATAAATTCAAGTTCTTATTGGTTCTTTTTAGATATACATGACAGTAGAGTCCTGTAGAATGGTCACTTTCAACTACAAAATAGAAAAGTTAAAATATGCTCTTAAACAGATAAATCAGGAGATAATTAACTATATAAAAGATGACTCGTTTTATAATGGCAATCTGAGTAGAAACTCTACTGATAAATTTTAAATAGTTCTATTTACAAAAATTTAATTAGCAACTTTCAGGTACATTGCTACTGTAGGTAGTGAGGGACAAACATAAATCAGACACATGTTAAGCCAGTCCCCTAGCTATTGCCAGACCCATTATGCAGATGGTGGAGATAATAATATAAGCTGATGAAAAGACAAACTAGAGAACCAGGTTTCTCAGCCCTCTTAGCTGATGAGATCCTTGAGTTATCATTATCATTTTTGAGACCACTGGAAGTGGACCTAACTTTCCTATGTACATATATATGACTATACCATAGTGAATCTCACCATCCTGTACATCCACAAGACACTAATTTAAAAAAAAAAAACTAAAAGCAGAAAGATCAGTAGAGTAGAGGGAAGGTAACAGGAAGAGGAAAAGGGGAAGTATTAGGGACTGTTAGAACACATCATATTCCATGCTTTTTTAAAAATTATGTCAAAAGGAATCCTATTGTCATGAATAACTAAAAAAACTAATAATTTTTTTAATAAAAAGTGTTCAGAGAAATCAACTTTCATCAGCTAACTACAATGTAATCTAATAGTTCTAAGATACTGTTAACAAATTTCTCATTGATGCCCCTAATAGGCTAAGGTTAACTTAACTGGGCATTTCATTTTCATTTTTTCCAGGTTCACAGAATTCTAAATGCCTGATAGAAATTCTGCCAACAGCAAAGCACGTCATGACATGAAAATATTAGAGACTAAGCTGGAGGCTATGATCTTGGTATGCCTAAAGAACCCAAGAACAGGAGGTGGGAGACTGCTAATGTGATATCCCAGTTTTGGCAACTAAGACAATTAAATGGATGTCGCTTGTTTTATAGCAAGGGCAGGACTATAAGACAAAGTCTCATAAAAATGAAATTCCAAGAAATAATAATAAATCTTTAATTCTACCATATTGGACTACACAAAAGGCAATGGAAGAATTTCTTTATGTAAGTTTTACTTCTCTTTTGTAAATTGTTAATCCATTCAGATTACTATAACAAAACACCAACCTGAGTAGTTTACAAACAACCAAAATTTATTTCCTTCAGTTCTGGGGGCTGGGGAATCCAAGTTCAAGATGTCAGAAGATTCAGTGTCTGGTTAGGGCCCATTTCCTCATTCATAGATGGTGCCTTCTTACTGTGTATTCACAGGTAGAATCCTTAGGCTTATTTTATAAAGGCTCTAATCTCATTCACAAGGATGCAACCCTTCTAAAAAGATTATATCAAATTAATGATTAGTTTTGGGGGTGACATAAATATTCAGAGCATAGCATAAATAACAGCTTTTTGAAGGAAGTTTCCCTCTGAAAGCTATGAAGATCCTCCCAATCTTAAATTAGTATATTCTAGGGATTTTATTGTTGCTATTTGTTGGGGAGATTGTTTATGCTTCCTGTTTTGTTTGTGATAAAAATTCAACATCTTAATTTTTTTAATCCTACATGAGCAAGTATTTTATCCTTCTATGTTAGTTTTTCAATTTAAAAAGAATGGAGGGCTGGGGATGTGGCTCAAGTGGTAGCATGCTCACCTAGCATGAGTGAGGCACTGGGTTCGATTCTCAGCACCACATAAAAACAAAATAAAAACATTGCATCCACCTAAAACTAAAAAATAGATATTTTTTAAAAAGCATGGAATTTTTATGCTGGGCTCAGTGCCATAATGCCAGCAATGTGGAAGATTAAGACAGAAGGATCACAAGTTCAAAGCCAGCCTCAGCAAATTGGTGAGGCTCTGAGCAATTTAGTGAGACCCTGTCTCAAAATAAAAATTTTAAAAACTTTTAAAATTAAAGGCTGGGTTCAATCCTCAGTACCAAAATAAATAAAAGAGCATGGAATTTTTAGAATGAAGTTAAGATATAATCCATGTAATTGAGATACTAATGAAAAAAAGTACACGAGATGGAATGGTTATAAGAAAAAAGAATTCAAAGATTCAAATGAACAAAAACTGCACTAATTCAAATAAATGATATTTGTGAAAATTTCAAGTTCATTTACTACAAATGAATTAAAGAACTAGAAACAAGTGAATCTGTAGATTATTTATCTAGCCACAACAATTTCAATTCAGATTAATATTTTTCCTGAAATAGTAACATCTAACTAGAAGATTAATTTAGTAATGTACTATAAGGAGGACAAAGTTTACTTGATGGATAGAGAGAAAATTAGTTTCAGCTGAAACATAAATGAAAAAAATTTATTATTATCAATATCTGAGAAAAATCAGCTGTCCGTCTAATGGGAACAAATTATATAAACTCATTTTTTAAAAAGGACATTGAATTTGCATTTATGTTCAACTGAGTTTGACAAAGACACCAAAACCAATTCAATGAGGATATGACTGTCTTTTCAACAAATGATTCTGGGACAACTAAATATCAACAGAAAAAGAAATGAAGTTGAATTCCTACCTGAATCATACATAAAAATTAATCCAAGATGGCTCATAGACCTAAATATAAGAGCTAAAAGTATAAAATTCTTTTTCATTGGTGTATTATAATTAAACATGATAGTGGGATGGATTTCATTATGCCATGTCCAAACACAGACATAAAATAATTTGATCAATCTCATTCCCCAGTGCCTCTCGCTCCCTCTTCTCCTTCCTCCCTCATTCTCTTTGTCTATTAAGCTTCCTTCTTTTATTATTATTAGTTAGTGCTTTATAATTATACATGTGATCAGGAGTCACTGTGGTATATTAATACATGGACATAACACAATTTGGTATGTTTCCCTCCCTCAAGACCCTCTTCCTCTACCCTATTGGTCTCCCTTTTATTTTTGTGACATTCTTTTTGTTTGTTTGTTTTTAATTCCTTGGATTTTTCCTCTTTAACTTCCACATACAAGAGGGAAAAAAAATGACCTTTTACTTTTTGGACTTGGCTTATTTCACTTAGTGTGATGAAAACTATAAAACTAAAAAGAACTAAAAAAAAAACCAAAAGCAAAAAAAAAAAAAAAACAGGAGCAAATCTTCATGACATTGGATTAGGCAAATTTTTAGAGATGACACCAAAAGCATAGGCAACAAAATACAAAACACATAAATGGAGCATAATCAAAATTAAAAACTTCTGTGCTTCAAAGATCATGACCAAAAAATAAGACAACCCACTGGGAAGCAATATTTACAAATCATATCTGAAAAGGAACTTGCATCCATAATATATAAAGAACTCAAAACACCCAACAATAAAAAGAAATAATCCAACTAAAAAGCAGCAAAATATTTGAATATTCAAATATGAACTCCAAACTAGTTACACGGGCCAATTAGTACATGAAAAGATGTTCATCAGCTTGGTGTGCTGTGACAAGCCAGAAATGTAGCTAGACAGAAGTCACAGGCAATCCATCTACATTCCCTAGCTAGTGATTGGTGGAACCAGGTTTAGACCCAGGCAATTTGGTTCTGGAGCCTATATTATACCCTTTCATCTTAGGCACTTATTCCACACTCACATCTTCTTATGGGAAATGTGTGCTTTTTCCAATATTGGTGTACTCATATAGATAACTAACAGTAGTCCATAGATCGACTACATGTCAGACAGTAAAAGCATTTCTCAGTTGCCAGTAATATAGAGGATGGACACTGACCTTTAGAATAAATTCTGTAATATAGTTTGTTATATTTGACAAGATGTAATTTGGGAGACTTCACAATGCTATGAGATATCATCCACTATTTTACGAAAAACATTTGTAAGTACTAAAATTCTGCAGTCTTTTTTTTTTTTTTTTGGCTCTTTAGAACTAAATTTAACTCTCCAAGACAGCTTTAACAAGCGAAGCCCCATGTAGATTTTAAACTCTGTCCAAACTCAGGATAATCCAGCCTGTTTAAATTTTGCCACCAACCCTTTCAGGTATTGATATAATTTGTCATTCTGCCATGACCTTGTTCAAATTATGCAGACTATATTCATTCATCTCCCAAGTCACAAACCATGTAAGTATCCTAACTTCAGGAAAGTCTTAGGTATGTACTCTTACCCAATAAACTGTTCTTGAACTTTTATTGATTTGAACCTTATATATACATTACAAATTTTCATCCTCTTCATTTTAAAAAATAAAATTCACTCCTTTAAGCACATATCCCTGAAAATGTAAGCCCTATATTCACCCACTAAAAATGGCCAAATAGGCAGTCCCCATTTTCAATGATATTTTTTAATCCAGTGAGATTATACTGAGCTCTACAGTTCAATCTACATTAGATTTGGGCTTAGTATTAAAGTGATAATTCTTCATGCTTTTTAATCTTCACTGTCAATGTTGTGGTCTGTTAGAATATCTCCATAAGTCTCCTGTTTTCTGCTCTTGAAATGTACATCCCAACAGGACTCAACAATGCCAACCTCCTTTTAAGATAGATTCTGAAGAGCACTCCTAAATTTCTAGGAATTACTCAAGAGCATATCAATTTAAATTCACATTAAAGAGGCAACATAAACTTTTCCTTGGAAAATTGTCTCCGATCCTCAGTTGGGAATTCTGCAAGAATATAAGCAAGTAAGACAGACTAGAAAGATTTATTTACAGAATTGCCGAATCACAATAAAATAGAACTGGAGGGAACTATGCTGAGCGTCTATAAATCTGTTGTTTTACTGGTGATAAAACTGGGGTCACAGAAGACTCTTACACATTTCTGGGCCCTTTTATTTCCAGCCTGGTGGACTTTCCACTAACTCTTACTGTTTCTCACTCCTTGGAATTGCGAGACTGCATTTTGAGTCAATTACAAATCATGGTCATACAGAGAATGAGGGTTTTCTAGAGTTACAAAGAAGACTGAACAAATCATTGAAGTCTTAATTACCAGTTTTTAACCTTCATCTCTTTCTTTCTAAAATGCCTCTCTCTTCCTCCTGTTCTCCCTCCCCCTACGCTACCTCCCACACCAATACTATGTGCTGCCTCTCAAAAAATATATATAAATACTGCAGCATATGAATTTTCAGTACCCTTTTTGCCTCTGTTATTCCATACCCTCTTATCTTCTTTCATTTTTGATACTCTCCATAGGCTTGGAAAAAAACTGTATCTACATCCTTAGGATAAGCCTTTTCCTAGGACTTTGCTTTGTTTACTAATGGGGGAAGGAAAAAGCTAATACTGCCCTAGATCTAAGCTTGAGCTTTTTCTCGAGATGGCCTTCTTTGTGACAATATGCAATTACCAAGTGCCAATTTACCTTCCAATGAAACAACTTTTTTGGTAGCCTATTAAACAAACAAAAAAAAGCTTTGTTAAAAATAATTGTGCCCTTATTGTTTCTATACATCTGAAAAATAAATTGTTTGTATCTGTATTTAATAATGTGATCAAAAAATCTTTATATATTGCTTGTTTTCTAATTAGAAAGCAGGCTAGAAGGTACCATATATCACAGCCTTACTTCTAATCTAATAAAGGCAATAAGCCCATACCATAGCTACCATTTGTTTTGCGCTCCCAATCAACTGAGTCTTTGTATATCCTATAAGGAGAAAAAAAAAATCAGTTTAAAAAAAAATCAAAAAGCACACTGAGAAAATCTGTTTTCTGGAAGACATTTAGTATGATGTCAGCCATCTGAACTGTGGTTCTTTCATTGGATCATTACATTGTATTTTAAAGATTAACTGATTTTGCTCTTCAGTGAACCCATATTTCTGAACCTGAAGATTTCTTGAGATTAAGCAGACATCCAGTTCACTTGAGGTACTTGTGGTTTATCTCGGCTGATGAGATATTCAGAAATAGCTCTACATAACAGAATTTTATGAACAAAAGCAATTCAAACTAGACACAAAGACATCCAAACGATTTTATACCAGACACCCTGTGGTTCCTCCCATGGAATGCAGAGAATTTTAATGGCATCTTAAATGAAGATTTGAAGACTGGATTAATTCTATCATGCATCAATACAATAATAACTTTACTATCATATACACAGCACTACTACACTAAGTACAAGTTTTTCATAAGAACATAGAAATGTGTTTCACTATTAGATTGAATCTCACAGGGATAACGTCACTAAGATCCTAATAAGAGAAAGAGGTTCAAAAGTACTTTACTGAAATCTAAATTCAGGACACTAAATTCAAATTCCTTTAAGGCACGTGGAAACAATTTTCTTTCTCTTTAGTAACCAAACATGATATGATTTATTCCCTCTAATATTGTTTTTTCACTGTTTTCAGTGTCACATTGTTTATGAGGTTCCTACATTTGTAATTCCTCTGAAAAGAATATAAGTAGACAAATATCTTACTGGTATGTATGAATATTTTTCCAGAAAAATCTTAGGGCTGAAATATGGAACCAAGATTGAATAATATGTCAACCGAATGAAAGGACAGGTCTTTGAGCCAAAAATTCCCAGGAACAAGGGTTTCCAAATCCTGCATGTCTTTTCCATAGTAAGTACTAAATAATTTAGTGTGAATAAGTGATAACATTCTATAGCAAAAGTTTTAAACCCTATATTGTCCTTTATATTTATAAATTTTCACTGAATAAAAAGGAGGCCGTTTCAAAAGCTTTCAAATTTGCTTAATGTGTTAGTCAGATATTTGTTGCTGTGACCACAAAAACTGACAAGAGAAACTTAGAGGAGTAAAAGTTTATTTTGGGCTCAAGGTTTCAAAGATTCAATCCATAGTTGGTTGAATCCATTGCTGTGGGTCCATGTTGAAGCAGAACATCATGGTGACAGGGCACAGGAGGAGCCAGGGACAAAATATAATCCTCCAAGGGCACACCCCACCTGCCTACAGTTACCCTCCAGTAGTACATTCAAATTATTAATCCATCAAATGTACTTACTCTGCCAATTAGGTTACAGCTCTCATAATCTAATAGCTTTGCCTTTGAACATTTTTGCATTGCCACATGAGTTGCTCAAGGAACATGTCATATCCAAACTACAACACCTAATCACCATAAATCAGAGTAGAATGAAAAAGCGTATCAATTTCTCCAATGAGTTCTTAAAGCACCAACTCAGCTTTTAACATCTATACCTTTAGGAATCATGTCAAGTCACTAAATTTGCTTGATATAGTAATGGATATATTTACAGTTACCGTCTTCAAGAGCATGCAGTAGCATTTTGCTGACTTTTAATATATATTATGGAAGTGCTTCATTTTGAATACTCCAAACATACCTGTTAAAACAAGTGGAGTTAGAAAGTAGTTGGAGAGCATAGATACAAAATAAATCTTTTAATGTCTTATGAGTTTAATCAATACTGTTTTTGAGTATCAGACTGTGAGGGTATTACAATGTGTTAACTGTTAAAGAACCTAATTCACAACTTCTATGTGACTTGCTAAAATTACTAAAAACCTAGGTCTTGGCCTTCCCCTCACTGATGTACCTACAAAATGCATGGAGTCATGTTCATACCTGTAATGAAAACACTTCATTCTCATTAACTATTTATAGCTTATTGTTACTGTTACATGAGCCTCCTTGAGTGTTGCAAATTTTATGGCCTCTGCAATGCCAAATAAAATAAAATAAAATTCTGATAAGGACACAGTCTTAAGCCAATGTTACTGCTATTATAACCCCTAAAAAAAAAAAAAAAAAAAAAAAAGAATAAAGGACTAAGGTGAACACATATCTCAGCATAATAGGTGGTAAGTGCTTCAAGAGAAACTAATAAAATTTTCAAAGAAAATCAAGCAAGCTTTGATAATTATACTTATTGTCATGTTTTATAATTCAAGCATAGTGCTTCCAATAACTTTTGATTCTTTAACCTTAACTCTAAGACTTTGAACCGTTACGTATTTTAAAAACTGGTTTTCAGAAATCCTTGATAAACTAAAAACTCCACACTGTAATATCTTTGGGGGCACTAGTATTTATAAGAATATGTGTTCTCAATTAAATATTAATCTTTTTCATTTTAATGATCAGTTTAATAATACTATATAAACATTTCAGTATATTTAACTTATAAATTCCATATCCTTTCACTTTAATGCTAAATATAGGATTTAGAATCCTTACTTCACACACCTAGTCAACTATTTCCTCAGTGACCCAAGAGAGTTTAAAAAGGTCATGTTGTCTTCACAGCTATAAACCAGACACATTCCCAAAGGAGGCTGTCAGTCCTGGGCTCAAGATGAAGTAAATCTATATTGCCAAATGAAAAAACCGCATTGTTTTAACTAACTCCCTGACTAAACAGATTCTCTACAAATCCACCTCATTTTTTTCAGTTACTCTGTATTGTATACACCTGGAAAGAAATATGATTTCATTTCATCAATTTTAAATAATCATCCCAATCAAATTGATTCTCTAACAATAACTGTGAGTGGTAATAGACATACAAAGGTGTTACATTCAAAGGCCTAAATGGGATCATGAAAGTTCATCCTCTTGTCTTTGGTCATAACACATGTAAACCAACTCAAATAGACCAATAATTAATTCCTGAAGGAAGGATAGAGAGAGTTCAGCATGTTTTCTGAAGGACACCGTAAATCTTTAAGCTATCAGGAAATGTTCCTTTATTGTCAGCCTAGGTCTCTGCATGCTGCAATTTAATTTTCAATTTTCTGGCATCTAGAGAAATAAAAACTTAAATTCTGTTGTTGCAGAC
Organism: Marmota marmota marmota; assembly: GCF_001458135.2. Classification (NCBI taxonomy): domain Eukaryota; kingdom Metazoa; phylum Chordata; class Mammalia; order Rodentia; family Sciuridae; genus Marmota; species Marmota marmota. Next base: position 38,787,679 of record NW_026000057.1, read on the forward strand.
ACCTGCTTCTTCCTAATCCATGTCAGCCTATTAATAAGGCTACCATCGTGACCTTACGAAAAAACAAATATTACTATTTTAACATATATATTGGAACCAGGCAAGACTCAATCTTATTAATTTTCTCTTAGAAATTTTAGGTATGGTTTTACATAAAAATAGTAAAATAATTATTACATTCCAGTTTTACCAGCAAATCTTCACTAGTAATGGTTCTATGTCCTAAATATTGACTTTAGAACTCCAAATCCCCAAAGTTTGGAGAATTAGTTGGTGAGAGTTCACTATTGGCACCCAAAACCAAGTCAGAAAAGAATTCTAAGAGGACTGAAGCATGCCTCTCCCAGCCCCTCCTTGATCCTAAGAGTTAGAGAAGTGATATTTCATCTTCATTTGTGTAAAAATTGTGAGTCCCTTCCTATAACACTGCAAGCTTTTCAGTAGACTCAGAATTCCTTGGAACCAGTAAAGTGTGTCCTCTCTACTGTATTTATCAGTTAGGTCTTATTAATCAACTATCATCTACAAAATCCCTTTTATCAAATGTGGCCTCAGTAAAGATGTTTAAAGATGAGATACTCCATGTTTATTGCTCAATATTATCTTTTACAACCAGTCATAGTATACAAACCAGTGTATAACAAGTGCTGAGTCAAAGATATTCATATCCATAAAGATATATGAATCAATGGCTAAGAAGTGCACCTCCATCTATTGATTTTGAAATATACATGTCAGAATTTATATCATCCTCTTCCAAGTAAACACCTTATGATGCTATATTATACTATTTCATTGTTTCAGATATACTCTGAACTACTGTTGGGGAATTCTCAATTTTATTTTAATATCCTCAAAGCTTTTTTAATCCTTTATGAGTACATATGACTTTTATAAATAGCCACAGAATTTTCAGAAACAAGACTTGTGATTTCAATGATAAACATAATAATATAATTTGTGTTTATAAAAGAGAAAAAAAAGGAAAAGGTAATCAATCCGGTTCTAAAATACTTTTAAAAGAACATTTTGAAGAAGGTCCTTGGAATTTCCCACTAAAATATGGCCATGGGGAGAAACCATACATGGTGGTCACATAAGTGACTGCTCTGAAGGAAAATGTATAAATACAAGGTACAAGTATAAATGTGCTTTCAAGTTCGGGCACCAATTCAGTAGAAGACTGATTCTCCAATTGCATTGTACCTGGGTGTCATCTTAAAATACAGATATCTGAGCTATACCAGAAAGTCAGATTCTATCATTCTGAGGTAATCCCTGGGGAGGCTACAATATTCATAATCCCCCAGCTTATCGAGACACAGGTAGCCTTGGAACCAGTTTTGAGGGACGAGGCCATCATTTCCCATGAAGACTCTCCAATTAATGATCACTTCAGTAGGTATCGGACAACTGCTTTAAAAAGAATCTAAAAATAATCCAAAAAGAACTATTCTCAGTAAAATAAATTCTTTAATGTTAACTTACTGTTTTAGTCACCTTTTTCACCACTGTGACCAAAGGCCTGACAGGAACAACATACAGAAGGAAAAGTTTATTTGGGGCTCACAGTTTCAGAGGTTCAGTCCATAGACGGTCAACTCCATTGCTCTAGGCCTGTGGTGAGGCAGACCACCAAAGTGGAAAGGTGTGGTGAAGGACAGCAGCTCAGGACTTGACAACCAGGAAGCAGAAACAGGCTAAGAGGTGTTCACCAAGGACAAAATATACACCCCAAAGGCACACCCCCAACAACAACCCACTTCCTCCAGCCAGCCACACCATACCCAATCTTTCACCTCTAAACTTTCTTGCATTGTCTCACACATGAGCTTTTAGGAGACAGCTCATATCTAAATCAGAACACTTGCCCAGGGAAAATTAGCAAGGATTTATGAAAAAAATTATTCAATCCCTCAATAACATTAGTAAGCTACTCTGGTTCAATATTAATGGAGGTATCTCCTCTCAAACCAAGGGAAAATCTCAGGGCTTCCCTTCTCTCTTAGGCCATTAGAGCAGGCAAAAGTGAATTACACCAAGGCTTTTCCTATAATGTGAAAGCTTGATCCTGTCCTTAACTGGCAACCAAATATGCAAGGACCACCATCCCATAAGAACAGGGTCCACTAAAGTTCTTGGCATTACTGTGGAATTTCTGACCGTTTGGTGGCCAAGTAAAAGGTCAGAAATGTTTTTCATCTCTTTGTTAGTTTATGAATACTTTATCTTGGGATTACTTGCACAATCCTTTGAACAAAAACTCTTCTTAAAAGCCCAACTGCATAATTGACTCTTCATTTTTGTACAATTATACATAACTTATAGCATAGGTCTATAAAAGGAGTAAAATTTGGAAGTGAGAATGAATAAAAAATGTATGAGACATTTCAATACCTCAAGGAAAATCCCAGAAGAGGCATTTGGTTAAAACATAAAATACTTTTAAGCCGTGGGGTTCCTCCCTTTCCCTAAAGAAAACTGAATTCCTAAATAGTTCAATTTGAAAGGTCTTCCTGATTATTTCAGAGACATTGTGTTGTGGCTCTAACTACAGTTTACTGTTGTTATTTGCAGGAGTTATAGTTGATAAAGTTGCCACAAATATCAAATCTGCAAATTCTGAACTACTGCTCCAAGGAGAAACACCGGGGAAGACTCCCATAAGCCTCTGGTTACGTTTTGGTCGATCATTCAATACACAACCTTGCTTTATGTATGTTTCTATTTAAAGACAACTTATGTAATATATATATGGTTGATTTGTTAACATTGAACTCACTGCCAGCAGCACTACATTTAACTGAAGCCTGAACAAAGCTTACCTTACATGGAATTCTAAGGCACATCGCAATCTTCTTTGCTTAGGAACACTGGACGGTACTTCAGCACTGTGCCTGAGGGCCATTTTAAAGAGCAAAACCTTCACATAAAAACAAAAATTCAAAGCACTTGGCACTAAATGGACTTTGGAAAGGACACTTATTTATAGGATAAGAACTGAACCCAGAAGGCAGAGTGTTGTGCTATTTTGTTGCCACTCTGCACATGTCTGAGAATGGCTATGAAATGGGATAAGTTGATTCTGGGGTGATGAATAAATTGTCACAAGTAAGGGAACTGCAAACACAGAATTAGTAAATAATTAAGACTGAACTTCCACTATTGGGCTCAATAAGGCCATAACAGATAGTGAAGTCCCCATCTTAGATTTGATACACACTGAGAAGCGTTTTTCTGAAGTCCTTTTTCAGTGATGTAATCCTCCAATATATTACCGTACCACAAAGAGTGTAATTTGTATCATTTTCAGTGATTTATCTCTCTCCTGCCTCATGATATAACCAGTTATATTCTGTCAAAAATTTCTAATGTGATCTTAATTAGGGCATGTGTATGTAGCATTGAAAGAATTTAAGTGCCCAAATGATGCTATAAAATTTACCAATGGTAATAGTCAAAGGAGGGCTATCTAAATTGTCAAAAGAGGAGGCATCTGTGCTAATACCAATCCAGAATGCCAATCCAAAGGTCCTCTTATAAAAACCATGTTAAAAAAATGAAAAGATGGATAAAGTGCATTCAGACTCTCTAAATCAGCAGCAAAGAGAAGACATAGAGTAAGCAACATAGAAATAGATATTGTCTAAAATACAAACTCAAAATTAATCAGTAAAATTATTCATGGCCAAAGAGAGTTACTCAATATAACTGTGACACATAACTATTGATATTATATACTGATTATATTCTACTATTCCAAGCCCACTGAATACTGATGGTCAAGCCTCGTGTTATATAACAAAAATAATCTCCACATTTTAGAATGTAGAAGTCAAAGACTGAACTCTTATTAGTTCAATTTCCTCATTTTACATACAAGATTTCAGTGACTACCAGCTCACTAAATCTAAACTCAAGCTGCACAAATGCTTGTTTGTGGTATGTGATATTATATATCAAATATGGCAAAAATTTATAGAAAAATCCAGGAAAGACAATTACAGGAAAACAGTTGTTCTTTGTATACAGAGCACAAGATGTGGGGTCAGGGATGCAACACAGGACGTCTGTGGAGATGAGCATTATAGCTCCACTTCCTCAATGTTTTCAAACTTCTACAAATTCTGTCTCAAGCATTCAAACTATACGAGGTTTTCCAAATAGGCTTATTGGTTTTTTGAGAGAGATGTTTCTTTATTCCTGAGAGGCAACATGCAAAAAGGAAAAATGTGGCCTTGCAATTCAGGTGGATCTGGTTTAAACCTCAGATCTCCCAGTTATTAAATGTGTGATCTTAGGCAAGCTAGAAACTTGCTGAGCTTGTTTTTTCATGTGCAAAGTAAGGAAATGAAGATCTTACAACAGATGACTATGTTATGAAAACTCAACAGGTCTAAGTGTAAACAGTATCTGACATAGCATTCAGTTATATATAATCACTCAACCCATGATAGCTCTTTGGCATTGGGTAATGAAAAAAATTCTGAAGTCATTATCTCAGTTTCTTAGAGTAGCCCAGATGTCACCAAAAATCCAAATGTGATTTCTGTTGATTTCAGAAGTTACTTAGTTCTATATACAATCGATTTGCTGACTGGGTAAGAAGAAAAAAATGTGCCTTCAAATCATAAGTGTAAACATCAATACTTTGTCAATAAAGCCACACTGTGAACAAGAGAACATATCACAGTCTAGGCTGACAGTTTTTTCCTCTGGGTCTTAGGTACTCATAATTCATCATGTAAATTGACTTTTTTTGGCAGGCTGAAAAAAAAATAAGTGAGAGAGTTAAATATTAATATTTCAGTCAATATAAATTATAAGATGACTGTAGATATTGAATCAGAAAATCCCAATACTAAGCTACACTCTATAAATTTCGGCTGAAATTTTGATTCACTCTTTTAATCTAGAAAGTCAATAATACTTTGTCTTCAACAGAAGGACTTTTTGTAGTGATTAATACAATTAGTTGTGTATCATTTCAGTGCACTTGTATAACTACCAAGAAAGATATCCATAATAACATCCTAACATAAGACTGCATTCTCTTTAGGACACACACACACACACACACACACACACACAAACACAGCCCATTCAATTGTTCTGCAGTTACACCATAGAATGTTTTTGTCCTCTGAGATATACTTAAGTAACCCCTGTGACAAATCACATAATTTGGCCTAGACCAAAAGGAACAATACATTATAAATCAGTGTCTCATTTTGCTATAATTGCCTCCTTAAAATAGCTGCAACTGGATCAATGTCTCAGATTCTCTTTTATTATACACACATTCCTAAAAGCATCAATGACAAAACACTAACTGACTAAGGCAGAAGAGCAGCTGGTTCCATGGCTCCATGAAAAGAATGTTCTGAAAACAGTTCAAGAATGTTTGATGCACTTCACAAGGATTCTGTTCTAAAATTTCAAAGCCACATTAAAAAGTGCTAATTGCTATCTGCAGTGGAAAAGAGGAAGTCCAAAATATTGGAGTTGGACCAAATGCTAACAATAACTACTTTTTAGATAACTTACGAACTTTTCCTTGTTCCTTCCTTCCTTTCAAATACAGCTCTCACCTGCATATTTTGATTTCAAGGACCTGGGGTCACTTTTACTAATGCAAGGGAGATATAGGTTTTTAATGCTAATCATCTGTATAAAATTCCAATTTTCTTCGCAGGACAAAAGGAATGTGTTGCCCAATGAAAACATAATCACTCTTATGATTAACTATTTAATAAATGTATTACTGATCCGTATCATCTTATTTTGAGGCTGCTAAATCCATGTTCTCTTTCTCTTGTTCTTCCATGTTAATTATACTTGTGTTTCTCTCCATAGTACCCTGTCATTATGTATTCTGGTTCAACTAGTACTAAATTACCTCACCTTATGAACATCCGGAAACAGAGATTTCAAAGACAGTATGTAGATATTTTCTTCTTCCCAACTAGTGGAAGAAATCATATTTAATTGCATTTGTTTGAGGAAGATCATTGAATAAGCCTTAAATAAGTCCTGGAAGAACTGATTCAAAAACCTAGTTATGATATAAGCTATGTGTGTGACATTTAGTAATGTAATTTATAATCTTAAAATTCAATTTATGCATCATGTAGGAGACAGGTAATGATTATAATAATACTGATCCACTTCTCAGGGAGATTGTGAAGAATGACTAATGAATGAGCTGTCTGACATTACCATATAGTACATAAAGCCCCATTACTCATGCTGCTATGTTCTGCAGCTGGTAATTATAAGCTTCCAGGGGCCAAAGTACATAATGTACCACACTTAATACCACTCAATAGGCACAACTTTGTCAGTCTTTTCTAGTTGCTGAAAACTGTCATGCTTTGCAGATCATACCCACTGCTTCTGAACACAATAACATACTCTTAAGAAGATCATCAACCTCAGTGACAGAAGAGTAACTGAATACTTCTCAGCTTTAAATGTATGCCGATTTCTTATTTACTCCTTACAAACTTGTCCTCAATAGTCCTTGAAGCATCGTATTCAAATCTTACAGCATTGCTGAAAAAATAATGGGTAGAAGCTGGTATGGACAAATTAAATTATAACATAGTATGACTAGGGTAAATATTTTTCCCACATGAAAACATATCTTTGCATAAATAAAAATGAGGTCAAAAGCTAAAGATCAGGCCTGGGTAAAAACTTTCAATCATTGTGTCCAGTCTTCTTTTTCCAAACTGTTTTTTCTCTGAGATTGTGCCTTCCCCCTTATCTAATCTCCAGAAGTAACTCTGATGGCACTGTGGTTGACTCTCCAACATGCATTCTACCACCAAATGTTTAAATTAAGCCAACTATGGTACTTTATTCCCCTTTGCAAATAATTAATAATAGTTTCATGGAAGAGTAGGTTAATGTCAGGGTTTCTGAGAAAAGAAGGTCACCCCTGTCTTTCTCTCAATTTACTTATTTATTTATTTAGATACTGGTGATTGAACCAGGGGTACTTAACTGCTGAGTCATATCCCCAACCCTTGTTTGTATTTCTGTTTAGAAACAAGGTCTCACTATGTTGCTTAGGGCCTCACTAATTTGCTGAAGCTGGCTTTGAACCTGTGATCCTTCTCCCTCAGCCTCTCAAGCAGCTAGGATTATAAGCATGTGCTGCCAGACCCCACTCCTCTCACCTTCTTGAAGAGAACCAGGAAACATGTTTGATATGCTCCTGGAAGTCATTTCAGAAAACAAAAACAAAAGACTTGCATCTAAATAAAGCCACCAGATAAGCACTTCCAGAATGAAGAATAAAGACTTCTATAAAATCGCTGCTCCATAAAGCCAACAAGAACACTAACAAAAATTGTCAAAAATACACTTTTCCAGAATTGTGTAAATTAATTAAAGGCCTTCCAGCAATCTGAGGAGTGTTTTACTCAAGAAAACAGCTAAATTCCTAAAAGAGCAGTAGGCTTTGTGGAGTTTTAACTTGTCCTACTCCCCTCCTCCTCTTCCAGCTCCACTACAGACTTGAATACTAACTGCCTTAAAACCATGGAGACTGTGAAACTCAGAAACCCAGCAGCCATGGGATGGGTCAGCCAGGTTTAGAGACAAAGCTCCACCCATAAAAACTTGTCACTATTTTACCTGTCTGGCAGCTCCCTGCAAAAGCTCCCTTCTCAGGATTTGCATCTTTTTCTTCTTCTTCTTCTTCTTTTTTTTTTTTCTTTTTTCCCTGACTCAGAGATCACCACTGAACAAAGTCCTACCCTCAGGATGTTTGTTGAAAACAATCAGCAGCAAAGGTTTAACCTCAGAGTTGCCTGAGGCTACCATAACCAGTTGGGGCTAATAAGAAAACAAATAAATAAATTAAGAAAAAAATCAGGTTAAAAAAAACATCCATAGCTCCAATATATATATATATATATATATTTTTTTTTTTTTTTTTTTTTTTTTTTTTTTTTCCCCTGGGGATCTATATGGCCACCTGCATGTTCATGTATCTACCCAGGAAAGATCTGAGAAGGTCTGATCTCTCACTTTTGGCTAACATTGAGGTAAGGAACAGTGAAGGCTAAAACACATTTGCAAACTGCTAAAACAGTGAGGACATACACTTACATACACACAGCCCCTCAGAGTAGGAGACTTACTGATTCAAAACATTTAAGGAAAAATATCCAATCATTAGCTGACCACTAAAATAAATAAGCAGAGATTTCAGTGGCAACCTATGACAAAGAGTACAGAATTCACCCAGTAAAGTCACCAAACAGCAAGTTAGAAGTGAAAACCAATCTATTGAATCAACCGGCTGATCTCTTGGGGAATGTCTTGTCTTTGCATGGAGCTCCAGACTTGCTTACTAAGTGGTTAGTGTATATTAGAAGCACACATGTGTGTGTTCTGACCAGCTCAGACTAGCCACAGTGAGCAACTCTGTGATAGCATATGAGAAAGAACAGTTGATTTCTTGCCCAGCTGTTACCATCATGTACCAGATGCATGCAGATGTTGGTTTGTTGCCTTCATCCTCTTTCCTCCTAAAATAAGATTGGCTTTACTATCTAACTCAGCTGTGGGGTTTTTATGGATTTGGGTTTTGTTTTTGTTTTTGTTTTTTGATATGAATTGCCATGTTTGGTATTATTTTTAACACCCACCCTCAAAAATACAACTTAAGGCCTCCGTGGATCAAGATCTCATATTAGGATTTTTTTGTCCTCAAAAAAAAAAAAAAAAAAAGTCTGGAAAATGTGAAAGTATATTTGGATTTTATATATTCTCTGAATTGTGATTTAAGATTCTTAAATTTGGGCCTCCTATATTTTTCACAGGTATCTTTAGGCCTTCATTAGAAAGCTATTTTCCCCCTGGTGGTTATCTCATTTTGCTATTTGCTTCAGATTATAAAAGCTTACAGGGGTGTCTGTTGGAATCATCTGCTGAGTCATTCCCTCAAATCATATTCCTTGTATCAGTTAACATATAACTCTAAACGTACATAAAATAAATATCTGTAACCAAATCATTTGAAGGCTTGATAAATTTTTAACAAAGTTTGTACATTTTTTATGAAAGATACTAGTAATGCTTTTCTAAGTAGGGCAATAAATTTTTATTTTTAATCTCTATGCCCAATTTTTTAGTTGAGACTGCTTTTGGAAATAAATGTATGATTTACACTTAAAATTAAAAAGTCTAAATGCATACTTGTATGCCACAGATTTTGCAGCTGTATTCAGGTAAAATTTTCTCTATGGAAAATATTCCTATTTATGTAGAGGAAAGTTATTTTCCACAACTGGCATACATTAGCAGTTAGCTCTAGGTATAACTTTCTCTAGGTACAAACTGTTCCACACGTCTCTATATTCCATAGTGATTAGTCACAAGGCTGAAAATACTGTAGTTAACATGGGATGCTTACACTCTGTAGTGATTTCATATGTTTTCTTCATAAAATTATTTGAATATATATCCTATTTTTAACAAGCTATAGATTAAATGAATGCCTCTTTTAACTTCAATTATTAATGTAAACAAACTTGTTTAACCTCTGTGAGACCCCATCCATTTTCTTAGCTGAAAAGTAGGGATTAATATCTATAACACAAGTTTGTTGTAGGTATTAAATAAAGTGAGGTAAATCAGATTCTTATATCTGTTATTGTGCATTTTACTGATAGCAAATTTAATTATGTTACTCCCCAGACTGAGAATCTTTGATAACTACCCACTGGTAGAAAGAGTTGAAACTCTAACTTCCCAAACCCTATACAACAAACTAGCTGCAATCTACTTTTTCCTAGCCTAATCACATATCTTCCACCCCCATATAAAAATTCTTTATTTTATTCTCAGAGAATGGGCATATCCTATAATTTTTTCAAAGATATAGCCTATTGTAAAATAGTAACAGTTCAAAAACCCCCAAGATACAAAACATGTATTTAAAAAAAAAAAAACTACAACTTTGAGAAAATGACTCATTTAAAAAAAGATTTCTTTGCTTTTGTACTATCACTTAAATCAGAAGTTCCAGCATGTACTTAAAACATCTAATTTGTAAAACTTACTGTTAAGGCAGGTGTCGTGGTGCATACCTGTAATGTCAGCTACTGGGTAAGCTGAGGCATGAAGATAACAAGTCCAAGGCCAGCCAAGGATAACAAGTCCAAGGTCTCTTAATGAGACCCTTTCCCAAAATAAAATTTAAAAAGGGCTGGGAATGTAGCTCAGTGGCAGCAAATTTTGCCTAGCTTGAGTGAGGTCCTAAATTCAAATCTCCAGTACCACACACAAAAAAAAAAAAAAACTTAATGTTATATACAATTTTTTTAAGACTACACCTGCTGAGCATAGCAAAACATACTTAAAAGAAACTAAGATTGATTTCTCCACAGGGCTATTCTGAATTTTCTTGTTTTCCAGGCAATACAATATAGTAGAGAATATTAGTCTTAAATTGGATGAAACCCAAAGCTATACCCCAAACACCTGTAACTTCTCCAGCTCATTCTTAAAAACTCTCATAAAACCTGTTGGTACAACCACAAATGACCACTTCCCTCATGCAATACTTCAAGAAATGAATAAATCATGTTCTGTCTATTAGTCTGGCACAAAAAATGGTTCTTTGTAAAATACTATTTATATTGAAAAAGCCAATCTAATAAAGTACTGAGTCCCCTCCAAATTACTAATTTCTAGAAATGTTCTTTATTGTCCTACAATGCTTTGACATAATCTTTCTGGTTTTGAGGACATCATTTGATTTAATCCTCCTAATTATTTATATTTTCTAAATATCATTTATAAACTATGTTAAAAGGTATGGCTGTTGGATATGATTAATTTTTATTATATTTAGTTCTCAACAGGAACTGATATGAAAAATAGCCAGACTAGGGTGGGCTATCTTTGGTCCTCTAAAAATTGTTTTTAAGTGTTGATGGAAAATTTTCTAGGAATATTATAAAAAAATGAAGGAAAATCTTCACTTTTATAGATATGTAAAACTAAAATCTGGTACAATTTTTTTTACTTAGCTGGTACACTATCATTTGGCCTCTTGAACATGCTAGAGCTAAATGAGCATGATGGTTTAGGTTCAAGAAATGTAACATTTACAATAAATCCTATTTCCTAAAAAACACTAGATATTACCTTAGCAGCCCACTAGCAATCCTTTGCTCTCCTCATAAAAAAGGAAATATAAAAACATCTCTAATGTGATCTACACATTACAAAATAAGTTCTGAGACATGACTGCCCAAATATATGGCAAGAGTAATTCACCCATGAGTGGAGATGAATAAAATATCTCATCCATGAGGTATTTTGAAAAATTCTCTTTGAGAGTTCAACATATTTGGGGAAAATTAGGTTTCACCCAGATGGAACTTTTCAAATACAAAATTTACAAGGATATAAAACTTGAACCAGGGAAGTAAAAAGAGAAATAAAGATTATATGAATAAAAAAGAGAATTGTCCTAAGGGTTATTTAAAATAAGCCTGGCAAATCTCCATTCATTCTAATGCACAGACTGTACATTGGTAAAGGAATGGTTTTGATGGCAATATTTGAATCAATTATTCTCCAATTCATCCCGTCATTGTTAAAAGAATAATATATGGGAAGCTGAGGCAGGAAGATCACAAGTTCCAAGCCAGACTCAGCAACTTAGTGAGGCCCTCAGCAATTTAGTGAGACCCTTTCTTAAAATAAAAAAATAAAAAGGGCTGGGGATATAGCTCAGTGATAAAGTGCCTCTGGGCTTAAACCCCAGTACTCCCCACCCCCCAAAATGAATAATAATCCACCATTCTCTAAGGGCCAATTCCCGGCTACCATCTCTAATAGCTGGTCCTGTAACCCTGCCCTCCACCTTGGCCAAAGTGACTTTCTCCATTCTTTGCATTCCACATCTAAGTCCATTTATACCTGTGTAGGCAGTATGTGAGCATTTTGTTCTTTATAGTCAAAGGCACTGTGATGGCATAGTTACCAACAGACTCCAAATTCAAACCCTATACTGATACTTAGGCTAGTGATTTAACCCCTCTGTACTTCAGTTTCCTAGGGTGTAAAATAGAGAGGATACCAATAGCACCTTGTGAGATCACTGTAAGAATTAAGTGAAATAATCCATTAAGTAGTCTGCCCAATAGTTTGGAAATCCATCAAGTTCAACAACTATTACTATGATTACTTACACATTGTTTTTCTTCTTCTTTTCATCTTTATTGATATAAATGATATACAAAAAGGAAAAAATATCCAAATATTTGATGTGTATGTACAATATGATAAGTTAGGACGGATTCATGCTGAGATGATTTCATCACAATTCTCAAGGTAATAAACACATCTGTCTCCTCCAAAAGATTCCATGTGTCCCTCCACTTGTTTTGGAGCAGGGTCTCACACATATGTGTGTGAGGCGTGATAAAAATCACTTAACCTGAGATCTGCCCTCTTATAATTTGAAGGGCTCCACACTGTTACACATCTTTTTATACCATATTAAAGTATAAATCCTTTCTGAAACAATAGAGCACAAACAACTCATTCCTTCAGAGTACTCACTGTCTTTTTCTAACATCCATTTGTTATTACTGGTTAATTTGAAGGGAGATTAATTCTTCCAGAATACTATACAATGCCTCCCACATTTATTTATTGAATTACTGTTCATTACATAGTAGTCATCTCACCAATCCATCAGTAGAATGCAGAGATCAAAAAACCAAATAGAAGAACTTTCAGGAACTCAAAAATTTTTGCTTTGTTTGGGGTTTTGATTTTTATTTTTACCTATAAACTTAAAAGATTGAGCAATACAATTGTCACCTTGAGCCATCAGTCTCCACATTCTAGAAACCTACCATATCCCTTGGAGTTAAATCAGTTTGGCTCTATGTTGAAGGGACTCCTTTTTTAGAATTTTTGCCTTGCCTTTGCCCTTCAATGCCCTCTTTCTTTCCAAAATGTCATGTATATGGTTTGTATTTTCTAGAATGCCATGTCTCTTCACTTTCACCTTCTTTGTCCACTCGTTAAAATAACAACAAACACCTTGTTTTAATAATCAAGATCTATTGCTAAACATTCTATAAAGTCATATATGCACAAGGGAGGTAGCCTGGCTTGGTTTCTGCCTACGTCATCATTAAATCACCTATTGGCCACTTTGTGGGGGACCTTTAGAGAAACTAGTCATGCGCTAGCTCAAACCCATGAAATATTTGCCTAGCAAAAGAAAAAGCAAGCTGACTTTAGGAATAAATGACTCAGATACCACCAGTTTTCACCTTGGCACTCCTTGAGCTCCCAAGTTCTTTGGAGCTTACAGATGGTCTTAATTAAAAACAAGTAGTTTCTAATTTACAGCACAGGAAACATTTTGAATTTGTTGTTGAAGCAGAGTTAGTGGAACCTAGTAACCCCAATCTAACCCCAGACAACTACCTGCATGACTTTAATTCATTTGTACAGATTCCTGATGTGTTCATAAGTCTTTTTTATTGCAAAGTATAATACCTTCTATTGCAGTTACACTTATAAAAAAGAAAAAAAAGTTGACAGAAAGGCACCATCTCACATCTTGACTTTTTCCACCTTGTGTCCTTGAGTTGCATCAAGCTTGCGATAGGAGACTACGATCAAGACTCCTGTGCTGTACATTAATGGCTCGTGGGTTTCACCTTTCTTATGTACCACATTCTCTAAATGTGACTTCAGTGTCGTGAGCCTTTATAAAGTGGAATGTTGCTTGCTTTGCTCACACTTGTAAGTTTGTCATCCAGTTTTTCCTACAAACACTCCAATAGCCTCTGTGTTTCACAGCCATGTTTCCCCCACTTTACATCATTTGTTTAACAAGAAGTCAATTCTGCCAACCACTCTTTTAACAGCCTATTCTGCTTTAAATTATTTAGCCTCATTTTTTTTAAGGCCAAGCCTAACCTTGGAATAATGAACATCCTTAACCCATATGCACTCCACTTCACTCCTTGCAATAAACATACACTCCAGCACACAATCTGTCAAAGTTTATCAGGAGGTGAGGGAATGAGGTTGAAGGTCAAGTTAAGCATGGTAGCTTTATAGTCTGGGAGACGAGCCAACATAAGTGTTCAGAAGATGGAGCTTGAACCGGTCAAGGCTTATAGTACAATCCTAGTAGATCAAAATCACATACTATTTTGAATGACTCTCCCTTTCTTACACAAAACTCTCATTCTATGTAAAAGGTGCCTTCATATTGACATTATTTACATTTAGATACCAACACTTTTATGAAAATAAACTGAGGTGACAAGCTTTTTCTTTCATGTTTTTTAACTGTTATTTCTAGAGTTCAAGAAGTTCTTTATGCATAGTAGCTATTCATCTTCAACTTAGCAAATGTACTTACATTTCACTTATGTTAAATTTTATCAAACATATTTACAGTATAAAATATGATGTTTTGGTGTTTATATACATAAATGATTACAACAGTCATGCCAATTAATATCCATCATCTCAACTAGTTCTCTTTGTGTGTACATGTCTGGTAGGAACACCTAAAATCTACAATCTACAATACAATATTATTAACTTTAGTCATCATGTTGTGCATTAAATCTCTAGACTTATTCTTCCAACAAAACTGCTATTTTGTACCCTTTGATATACATCTTCCTCTATTTCTTTCATAAAGTTAAAAAAAACTTTAAGCAGTTTTCAATATCTTTAAAAACTTCATCTTCTTGGAAGGAGAACCTCATTGTTATACAGAATACAAATATGATGTTGTAATGAGAAAAAAAAGTGTGCCACATTAGATTGGATAGAGAGAAAGGATTGGGAGAGGAGGGGAGGAGTAGGGAGGATAGGAAGGGCAGCAGAATAGAATAGACAATATGATTGATGTATGTACATTCCATGTATGTATTATATGTCAAAATACATTCTGCTGTCATGTATGACTAAAAAAAATAAAAATAAATCGTATGGTAAAAAAAAACTTCATCTTCTTGATATCAATTATCCTACTTAAAATATTATTTTAACTTTCATATTTACAGGCTAAAATTTTTCAAGGTAGGAGAGGAGAAAAAATAGGAGCAAAAGGAGTATCTCCTTCAAATTAAGCTTCAGCTCTTTTTGACTCCATGAGTCTTCCTGCCATCAATACCCATGAAAGGAACTGTTCTGGGAACTTGGAAGGAAAAAGTCGACAAACTAGCTCTGCTTCTGGGAGGAGAGGGGCTTCTGGTGCAGCTATAACTGTGACCAGAGCTCTACAGGACCAGATAGGTACTCTTTATTTTAAAAGGAACAGTTTTTTGAAACCTGTACCCAATTTGTAGGGTTCAAATTTAACTCTACTAAAATGGAGAAGAGCCACAAAGATGATTAAAGGGTTGGAAAGTAATATCTATTGGAAAAGATTAAAGGAACTGGGATTATTCCGCCTGGTGAAGAGAAGACTGACGGATGATTTAATAACATTCTTAAAGTATTTGATCAGTTATTCCAGTGACCAGCTGTTCTCTATCTACAAGAGTACAGAACCAAAGGAAATAGTCTTAAATTCCAAGATGAAGAACTTAGGTTAGATCTAAGAAAGATTTCTTTGAGTGTGGAGTTACTGAATATTGGAATGGAATATTCACTCTAAAGTCTTTAAATGTGACACAGATTACATCTTCCCGTCACAGGGATTTGTGGTGTTGATGGAAGATAGAAGGGATAAATCCTCTCACATCCCATGTATACCTATAAAAATCTATGATTTTGGAGTCACATTCTCTTATGTCTACTTTCATAGACAATTACTTATGGAAGAAATTACCAGAGGCAGTGAAGTTATATGCCAAAGACTAAAAAGTCTGGTAGATAGAAGTTCTTTTTCTATATAAAAGATTCTTAGACTTTATATACAACAGACCTAGACTCCAGACACCAACCCACCTTGTTGATCATTCAATCATACACAAATACTTTCCTCTTCACCTGTCCTGGAATAAGCAGAGAGATAATAAAGGAAACAGACACAGACTTGTTTTCCTTATTATGAAAAACAGCCCCCAAATAGACACTTAACCCCCAAAGTCAAGGTAAACAGGGCATGCACAACAGAAAAGAACAGAATCTCCAGCAGGATTATCTGTTTTCCTTTTCAATACTTTGTTGTCCATTGAAATCTTAAGAAAGCAGGACAATAATATCTATTCAGCTCAAAGAATATGTCAGGGAAGTTCTGTCACCTGGCAGGGATTCCTATGATTGTGCTGCGTTCATTTAAATATACTCACAGAACCCCACTCTTCTATTGCAGTAATTTGCAACAATTTCAAAGGAGCTTGCAAAGTGAATAAAAAGGAGTCAAAAACATCTGCAATTCCAGTCGCTTGAGCCTTAATTCACAGACAGCCGTTCTGAGAATAACTACCCAGACCTGGTCATTTTCTGCTGTGCTGCACATGAAAGGCCTCTGATGGCTTTTTTAAAAAATACCCCTTCTTCACTTGAGTGATTCAATAACGGTAGCATTTGCAATGCAATCCCTAAAACAGCTTATGTAACTAAACACTTACAATTATACTCAAAATTAAGGGTCTAGGCAATGTGTTGTCTCACAGAATATTTGATGAAGGACGTGAATCAAATCTTTTAAAGGAATTCCTAGGCCTCTGGTAATATAATACATGACAAATGTGTTCACCTTGTGAAAAAAAAAATTGTATCTTGATTTGACCATTTAATATCTTTGTATTTATATTCATGTTGTCTGTATTAAAGTAACCATACACTCAAAATCATTTAATAGTAGGCATCCATGTTATCTGATTTTAGAAAACTTTCAAGTTGCTCAATATAGCACTATAATCAGTATGGCTAAGACAAGATTTGAGAGTTCAGTTATAATCACATCTTAGGAAGAGGTTAGGTGATAATATCATATCATTTCTTATCCAAACTAAGGTCCTTGTAAGAATGAAGGGACTCTATTAATAATTATACTAGAACAGTAGGTAAAACCCAGAACCATCCTAGGCAAACTAGGAATTATGGACACAGCTATCAAAAAAAGCAACATGGTCCAATTTATTACATCCAAACAGGAACCTGCAAAGTCTCCAGGATGTGGCCCTGGGTTAGAGCTGGTACTCAGGAGATAATTAACTGGTATGAAGGCGTGGAAAGAAAGCTTATTTTGAAGGTCAAAGCATCCATTGACAGGCCAACCCAGAGAAGCCAGCAATAATTGAGGCCCAACCTGAAATAACAGAGGTATCCAACCATATGTGTATAGTGATGAGAGAAGAAAAGAAATACTCTGCTCCCAGAGGAGCAGAGAACACAATCAGCAAGCCCCAGTTTTTTGTTTTGTTTTTTTTTTTAAAGAGAGAGAGAGAGAATTTTAATATTTATTTTTTAGTTATCGGTGGACACAACATCTTTGTTTGTATGTGGTGCTGAGGATCAAACCCGGGCCACACGCATGCCAGGCGAGCGCGCTACCACTTGAGCCACATCCCCAGCCCAAGCCCCAGTTTTGACTGGAATTCTAGGACTGAACTAGTCATCCAATCACTCCACAGTATTCTGTGGACACCTACTATGACCAAACTCTGTTAACCCTGGTTTCAGGGACTGAGGAACGAGACAACACCAGTGGATACAAGCACAGGGTATCAGCTAAACACACAATAGATAATAATTTACCAAAACTACAGTACAAAGTAATGATTAAATCTGAAAAATGAAGACAGATGCCTTATGCTAAGAACCATGGCACAGAAATAGGACAGAATTTCAGCTAATATAACTGCAGCCTAAAGGTAGCAGCAAGAATGGTGCAACGACTAGAGACAGGTACATATTGATACCATATGATCAGGACTTGTCCCAGGGGGTGGGGGTCAGGGGCAGGGTTAGGCCTACTGATGGAAGGGAAGGGGGCTTTGCCCTCAGGAGGAGAGGTCTCCAAAGTCTGGGGCTGACAGTTAACTGTTTTCAATTGATGATCTTCCAGTTGCTTCTCACTAAACAACAAAAAATATTTGAAAAAGAACGGTACACAAAATAGAAAGACTAACAGCAATAAGGGCGTCCAAAGTAGCAAGAAATTGTCTGTTAGGCATGAAAACAGACACTATTGCAACAGATATTTCAAATTCCCAAAGGCTGCCCAGAAGTAACATTTTAAAAAACAGTGATTTTTATTATCAATATTCCAACTGTCCTCCAGATATTACACACAAATACCAATAACTAAATACAGTAAGCAGAAATATTAAATGCAGCTCCTATGTCTATACAGTAAGAATCATGGCAGAGCTGGAGAACAACTAATTCTAGCAGTAAGTGAATAATTAAAGTAAAAATAAGCTCTGGAGACTAAATCATTTTTATTCATATCAAGAAAATTCAGATCACTGAATGTTCAAACAATGTAGAGGGAATAAATGGCATATTAATGGGTGATTAATGAGTCCTCTATCACATCTCAAGGCATTCTTGTTTTCCACGAAGCAATTTGAAATCCCACAGTGTGAACTTCCCTGCCAAATTTATGATAATCAGTATATCTATTTTTTAATAGATGAATGAAAATATTTCTGAATAAATATCCAAATAACAACAATTTTATATTTTAGGATTAAATTTTATTCCAATTTAATTATTCTACAGAATTGATACTATTATGTCATCCTCTTTCTCCCATTAGAAATTCCTCCATTAAATGTCATTGATTTACTTATTCATTTTACAAAACGATTGCAGCAGGTGTCTACTGTGGAGTCTGAAGGATGGAAAGATGAGACCAAACATGAGTCTGCTTTCAGGAAGGTCACATGGAAAGTGCACATACAGGAGCATTGACTGCAAGGCAGACCAAAGGTGCTCCAATGGTTCAGGTGATGAAGAAGTTATTTCTAAACAGGAAGACCAGCATCTGAACGAGGCTCTGAAAGATGGAAATAAAGCCAGGCACACACCTGTAATCCCAGCTGTCCAGGAAGCTGAGGCAGGAGGATCACAAGTTCAAGGCCAGCCTGGGCAACTTAATAAGACTCTGGCTCAAAAGAAAATAAAAAGGGCTGAGGCTCAGTGGTGTGGCACATACTTGCTAGCATGCTCAAGAACACGGGTTTGTTGCCTAGCCCCAGGTAGTGGAGAGTAAGATGGAAATAAAAGTGAATGTAATTAAAGACCTAAATGAGAAGACTTGACATTGATGTATTACAGATTAGCTGGGATACATGGTACAGGGAAAAAGAGATAAAGAAAGATGAGCCTGGAAACATGGAAAGAGCCTGATGAAGGCCTGGACTGTCAGGTAGGGAAAGGGAAAAAGAAGGAAGTCAATTTGTTTTTAATCAGTAAAACAAACAGCAATAAAGACCAACTGAAAGACTATTAGACATACTAGCCTACAAGTGGTTATTTGAGCCTGAATAATTGCAGAGGCTTTAAAACTAATGAATGTAATAAATTATAGAAAAGGAAGACCTTGATGATGTTAATGCAAAAGTAAAAATCAATTTACAGGTAACAGGAAGAGCAGACTTAGAAGATGAAGTTAGTCTTGGACATACTGAGTATAAGGTGAAATGAGGCATTTTATATGGGATAACCACCAGCCAGTTAAAATACCAGACGCCAACTCAAAAGCTCAGAACTGAAAGTAAAACTTGGGGATTCATCAGAATAGAGGACACCAAGAAACATACAAAGACATAAGAGAAAAAAAATAAAAAATTGTGGGTTTCTTTTAGCCAGCACATAAAGGGGGGCCAGAGGGAGAGATAAGAATAAGAAGAGATCAAGGAAGTTGACTGTCAAGGGAAGTTAAGAGAAAGAATCTATGCAGAAGGAAGTCTAGTACACAGAGTCAATGCTGAAGAGAGTGAAAAAGACCTAAAAAATGCCACATTTGTTCCACAAACCAATATGAGTGCATTGGTAGGATGATAACTACCTTCATTCTCCAGTCCTTACCCAGAGTAATTTGAAACCTTTTATTCTTCACTGGCTTGTTCAAACTTAGAAGTAGTCGAGAGAAGGTAAATGTACCATTTTGTCAGACTCTCACTATTTCCATCGGTTTATTCAACAAAGGCAAAGGTTTATTTTGCTGACAAACATGCAGAATGTATCTTGATCCTACAGGAAGGTTGAAATCTCTGGTGATTATCTGGGCAGTTGTGTGGAACAAGGTCTCTGCCCCAGAAACTGATTCAATTAGCAGCAATGAAGACACGAGATCTACAATGGTGACATACTAGGTCCGACACACCCTGCTTGCTTCCATGGACATAGTATTTCACACTAATGATCAGCACCTCCTTATTTTCGTAACTGGCTTGAAATTAAGCATCCACCAATCTCCACCCATGCAATGCAATAAAGCCATGCTACAGCACGAGTCACCTCCCAGCTGCCAGCCTACCCCCTCCCATTCCCTGCAAAGGATCATCTGTTGGGCAGACATCAATCCTACTCTCTCAAGAACAGCTGATTAGTGAGGGGTGGGTGAAATAGCCACCCGGCAGCTGCACCATTTTTCAGGGACAAAGCATGATGGTTAATGTTTATGAGAAGATAAATACAGAGAAACTAAGCAGTTAAAGCCCTTGGTAAGTACAGAAGCACTGCTCAACTTGGCTCCTGAGCAAAAATATTCCAATAACTTTTCTGACATCATTCATATAAGAAAGACAGTTGGCCAGTGGCATACAATTTTAAGTGTTATATGCACTTATTCATCATACACTTATTCAACACCTACTAGAGGACAGATATTATAGAAAAGACTAAGATATTTTAACCACCTTGACTAATTCATATACATGGAAGAAACTATTACAGAATATTCCTTTTGTTCAAATCCAGATGGGCCTTAAAGAGCCCAGCTCTTATGCCAGCTCCTCTGGGAAGGTTTTCTGAAGTCTTCCCAGGGAAAAGTAACAACTCTCCTCCTTCAATTCTCATAGCAATCTATTTAGACCTCTTTTGTGGAACGTGGTGATTATCCTACGTTGTAATTCTTTACGTGTGTCATCTCCTAATAGACTATAAGTAACTTAAAGCCAAGATTCATGTCATCCTAACATCCCCATTATCTTCATGTTCCCCAGAGCACAAAGCAGTTCCTTGCATAATGAGTGAATTAATGAACTATCTCTCCTCCACCTTGGCCCAACACAGATTAGATGCTTGGGGCTGAAAGCATTATCTTATTCTCTACAGCTCAAATCAAATTAAAAATCTAAAAATGGAAACAAAAATTTAAGAAAATTTATATATGAGTGCATTATAGTAAATCATCATAATTCCAACATCAATAAATGAATCTAGGACACCTGGATCAAGACAGGATTTAACATCACTTTTGCATCTGTTAAAGAGTCTTCAAAAATGAAATAAAAAGTCACAGAAGTAAATGTTCATGACCTACTTAACATTCTAGGTGAACTGTTCTTAAGAATTTTTTAACATTAATTACACTTATATCTCATGTATTCATGAAAACAAGTCCAATGAGATTTCTACTTGCCTCTATCAACAATTTCCTTGTTAGCAAGGAAATTGGGTTACTGCATTTACTTGAAATACCTTTTTTAAATATGCTTACTTCTAAATAATTCATATAGTTTGCTAGCTTACCCCCACTCACTTCAAATGCTTGAATTTAGCAAAAGAAAACTTCATATTTTTGAGATAACACTGAAGCACTTAGTGACTACGCTAAATAAATGAGAGAGGGGAATCGAAACCTTTATTTTTTCTGGAGGGGATGGGCAACTAATAGTAAAGGGGTGAAGTATAATGAAAAGAGAAATTGGTTAGGAGTGTACAGAACTGGATTCTAAGCCCCTGCTTATCTGAAGGAGCACTGTGTCCTTAGACAAGAAATTTAAATTTCCCAGGTCTGTTCCCTTTTCTACAAAAACAGATAATGACTACTGATCATTTTGCTGTAAAATAAGATAACAATAGTCATCAATATGAATTGCATAAAGTTAACATGATTTCAAAAATATTAAAGACAACATTTCAGGAGAGGTAAAACTTCTAATCATATATATTAGGAATTTCCAGAGAAACAGAACCAACAGGATATACAGACAGATACACAGACACAGAAGAGACAGGGAAGATCACTTGTGAGGAACTGTTTCATATAATTATGGAAGCTAAAAAGTTCCAGATCCCAAGATCTGCAGTAAGCCAGCTGGAGAACCAAAAGAGCTCATGGTATAGTTACAGTGTAAGTCCTAAGGCCTGAGGACCAGAAGAACCAATCACATAAGTTCAAGTCTGAGTCTGAAAGAAGAAAAAACACCCTCAGCATCAACTTGAAGACTGGCAGAGGGAATGAATTCTCTGCCTTTTTATTCAACTCAGGCCTTTCAATGGATTGGGAGAGGCTCACGTTGAAAAGGGAAATGCTTTACCAATTTGGACACACCTAGAATAATGTTTAACCAAATATCTGAGCATTCTGAGACCAAGACAAGTCAAATTGACATTAAGTGGTCACAGATCCACCCTTTTCAACCTATATGCATCTCCTAAGCCATACTCATATCTAAAAAAGACAATAACAAGGTCCTAATTGCACCTAATGAGAGACCTATCCTGTGTACAACTGAAAACACATCAACCATTTCTCCAGAAGAGGAGATAAACTCCTTGAGTAGTATTTGTGTCTTCTTCCTGATGTCATAAAATTTAATACTTATAAATTAAATACTTAATACTGTGACTTTAGGAGAAAAAAACATTTAATATGTTTATATAAACACACATATTCATAATGAAATAAAGAGGAAATACTAGTGGCAATTATAATTCTTATTTCTGTATTTGGTCTTATGTTCCTATCCAGTATTTATAGTTACATTCTTCCACTGACCAGTCTGTATTCCGTTTGTCTCAGCAAACACACCAACCAGTTGTGGTTTTTTTTACCTGGTATGGTGACCCAAATCTTCATTCCTCAAGAGTCTGGGCCATTCGTAGTTTTGCCTGCATTGGGTTGTTGTAGTTTTCCACTGATCTTAATCACAGGGCATGGCAATAGTAAGAGACACGCTAAGGGATCTCCTATATTCCAGGCATATTCTTCCCTCTCTTGTGTGGTAGCAAACCAATTTCCCTTTGGTAGCCATGATCAATCATCCTAGCCAGGCACAGTAACTCCCTTCTTTGCCTGGGATTTAGAGACATGAGAAATTGAAAGTGATCAGGGAGCTGTATTAACTTTCATTTCAATGGAATCATTGTTGTTGTGTCTCCTGGTTGAAGCATTCCTCCATTTGGAACTAAGACCTCAAGACCAGCAGAGCATAAGGTCATGGGAACAGGAAGAAAAAATTTTGTTAGAGGTCACTAGCAGTAATAGTGAGTGTTGTCACTACCATTTGCACCCCTTGATTCTTAGACCCATAAATTCTAGCTATGAGATAAACAGCACCAAACGGGAAATACTGATTCAGAGCACCACAATCTTCTAGAAAACCTTACCCAGCTTTCAAAGTTATTTCCACCTACCTGGCAATGTAATCAAGTCTTCAAAAAAAGCTATTCTACCCTCAAATTAAGCCAGCAGCTTCAGGATGTTAGGGGTCATGGTCAGAACAGTGAATTCCATGAACATGGGCCTTTGAAACCCCCAGTTCTTCTGTGAAGTGAGTCCCTCCACCAGAAGAAATGCTTTTTCAATTCCACAATGGCAGATAAAGCATTCTATAAGTCCATGGATGGTAGTTTAGCAAAAGCACTGAAAGCAGGAACAGCCATATCCAGGCTAAACTTTAATTTCAGTAACAACAAAATTCTCCTTTCATGATGGAAGTGGTCTAATGAAATCAGTTTGCCATCAGGCAGGTGGCACATCACCCTGGGGAATGGTGATATATTAGGTTCTCACTACTGGTCTCTGCTACTGGCTGATTGGTCAGTCAGCAATGGCTACTGCTAGGTCAGCCTTGGTGAATAAAAGTCCATGTTGCCCTGCGTAACTTTTACCCTTTCCTCTGTGGCTATTTTGCTAATGAGTCCACTGGGCAAGAACAAGTTTGGCTGGAGAAAGAGGATGACTGGTATCCACAGACAGGACCTTCCTATCACTTGATTTTTAAAATCGTCTTCTCCCGAGGTCACCCTTTGGTGAACAGTCACATAGGGAACACATATCTTCATGTGTTTTGCCCATTTTGAGAGGTCTGTCCACATACCTCTTCCCCAAATTCCCTTGTCACTATTTTCCAATCAGGTTCCTTCCAAGGAACATTCCTAACAAACCATCCAACCAAATCACTGACCACAGCTCATGAATCTATGAATCCACATCTGGCCATTTCTCCCTCTAAGAAGTTCACAGCTGGGTGCATTGCTCAACGTTCTGCCCGCTGGAAAATTTCCCTACACCTATGTTCTTCTGGGGTGTCCTGGAAAGGGCTAAAGTGCTATAGCCATCCAATTTCACATGGTGCCTAAGTATCCTGCAGAACCATCAATAAAGCAGGCCCACATCTTCTCTTCCTCTCTCAAGTGATCATAAAAAACTCACCATCAGGCCATAGGTGCAGGATAGGAGGAAGAAGACAGTATGGTAGGGGTTGGTGACATAGGCATTTGGGCCACTTCTTGTAATTTATTTGTACCTTATCGGTATTGTTGGAAATAGAGTCAGTCACGTCTTTAAATAGAATCTGATTACAGAATAAATTCCAGAAACTCAGAAGCAATTCAGAAAGCCATCCTTAACACTCTGTTGCTCTAAAACCACTCTTGGTACCAAATCTGTACTTGTCAGGGCTCTCCAGAGAAACAGAACCAACAAATTTGTATACCCGCATGTTTAAAATAAAGAATTGGCTCATATGATTATGGAGGCTGAGAATTCTCAAAATTTACAGTTAGCAAGTTGGACACTCAGGAAAGTAGGTAGCATAATCCCATTCTGAGTCCTGATAGCTTAGAATCAGGAGAACTAATGGTATTAGATACAGTCTGAGACTGACTCCAAGTTTGAAAGCAGGAAAAGATCTATGTCCCAGCCTGAAGACAGGCAGAAAGAATATATTCCCTCTTTCTCTGCCTGTTTGAACAAAGGTAAGCCCTCCAATGGGATGGATGAGGAGGCACACACATATTAAGGAGGACAACTTCTTTACAGTCTACTGATTTAAATGTTAATCTCCTCCAGAACACTCTCACAGACACACCCAGAATCATGTTGAACCAAATATTTAAGTACCCCACCTCCTAATTAAGTTGACACCCAAAATTAACCATTACATCATTGTTTAAAAATTCTTTAACATCTCATTTCTCAAATTGTTTTTCCTCACACGCACTCTAAAATCCATCCTTTGAACAATAATGAATAATAACAAATTTTTTAAAAGAAAATGTTCCTTTTTATAGGATTTTTAAAATATATAATTTGTTTTTAAAGAGGAAAGAAACCCAAACCCCTGATGGATCCCTCCAGCAAGGTGTGGTACAGCTAATTTTATGTCACCAGAGGTAGGAAAAACATGTGTTAACATTTCTTTATCATTATCATAATTAATATTTGTCAGGGGACATATAATTTAAATGTGCTTTCAATATCCATACTTAACTTGATCCTCAAAACAATCCTATGTGGAAGGCAAAATATCATTATTACTATTGTCATTATTCATTTTGTTTGCTGAAGAAATTGTGGCTTATTTAAAGTCACAAAGCTAGAAAGGCTCCCTTTGCATAATAGAAATAACAGGGTGCTATGGATACATGCATGTATGTTTACATATATGTGTATGTAAATATAAACTTATAAATTTCTCTATGTAGGATATATTAAATATATGCCCCTCATTTTAACCAACCCTGGGTTATAAACTTGAACAAAAGAATAATAGACATTCTATCCCCCACAATGTCTATACAAGTGCCCTTCAGATAGTAGATAGTAAATAAATTTTGGATAAATTAACCTGAATTCAATGAGTTTTCTTTGAAAAGCTGGCCTGTTATCATATTTTGATCAATAAGCTTGAAAATGAAACACACTTGCCCAGCACAGAGATTTTTCTAGTTTTTTTGACAGGGTTTTCAAACTAAAATATATATTAATCTTTAAAAAGACTTCTATATCTCTTGAGAAAAGAAAAGGAAAAAAAATAGCATGTGTTGGGCTTCTACAACACACCAAGCACTGTGCTAAGTGTTTTACAAAATTATCTTAGTTCAAAAACCACTCATGCAAATGCAAGGCTAACAAAATCCCACTCAGCATGGATGAATGGAAGCAATCAGGCAAAAAGGTGTTGTCTCGTGAAATCTGGCAGTTGAAATAATAAAAAATAAATAAAAAATAAAAGTAAGAGCCTGCTTGGGTGGGAAAATGCCTCTTCTCGAGTGAAATTTTTACTTGATGGGAAAGCTCTTGTCACTGGGTGCCATAAGAATATGACCTCAGCAAAAATTCAGAGCTTAGCCATAATGAAAATCATTTTGCTCATCAATAGTAATTTTTGTAATATTTAAACTCAGATCTTTCAAGGTTAACTTCATCTTATATTGCAAATTAATTTAAAAATAAAACCTTAAATCATAAAAAAAAAAGCCACCTGGCTACAATAAACCCAGACCCCACTGAAGTTGAAAATTTGGTGCAAAGCACATAGGCCTCCTAATTTAGAGGCTTTCCAAATTTATTTTAACTGTTGCTCCAAAGCCATGGCTCTCTCCTAAGCAGAGTAACTCAAACTGGGAAAGAGGACGCATATTTGTGGTTGGAGAGACTACCTGGAGAATCTAAATGTGCATCCCCTTCTCTCCTCTCCACAAATATGAGAGAGCCTCCCAAATGGGAGATAACTGCTCTTTCATTCACTGAAACAATTATTATTACTATACCTAGGTTGCTTTTAAAAACTATTTACCATTTTAGGGTTTTCCCCTAAACCAGGAAAACAAATGGAAGCTGATGAAAAAAATAAAATAGGAACAACAAATTCCTGTCTTTAAAAACACCTAGAAACTTCAAAATACTCATGCTTTCTCAAACAAATGTATCCCACCATAAACATGCTCTAATAAAATTTGCTTTGAGTTTACAAAACATTAAAGTTTCAAATCTATACTGCTCTTGCTGGGCATGGACCCACATATATAATCTCAGCCAGTTGGGAGGTGGAGACAGGAGAATCACAAGTTTGAGGCCAGCCTCAGAAATTTAGAGAGGCCTTAACCAACTGAGTGAGACCCTGCCTTAAAATAAAAAATAAAAAGGTCTGGGGATATGGCTCAGTGGCAAAGTACCTCTGGGTTCAATTC
Organism: Marmota marmota marmota; assembly: GCF_001458135.2. NCBI lineage: Eukaryota > Metazoa > Chordata > Mammalia > Rodentia > Sciuridae > Marmota > Marmota marmota. The sequence continues at coordinate 38,815,027 of NW_026000057.1, forward strand.
CTAGTCAAAAACAACAACAACAACAACAACAAAAAAAAATCCTGAAGTCAGAAGTCACAACTCGAATTTAGAATGGAATATACTTAGTTGTCACATCATCTGTTCATCTCTGCTAATGTCACCTCCTCCCATGTGAACCTGGAAACTTTCAAAAGGAGCCACAGAGAGAAACAACACATAACCAGGCAGGGTGGCACACACGTATAATCCCAGTCACTGAGATTTAAATGTTAATCTTCTCTAGAAAACTCTCATAGACATGCCCAGAATCATGTTGAACCAAATATTTTAGTACCCCACAGTCCAGTCAAGTTGAGACCAAGACAGGAGAATGGCGAATTCAAAGCTAGCCTCAGCAATTTAGTGAGGCCCTAAGCAACTCAGCAAGACTCTATCGCTAATTAAAATATAAAACATAAAAAAAGGGCTGGGGATGTGGCTCAGTAGTTAAGCACCCCTGGGTTCAATCCCCATTTACCGAGAGAGAGAGAGAGAGAGAGAGAGAGAGAGAGAGAGACAACACACAAATATGACCATTGTAAGCCTCTTTTTGTGTGTTTCTGAATGCGTTTAGGTATTGATTTAACCTAGATGGGAAAACAAGAGTTCACCAAATTGTTTTCAAGTAGGCTTCTGAATCAAGGACCTAGGAATTAAACAAGAGACACTGCACCTATTAGAAGAAAAAGTAGGACCAAATCTCCATCATGTCGGAATAGGCCCCAACTTCCTTAATAAGGTTCGTATAACACAAGAATTAAAATCAAGATCAATAAATAGGATGGATTCAAACTAAAAAGCTTCTTCTTGGCAAAAGAAACAATCAGTGAGGTGAATAGAGAGCCTACATCTTGGGAGCAAATTTTTACCACTCACATCAGATAGAGCACTAATCTCAAGGGTATATAAAGAACTCAAAAAGTTAAACACCAAAAAAACAAATAGTCCAATCAATAAATGGGCGAAGGTCCTGAACAGACACTTCTCAGAAGAGGACATACAATCAATCAACAAATATATGAAAAATGTTCATCGTCTCTAGCAATCAGAGAAATGAAAATCAAAACTACTCTAAGATTTCATCTCACTCCAGTCAGAACAAACGGGCTGGGGTTGTGGCTCAGGGGCATAGGGCTTGCCTAGCATGTGTGAGGCACTGGGTTCGATTCTTGGCACCACATATAAATAAATGAATAAATAAAGGGTTCACCAACATCTAAAAAAAAAAAAAGAATACAAACAATAAGTGCTTGCGAGGATGTAGAGGAAAAGGCACACTCATACACTACTGGTGGGACTGCAAATTGGTACAGCCAATATGGAAAGCAGTATGGAGATTCCTCGGAAAGCTGGAAATGTAACCACCATTTGACCCAGCTATCCCTCTCCTTGGTCTATACCCAAAGAACTTAGAAACAGCATACTACAGGGACACAGCCACATCAATGTTTATAGCAGCACAATTCACAATAGCTAAACTGTGGAACCAACCTAGATGCCCTTCAGTAGATGAATGGATAAAGAAAATGTGGCATATATACACAATGGAATATTACTCGGCAATAAAAGAGAATGAAATCATGGCATTTGCAGGTAAATGGATGGAGTTGGAGAATATAATGCTAAGTCAAGTTAGTCAATCCCCAAAAAACAAATGCCAAATGTTTTCTCTGATATAAGGAGGCTGACTCATAGTGGGGTTGGGAGGGGGAGCATGGGAGGAATAGACAAACTCTAGATAGGGCAGAGGGGTGGGAGGGAAGGGAGGGGGCATAGAGGTAAAAATGATGGTGGAATAAGATGGACATCATTACCCTAAATACATGTATAAAGTAGCATTCTGAGGCTATATTGCCAATAATTTGCAAAATAAAACTTGATCTATAATTAAGTGGTATGTTTTTTTCCATTGAGCAAATGTGGAGGCATTTAAATTCGCTAAAATTCACCTTGGACAAGGTACATATGATTCCAACTGCCTTGGTCCTTAAGTGATCTCTGAGACATCTCAAACTAGGGTTCACATACCCCAGCAGAAAGGAGTTACCCATAGCACCAACATCTTACACACTCCTGAAACACCTCTTTCACCTGAATGCTTGAATGTTCATGATCTTAAAAGTTTTTAATTTATCTTAAAAGAAACATGGAACAGAAAAAAACAATCAGGGATAATGATTAAAGAAGTTCCAAATCCAATTTCACAGAAGCCTCATTTCTAGACCAGTGTTTGGTTGACATAATGTTAACACTCACATAACTTTTGTGGAAAACATGGTGAAAGTCCTAGGAACTAAAAAAGCCTAAGTTTGATCTCTGATTTGCCACTATCATTACTGAGTCTTTAGTACCTTTGAATCTTCAGGCCTCAGTTTCTTCTTCTATAAAACAAGGTGGTTGTACAGGTTCATACAAAAAAAACCTCTTCTTATTTCTGAGATTAGAGAGCGAAAATTAAGTGTTCTTACCACAAAAATGAAAATTATGTGAAGTAATGCTACATTAATAAGCTGGATTTAATTAGTCCACAATGTATACATCCTTCAAAACATCATGTTGTACATGATAAATACATATGATCTTATGTCAATTTTAAAACAAATAAATTTGAAAAAAATTTACCTTTGAGATACTAAAGTTCAAAAAAGTAAATCAAATTTGGGGACAGTTTTGTGTAGATAATTCCCACAATTCCTAACAAGAACTCACCTAACTTGACCATATTAACTAGTTCTCCTTAGAAGTTTACCTAGGTTCACCTATCTACCACATTGACCAGCTCTCCTTAGCAAGTTTATCTATCTCATCTACAAAAAAAAAAAAAGTGGTTCATACCATTCTGTATAAGCCAGCGTCTGCTGAGATAAATTCTTTACACAATAGCATCTGCTCAAGCAAATGAAATTCCAACTCTAATTGCTACATAAAATATCAATCATTATATCATTCTTAATATCTGTACAAATAAAATTTCTAGATATGTAAGGGATTTGGAAAATTTTATATTTCATATATCATATTCCCACAGCTTGTCTTCATGCTGCACTTAAGAATCCAATTTGAAGATAAATTTTCACCCCCCCATCTGAAGTGCAATTTCACATCAAACCAGTTTATTATTACATCTCTTTGTAGTTCACGTCTTATATTTTTTAGAGTATTAACTCATTCCATGTTTAAAACAGAAAGACAATCATTGTGCTCTTTATCTATGAAAGATGATAATGTGCAGTTTAACATCTGGTAAGCAAAGAAAATCAGAAGACTACTTCTGTTAATGCAGGAAGAGTCTCCATCAGGGAAATGACTTGAACTAAAGAGAAATATTTGGATAGAAGGAAAGGAAAAAAGAAAAACACATAAAATTTGTCAAGGGCCTGTTGGGTCTTGAGCCTTTTTCCTAGACTCATTTAGGGTTCATTTAGGTAGGTATTATTCTAATTTATAAATTAACAAACTAACATCAAAGACATTGTTACTCCACAACCAAAAATTCTATAGTTGGGATTCAAGCCCAGCAAGGTCTTCCTCCAGGAGGTGAAAGGAATTGAACAGCATATCCACTCTACAATGAGGTGGGTATGTAAACCAAAAAGGAATGGATCCCAGATTGAGATGCTAGATCCCAGGTTGAGATGTACTTCAGAAAAGAACTCCAAAGGAGGAATCAGGGAAAAGGAGAACCAACTTGTAACAATGATCTCCAACATAAAGAAGGAAAGAGAATTTCAAAGGAAGGATAGTTGAAAATGTTAACCATGAGGAACTTGGTTAATTATGAGAACAGACTGACCACCTGTTAATGAGATCACCATTAACCCAAGTAAGCACTATAAATCATTTGTGATGCCTCCTTCTCCCTCATCAAGTAAGTAGTAACAGAGCTCAGCTGAATTTCCTTTACAGCCCTCTCCTTCTATTTCTCCTGCCCTCGGCCTCATCAGAATCATCATTTCACCATTGAGCAACTGCAGTAGCCTGGTCTCACCACTTCCAGTTGGTGCCCTGGTCCATTCATACATCACACTTTGTAACTTTCTCTAAAATAGTTTTGGCCACATTAGTCTTCTGTGCAGAATTCAACATGGTTTTGCACCAACCATACAAAACCCATCCATACAGTCTCTTCCACTATCCACATGCATTTTTACATTTGAGCTGCTCCCCATTATGCCCTAGTCAAACTTAAGAGCTCTATGACCGTGACCTTCTGCAAGTTATTCTTTCTATACCTCAGTTTAGTTTGTAAAATGGAAACAATAGTATTCTGAAAATAAAACAGCATGTGTAAAACACTTAAAAAACAGGGCCTATGTGATTAAATAGACACTCAATAAATGTTGATTACCATTATTAATGAATTATTGAAAAATAATTCAATTACTATTATTACCTTGTCAGCAAAATATTATACAATCCCTCAACAGAAATGCTGTTAACAATTATAATAATGGCAGTGTTGGCATCAAGGTAATGTGACTTTCAAGTTATGCTTTTAACCACTATACTATCACCTCATTTTTGTGGTTTGAATCTGAAATGGCACCTCAAAGCTCATGTGTTAAAGCCACCCTTTCCAAGGCATCTTCTCTGAACCTTCTAGCTAAATTGCCTACCAAATTTTGAATTCCATTCACATTTTACCTTTATTTTTATGTGGCACTTACTAATTTATTGTTAGTAAATTTTAACCCACTCTATTTTCATATCACTTAAAATTTATAAATCAGCTACTTATGTCTTATCTCTCTGGCTAACTCCCTTGAGGACAGGAATTGTGATTTACTCCCTGCCCTTATACACTGCTGTGCACAGGGTAGGTCCTATCAAGAGCCACATGACCTCTGAAGTCACTGATTACCCATGTGCAAGAAGGCTCAATAGAAAAAAAGAAATCAAACTACTTTTCAAATGAGAAAAATCTGGGGGTACAGATCAGTGGTGGATTTCTTGCTTAGCATGCAGAAGGTACTGGGTCCCTAGTACCACCAAAAAAGAGAGAGAAAAAAAAATAATTAAGATTTTTTTAGATAATAAATCCCCTTTTTCTTTAAGAAATAGCTTTTCAACTTTTAAGAAAATCAATTTTCATTTAAAATGTCTATTGCTGCAACTTGTCATCTGTTTCTTCCAAATATACTATTGATCCTTAATTACTGGAGAAATGGGATTTCATTGCCAGAGTGATCAAAAGAAAAAGTTTGTAGATAAGAACTATAATTCTATCACTGTAACTAATGGCATTTCCATTCCTACATCTTTATTTGATTGAATATATAAACCCCAAAGGTTAGGCTGACTGATGTCAATCACAGAGGCATTACCCTGGTCCTGATGTAGTAGGAATGCCATATAAACTTACAACAGCAGTTTCACCAATATTTTTGGATTTCCCCAAGAACTTTACTTAGGATTACCAAAAGCATCAATTCAAATATTTTACATAAACTCATGTTTATACTTCTAAGTATCTGCATTCACATAAATAATACTTGATATGTGTGCAGGCAGATAATTACCATTTTCATTTTTTATAACTACCTCTGGACTCTCTTTCTCTATTTAATCCTCTGTGAGCAATGTTAGTTTCAAAACAGAAGGGAAAAGACACAAGAAAGACAGCCAGAGGCTGCCCTATCATAAACACATTGCACACACTCTAGGAAGAGTGCTGAAAACAAAGATTTGGGAGATGACTAAAGGCAGTAAGTTTTTTCCTCAAATTTTTGCTTTGAGAGCTAGAATTCCCATTATGACCTTAGGCAAAGATGTACCAGGTACAAAGTAGAAAAGATGAGAAAATTGTCCTGAAGTTTATCCCTGTTTCTTGCACAAAACTGTCTCCTCCATTTTCAACATCACTGTTTTGAAGATATTTTCTTTAAAGTGCTGGATATTGTTCTGTAAGGTCTCTGAAATACCTTTTTATCCAATAGTCAATGAATATTCAATGAATATTGGATAACAGGAGGCAAGAGAAGAAGTATATTCATAATAAGTTGATTCTTTAACTTTAAAAGAACTACACAGCAAATGAACAGGGAAAACAATTGATTAATTTTTTTAAATGGTTGTACAATGGGGAAGGAATAAAGTTTTAAGGACTTAAGAAGTAAACACTTTACTTATATAAATAACCAATACTGTTTTTAACATATTTTATCCCCAAAAAAAGCCTTGCCTCAAAACTACACTGTTTTTTAAAAAGTTTGATAATAAAAGACAAAGAAGTATTCAAAATGGGAAGAAGTATATAATTCATGGTATACCTTTACCATGTAGATATTGAGATTTCTATAAAGACTTTTAGTTATATGAATAATGTTTATTAGATGACATTGATGAAAAAGTATAAATGTTATTCATAGCATATGATCTCAACTATGTAAAAAAATAACATTAAAAAAGGACACATGCCAAAACATGGCTGGTGACTGGGATTATTAGGACTATCTTTGCTATAGCTCTTATAGTCTACATTTTCCACCAACAAGTTTCCATTACTCTTACAAGACAGTGAAAAAGAACCCACATTGAGAAAAATATTTTCAAAATTCAGATTTAGAGGAAATATCAAGATAAAAGCATTATCCCTATTTATTTCTGTATAAAAAGTCATTTGTAAATTATATAGGATGATATAAATGATTATTATCATTTTAAAAATAAAAAGGCCACAGAGCTGTAAGCAGTGGCACATGCCTATAATCCCAACTACTGGACGGCGAACCTATCTCAAATTAACAAGTAAAAAGGACTGGGGACAGAGTCAGTGGTACAACTCCCCAGGTTCAACTCCCAGTACCAAGACATACAAATAAATAGATCAATAGCTAGAAATTTCCTATAAAAACTGGGAGATAATAAAAATCAAAATTATTTAAGAGACTTACTTCAAATTATTATATTTCAAAGTATACTTCCTTGAGATTTGATTAACAACCTAAAGTCAAAAATAGCATTCCTTGCTATACACATCTCATAAGCATGAAATAAACACTTCTTGAACTGTAATCAGCTTTTAAATACAAAGAAATTTTGTTCTCCTTTAACAGGCAAAGGTTGCCCACTGCAGCATCCCTAAGAATCTGTCAGGATTCCCACAGCAAGTCATTACTGACTTGCACAGGTGATAAGACATAATTACCTAATATTTTGATGCTTAGTAATTTGGCCTATGTCATTTCCCTTTTGTGTCACTAAAACAGGGCACTTTGGATCAACATAAGAACAACTGGTAGAGCTGGGGGTGTAGCTCACTGGTAGATTACTTTCACAAGGCCCCGGGTTTAACACTAGTGCCACAAAAAAAAAAAAAGAAAAAAAGAAAGAAAGAAAGAAAATAGTGGGGCATGTTCAGAGCATATTCATCCTCCCATATATTTTACCTACTATAGTGTTAAATGTACGATATAATACAAGTTTTAAATTCTCAAATCTCATCCATAGCCAAGTTTATGTATAAAAAAAATGGGGTTAGCATCATAATAGATAACCACTGTAGGCCTGAAAGAGCCATTCCTCTCAGTTCATAAACAGAAGCTTTTAATTTAAAAAAAAAAATAAGAAAGAAGAACGTCATCCATTTGCTACATGTATATTCCTTTCTTTGGAGTTTCTTTAACAAAAGGGGTATAACACTTGCTGGGGATGCACTCTACAATCATAAGCTCTTGAAGAGTAGAAATCCCTTCACTGTATTCAGTACTAATCAAGTTTTGACTATGCAAGTTTATGATTTAAAGGGTGGCATGCTCAAAAATACTAGCAATAAAAACAATTCAGAGATTAGAAAATGAGGCTGAAAAAGAAAAACTTGAGTATTGGAGGGGGAAAAAAAGGTAGTAACTAAGTATACAGGGGACTTGATTTCATCTAAGAAAGATCAGAAATGAGTTTATAGTAAAGAAAAATTTAGGTTAGATATTGGAACTAATTTTAAAGTGGGTGGTTCCTACAATCTATTGCTATGAAAAACTACAGACTGTTCCACTGGAAACTGTAATAAAATAATGGGCAAAATGATAATCTGAAAATGGTTTAAAATAAAATTCTTCCCTTCCTCTGGAATATTATACTGTGCTCCTAATGCAATTTCTGTCATGGGCACTGAGTCTTCCACTCTCCACTGTTTACTTTTTCTAAATTTCCTTCTCTCATTGTACCTTGAAATGTACTCTGTGAATGACAGAGATACTATGATCTATCCCCAAAACAACAGCACATATATCTTGTTCATTCATTTACTAAATAAGTGTTTGCTAAATATACTCTATGAACCATACACCATTCGAAATGCTTGGCATACAAGAGAGTCCCTGTAGCATCAAGCCTAATAGAAGAGACAAACCATCCAGTAAGAAACAACCAAATACAAGTATAGATTTTTAATAGGTGCTTAATTCTATGGAATCCAGATTTCTATGGAAACACATAAGCAGGAGACCTTTACAAAGGAAGTTTAAATTGGTTAATTGAAAACTAAGAAGGGAGAAGGGTCTCTGATGACATCTTTCACCCAGAGGCTGAAAGAGAGAAAAGAGGAAGTCTTGCACTGTGACCTGGGTGACCAGAAAGGGAAAGAGCAAGCAGTGAGGCTGGGAAGGTTGACGGAGTCCTCATCTCAGGTCATGTCAGCCATGCTCACATGTTTGGATGATAAGCAGGACTGAACAAAATTTTATTTTTGACGGACGCATTCTGGGAACCTGTTACCATCACCCAAGTAAAGATTTTAGCTAACAGGACTAAACTGGCAGCAGGAAGGATGGGAAAAAAGTGCACAAGATTGAGAAACTTAGGAAGGTAATAGACAGGACTCAGTGAATGAAGAATTATGGGAGTTGCAGGGTAGTCTAGAACACTCTCGAGTGTCTGGTTGGGAGAATGACCACCATTTTCAGAGAGGCAGGGAAAGGGAATGAAAAATTCAGGCCAAGCCACTGTGAGTTCAAGATATCCAACCAGACATCCAGGCTGTTGATCAAATTCCAATAAGGAAATTTGGAATGAAATGCAGCCACACATGGTGGCACGGGCACTATCGGGTTCACAAACATCTTACCCTGATGAGTCTGGGCCTCTATTATTCTTGACCATGTGGTTTTGTTAGATAATGAATGAATTTTATTACATTTTCTAGAAACCAGTACCACCTTTGGGGAAGAAAGTAAATGATTCTAACTCAGAAATCGAATCTTACTAAAAGAAAGGTTAACAGATATACATCATAATTTCTAGGTAATCTACTCATAATGTCTTCTTGTAACAAAATTGAAAGTCAATTCAGGTCCTAGTCCATGGATCATGCTCTTATTCAGACATACTTGGCATTTTCAATTTTAACTATGTCACCCAGAAGGAAAAAAATCCTGATTTATAATCTGAACAAAGCTCACTGTTCATTCAGTATTTAATTAGAAAATCCTCAAGTTTTCAGGCAAACTATAAACTATACCTGTTCATCTCTCTAATCTAGTATCCTATCTGTTTAAAATGTTAGAGAACTGAAACCCTGCAGAGTATTCAGCAGGGGCTAAAGCTTTGGATTAGCGATCACATATGCAATAAATACTCTGAGCTGAAGGGCAATGGACAATATAAACAGCACCACTTCTTTCAAACACACACCAATGCTTCACCTTTAATATTTCTTTTTGACCAACAGTCACATTTTCCTTATACTTTTTCTTTAAAATGAACTTATAACTGAGGCAATAAATGCCTATTCTTGGTTTTTTTTTTCTGTGATAACAGTATATATTAAAGAGCAACAGGGAGTGTTTGTTTTTTATGTCATTTGAACTGTGCAAAAAATTAATGATAGAACAACTTGAGAGAGAATACCAAAGTCAAGATTCTTCTCCAGAACAGCCACTGTGGTTGACCTATGCTACACACCACCAGACCTTCCTGAGTTTTACTTTCAGAAGAGTTGATTTGCTTTTTCTTATTATCTACCTGCTAAATGGCTACTTAAAATAGACAAAAACAAGAGGATAAACACCCAGAAATTCCACATAAAATCAAGAATGTGACAAACTTATGCTTGCTTTTTTTTTTTTTTTTGTACTTGGGCTTGAACCCAGGGGCATTTAACCACTGAGTGACATCTCAGCCCTATTTTGAGACAGAGTCTTGCTAAATTGCTTAGGGCATCACTAAATTGTTGAGGTTGTGATCCTCCCGCCTGAGACTCTGGAGTCGCTGGGATTACAGGTGTGTGCCACGGTGGCCAGCCATTTTTAAGATAACAGAAACTACCACCAAGTCCTACCAGTTTAAATAGGCCTTTTTCTGTATCAATCTCATATTCATCTAAATCTCTTCTCTTAGCTACTTGCCTCTCCCTACCCATCCTTCCCGCGACTAATATTGCCTCCAAACATATTCTTATGTTTCTTAACATTCCTTATTTCAACTTATGCAGTCTTATCTTCAGGAATAATATGTGTAATGGTGAAGAGCTCAAAGCTTGAACTTGAAAAACACAGACTGACTTCCTCTGCTTAAGAGTTAAGTGATTTCTAGAAGTTATTTAAGCTCTTTGAGGTTCATCTGTCCTATCTATAAAACAAGGACACCAGAATGCTGTAAAAATTAACTAAGACAACCCATGAAAAAGTGTGTGGCAGTCAGAACAACGAATGTCAGCCATTACTTTTGTAATTTGCCTGGAAGGCGACAGATGAGCAGCTAAGGAAGTGCACAAGCTACAGTTATCCTCTGAAAATGATGAGGGGAACAAGAATGTCCTTTGGAAATCCTCACGTGCCAAGAGTGATTTGAAGAAAGAATGCCAATATCAAGCTGATGCCATAAGACAGTGTAACTTCCAACACCTTAAAAGGGCCCCATGGCCTTCAAAATATACTTTCTGGATTATTTATGTTGTTGGCACTAAGCTTATCAAGATAGGGAGGCCAGAGGAGGATGAACTAGTAATCTAGACTGGCTTTCACAAATAAAGGGCTGCCTCCTGACTAGTCTGCATGATGTCCTCAGTTTATAATCTCATAGCCATTGCTACCCTCTAAAAAAAGTATTCATTGTAGGAAAAGAGGATAAAGATTATTCTCATAGAAAAAAATAACCAAAAAAAATGCAGACACCAATTTTCTCCATATAGTTGAATTACATGTTTTCTTCAAGCGAAAACCAAGTAGTAATTACAGTTATAAACTCAACCCATAGTTCTTGTGCCATCAGCTGTTTGGGCACCCCCTGACAGCCTGCACTACTGCACTCCATGCTGATTCTGCCTCAGGCCTTCATTAGATTAAACTGCATCATCTGAATCTGAGATCATCCTAAATCACATGATGGAGATGTTAGTGAACACCAGGGCTGAGCTTATAAAAGCAGCTGGGACAATGTCCACAGGCTTTTGGTTTTTAGTTGTTTTTTGTTTTTTGGTGTGTTTTTTTTTTTTTGGGGGGGGGGGGCTGGTAATTAAAAATGGCCAGTTCAGTCCTCTTCCAAATATACTATCAGAAACTCCCACTGGTCTGGCACTACTAGTGATAAACACAAGCACAAATTCTTATTTCTACAACTGGCAAAATAAGGATGTTCAATAGAGCTGGGTGCTATGGCAACCACCTGTGCTATGGCAATAACCCAGCTACTTGTGAGGCTGAGGCAGGAGGATCACTTGAGTCCAAGAGTTCAAAGCCACCTGGGCATCATAGCAAGATCCTCTCAATAAAAATTTTTAAAAAGAAAGTCAAGTAAGTCAAGTTAAATCCCTATCTATTTGAATAAAATCTTTTAAAATCATGGTAAACAAAAAACATTTTTCAATTCAAAACATTAAATGTTCTTTCCTATGTTCTGTATTTGTAAAGATCCAGGAATCTTAAAAAGAATACAAAAATTAAAATTTAAAAAAAAATTAAAAGAAAATGTTCAATGTCCTGATCAAACTAAACAAAATTCCATAGTAACTATTCAGGGTAATAAATAAAACATTTTAACTCTTTATTCTCTGCTTTTTCCTTTGGTCAGTACAGCTTTGAATGTCTCCCTTATGGATAACATAGTATTAAAATCAGGATACAATTTTTTTTTCAATCAAGCCCAGCGTGGTGGCACACGCCTATGATCCCAGCAATTTGGGAGGCTGAGGCAAGAGAATAACTAGTGCAAAGTCAATCTAAGCAATTAGGCAAGACCCTGTCTCAAAATAAAAAAAATTAAAAGGGCTACAGATAATGGCTCAGTGGTGGAACCCTTGCCTCACATGCACAAGACTCTGGGTTTCACCCTCACTATGGGAAGAAAACAAAAAGTTTCATCAACTCTGACTTTTCATCTGAGGTTTGGTTCTGGCCCATAATGGGTTTCCTAAGTTATGCTATACATTTGAAATCATTTCATTAGAATTGAAAAACTGTGCATTGTGAAAGAAATTATTTGGGGAAAATCTAATTCAAAATGTTGAACTTAATTTACCATAAAATCTAGATTGCGATTAAATCATTGCACTGATTTTAAAAAATATTCAAATATGAATTTTCAAAGTGTGAATATCTGCAATACTTTACAAAGAGAATATCATACAATGCAGGAATATTTTCACCACAGGAAATCACATAAGCATTAAGAGATTTGGTGACTAAAGGATGTCTTCAGTAATTTGAGTATTTTCCTTTTTTCTTTGTTTTCTCTGTTAGAGAAAGTATTTATCCCCACTTAATCATGCTTCTTGTATACATTTCACATTGTAAATTACTGCTGTTGTGAGATTGGGAGATGCTGATGATTTTCCAAGTTTATAAAGCAGATGAAACATAGCCACTGGCATGCATAGACCACCTCTAGAAAGATACACAAGATATCAGTCACTGTGATTCCTTCTGCTAGAAAAGCAGTTAGGCTAGAGCGGGGTATGAAAAGGATTTATTTTACCTTTTCAATATTTTACAGTTAGCCTATGTAACCTACTTAAGAAAAACAAATACTCTAAAATGGAATACGTGAAGCCAAAACATGCACATCTTTAAGACTGTCATTAATGAAACAGAGAAAGAGTATGGGCCAATTATGATAAACTACCACATGCATCAGCCATTAAGGCGAGATATGAAAGAAGATGACTTCCACTGCTCAGAAGAAACCAAACCAGATGTCCTAACCTCAGCAAAAAACAGACCCCACAGGCCAGTGTGAGATGGCTCAACAAGACAAGCTGCCCAGATTCAAAGGATCCACCTTTCTAAGGGGACAATTTTCTCATGATTACACCTCACTGTTGTCACCCCTTCTCATCACAACCGACCTGCAAAGCCTTGACAGGCAAGCCCCTCTTCTGAAGCCTTCCCCTGGACAATGCAGTCCAATAGTTTCATGATAACTCAGGAATTTCAGTATATATGTCTTTTTCCCTACTCTGGAGTTTTCCTCAATTATCCCAAACTCATATTTATACCATGTGACACTAATGGTATACGGGACCAAGCACTCTTTGTACAAAATCATACCACTTACTCAGATATTATTAAGACTCTTATGTGTTGGACCCGTTTAGCCCTGCAAAACCTATGGTATAGGGGGCTAGGGGTATAGCTCAGTTGGTAGAGTGCTTTCCTAGCATGCACAAGGTCCTCAATTCAATCCCCAGCACTATCAAAAAAAAAAAAAAAGACCTATGGTATATAATTCTGTCAATAAAATTTAGAATCTAAAGACCATAATTATCTAATACTAAACCAGCATAATTATTATATTTTATTTATTGACTACCTTCCTATGTGCCAGGTCACTGTGCTAGATCCTCACCGTGCATTATTTCTAACTTTTAACAGGTATTATTATCTATTGTATAAATGGGGAAACTGAGGCTGAAAGGATGTAACTTGCCAAGCTGGAACAGCTGAGCCAGAACTGGAGCCAGCTCTACAGGGTTCCAAAGCCTGAGCTCATTTTACTGGCTACACCCATGCTGCTTCCGTGGGAAATCAGTGACATTCTTTTTGCATTGATTACACACACAGTGCTATTTTTCATTTTTAATATTGTTCCTTAAAAGCACTGAAATGCAAAATTCCTAGTAACATGAAATCAAAGCTAAAATGTAAATTTAATGAAGGTCAACAAAATAATGCTAGCCATTAAAGGAAGTTGGAAGAGAAAATGCCCAACTTAGTAGTGTACTAAATTCTACTTCACCTAGCTGAAAGTGATATTATTTCTTTTGGCCTTCTTTTCTCTTTGACCTTAAATAAGCATCTGTTAGAGAATAGTCTTTCCCTTACTAAAATAAATTAGGTGAATATAGCTCTTTCACTTTGTGATGAAGCACCCCCAAGAGACCAACTATGTCAACTTCTACCTTGTCTTCACAGTAATGTGAAAATCCTATCTACCATCTTGGATTTGTTCTTTGGAGGCCTAAATTTTCTAAGCCTCTGTAATTCATTATATTAAATATTATTGTCAGTCATACGCCATGAACTATGCAGAAGAGTAATTTGACCAGCATCTTTCCAGGGAGTTCTTTATATAAAAAACTTCAACCCTGTACACCATAGTTATTTTTCACACTGATGATTTCCTTTTTACTTCAAGTTTTAAGATGGAGGTTAAAAACCTTAGGAGAAAGTATATGTAACTTTTACGGTGCTCATGCTAAACCTTTTCAAAGAATTTTCAGGGAAAAAAATCCAAATCCTCTCAAAATTTGAACAGTGTTTGCACAGTAAACATTATTTTCAGGAAAGTCTTATTCAACTTGGAATGCAGGTTATTTTTGTAATTTTTTTTAGAGAGAGAGAAGACAGAGAGAGAGAATTTTTTAATATTTATTTTTCAGTTTTCAGTGGACACAACATCTTTTTATTTTATTTTTATGTGGTGCTGAGGATCGAACCCAGCGCCCCACGCATGCCAGGTGAGCACATTACCGCTTGAGCTACATTCCCAGACCATGTATTATTTTTTTTGTTAAGAATCCCTTTCCAGATTAATAAAATGTGTACAATAAAAAGGAAATGTGTGCAAGTGTGCAAATAAACTACCACTTACGATGTGCCAGTATTAAAATACACCAAATTGTTTTACATGGCCAAATTTTAAAGCAAGAATATACTCTGGAAGTCATTTAAGTCCAATTCCATTATTTAATGGATCTGGAACACAGAAAATTATTAGAGTAATTAGTTAGGATTAGACAAATAATCTCTTCTGTAGCATGTGTTCATTGACACTGTATTTGTTTCTCAACTCTTTGCAAAGCTCCTTGAAAGCAGAATTTGCTATCAAATGGATGTTAAGTATGGGGTAAGGTATGGCAGCTAGACAAGCAGAGAAATAGGCAATTGAGATGCAAGTGATATTACTATGGAAAACAATACATCAAGTCCTACTAGGCATCTAGCTATGCCTAGAAGATTTGGGGGAGGCTTATCATCTGAGTTGACATGACCTCCTTCTTCATCAGCAGGTACAAAGGATGGGTAGACCAGGCAGAGAACAAGGATGGAGAATGTTCCAGGCAGAGGAAACAAAGACACAAAGCAGGAAATCACACAAAGCAAGGGAATCAAGGCCTCCCATAGTTGAATACTATAAGCACTGGGTCAAGTACAGGTAGGTTGAAAGGGTAGGTTGGGGTCAATTTGGGCTCCTTCCCAAAAGCAGTGAGGAGGAGGTATGGAAGTATAACATAAGATTTGCATTTTAGATGTATCTCAATGTAATCCTGTAAAGAATTGGGGGAATGAGAACTAGAAAGGGGAAAGTAGATGTCTGAATCAAATTCATGGTAAAAGAGATAGAGATAACATGCTCCAAGCCACAGGGCTATTGTTTTCTTTGAAGTCCCTGCAGCTATGGCTCATTAAAATATCTCACACTGGCCAGATTCTCAATTGATAAAAAACAAAGATTATAATTGTCTGAATTACAAGTAAGTCTTCCACTAAAAGGTAACAAATTTAACCAAAAAACTGTGTAAGAAATATACCCCCAAATGCCGTAGTTTTAGCTCAGTGACAGAGCACTTGCCTAGCAAGTGTGAGGCACTGAGTCCAATCCTCAGCATCACATATAATAAACAAATAAAATAAAGGCATTCTGTCCATCTACAACCACAAAAAATAAAATTTTAAATAAATAAATAAAGGTATAAAAAAAGAAATTTACCCCCAATCTTTTATTAAACTAGATGCTAACAACTGAAACTTTAAATTTAGCTCAAATTAGTTTAGTTCTAGGCAGAGTCTTATACGAAAGGACCAAAGTGGCTCCAAACTGTTAAATAATCATTAATGGACAGAAACTTCATGTACGCTTTACATTGCTTGCTGGCCAGAAGATAACAAAATGCCAACTTGTCAAAATAATAAGTTCTCATATGATTATTACTTCTGAATAGGCATAATTAGTTGCAAGCAATTACAACTGACCCAATGGTTTCCAACATTATCAAAAGTACTAAAGGCCATCTTTCTCAGTTGATCAGTAATCTTATTTTAAAGATAATAATCACTCTGTCAAATGACAGAAAGCTTATAATTAGAAAAAGAAGAGACCAATACACCTCTACCTGGGCAAAGGGTCTCTTTTTTATATGCAAATTACAATAGTACTGCCTGCCAGATGTGTTGTGTAGGTTGTTACAGGGATCAAACATGATAATTAATGTGAGATCAATTACAAACTGTAAAAAAAGAGAGAGGGGGAGAAAAAAAAAGAAAGAGTTCTTTTAAAAGGAATTTCTCCTTTATATCACACAAAGCAGAATTATGATACATAGACCTCAATTCTCTTTCCTTAGAAACTCATAGCACATAGTCAATACCACCCACTTTAAAAGTATGTATTATGTTTCATTGTATATACGTTGTGCCATCCCCAATTTTACAAAGCATCTTAATTTTCTTTTCAATAAAATATTCTATTTACCTTTTAAAAAAACAAAATTTCAAAATCAAACAAAAATTCAAAATCTACTTTTGGAATTCTCTAGTTTGCTATGTACAAATTACGTTCATCTCAAGTTTTTAAGCCATTTGCACTGGATATAACAAAAATGGGTTAAAAGAAAAATCTATGGTTTAATGTGATTCTAATAAATTAAAAGCAACTTTTTTTTAGTCATAGACTGATTTACAGAAGGAAAAATCATTTCTACAAATTAGTTAATAATTATAAAAAGCAGACCACTGTCTTCCATGTAATGAATACATAATAAATACCCTTTCATCTAATATTTTATGTTAATATTATTAAACATATGAAAAAGATGACAAAGTATCCTAGGAAAAAGAGGTAATCATTGAAAATACTAAAAATTATCCTGCCAATTAATTTTTTAAACACAATTTAAGAATTCAGAAAAACATACAGAACTCTCTCTTTAAATTAAACTAAGTTGATCTCATAGAACTTGAGAGTAAATGGTGGTTACCAGAGGCTGGGGGAGTAGAGGGAATGGAGGGGAAAGGCTGACCAATGGGTACCAAGTTGCAGTTGGGTCTGAGAAGCTCAGGTGTGCACTGGCACAGTAGGGAGACTGTCGGTAACAATGATGCACTGCGTATTTCAAAAATCTAGACAACAGGATTTGGAAAGTTTTCACCATAAAGACACATAAATGTTTGAAGCTATAAATATGTTTGACCTGCTTCAAACACTATACAGCATATACATGTGTCAAAACATTACATGGTACCCCACTGATATGGGCAATTTTTATGTTTTCATGTATCAGCTAAAATTAAATTTTTTAAATTAAAAATTAAAAAAATAAAGGTATACTAAGTATAT
This sequence comes from Marmota marmota marmota, assembly GCF_001458135.2. Classification (NCBI taxonomy): domain Eukaryota; kingdom Metazoa; phylum Chordata; class Mammalia; order Rodentia; family Sciuridae; genus Marmota; species Marmota marmota. The sequence continues at coordinate 38,832,796 of NW_026000057.1, forward strand.
AACCCTTTTGAAGACATTAATGAGAAAAAAAATGTATTTTACACATACATATAAAACAAGAAAATAACTACTAAGTTCAACAAGTTAAATTGGCATAGTGGATATTTAAGTAGTTTGGTACAAAATATGATTATAATACTCACAAATTGTCTAGGAACCTCATACCACGTGTTTTCTTATAACACAGAGATTAACAACTCCATGAAATTTTCAGTATGTGTTAGCACAGTAAAAACCACTGATTACATATTACCACCAATAGTTGTTGAACTTCCCTTTCACTGTGTTTAGAATATAAAATTGGTTTCTATACAGAAGGTACTCACATCCTCAGTAGTTCCCTTTATGAAGTCAATGTTTTACCAAAACCCTTTTTTGTCACACTACAAAAGGGAGAAGACCAGTAGCAATGAGTCAATGTCCCCTTCAGTCTATAAAAAGTGTGCGCTCCCCTTTATGAAGAAGGCGCCCACGCAGCATGGTGGGAAACAAGAACTGGATCTCAAGTGGAAAGCCATCTGTCCTTCTGCCCTGAAAAGGACCCCCTGTGAGCTCTTCTCATGGATCATTACTATTTCCTTCAACCCTGACACTAAACAGGCTTTGAACTGACAGCTGTCTGTCACAAAAAGTTCATCCCAAGCCACTTTTCCCCAGAAGTTTCACGGGGTTTAGACTGAGGTGACCAACCATGTCCTAACAAAAAGATTACTGTGTCCAGGCACAAAGCCAGACAGAGATGTGAGTGACCCTCTTTGTAACATCTTGCCACACAGAAGAGCGAACAGTAAATGTGGTCAACTCCAGAATGTGCAGAATTGCCCGAGGGTCAAGCAAAAAGGACTGGGGAGGGGATGTGCCTGCACTTGGAAACAAGAGTTCTTTAATGTCAACAGGCATTTTCCCAGAGTGGTAACCTTTCTGTCTTCTTCATTCTACAAGAAATAAAAGAAGAAATAACCATTTCTACTTGGCTCCGGGCAAAATTTAAAATAGAGTGCAAGTTTAGGCTGCTGTATGTCAAGTTTATCTAGAAAGCAATCACATGGTAGGAATTTAGAATTACAATGGCCTAGAGCCTGTCAAAACACAACCTGCCAAAATGTCAAGAGCCTTCCTCAAGGTCTTCAACAGGAAATCATGTGAAGTCTCCCTTCCTGTCAATCTCCTTCCATCACACCCACTCCTCAACCCCTGGGCAAATGTCTTCCCACCATTCAAACAATGGTCTTCTACAAAGTTTTCCCTGCTTACCATTCTCCTCCATATATACTGCTCTCATAAAGTTTTATGATCACCTTTCATCATTATTACCAGATTACAAGTGCTCAAGGACAAAGATATGTCTGACTTTTGGGGCATCTAACATAGGGCTTGACACATAGTAGGTACTTAATAACTATTTATGGCCTACATAGTTTGGCAGAGATGTCTAACAAGCTGAGTTTTATTGAACTTGTGCAACAAGACAGAACATCACCTTTAGGAAGCCGGCAGAGGCTCCCAATGGGTCAAGGAGGTCAGGACAACTTTCAGGGGTTTAGTGGCTGCTAGTGAAAGGATAGTTTCAGGGTAGAAATCAGTTAAATGTGGTCTAGGCAGGAATTAATCTATACTATGATTGAATTCTCCCAGGGTTGGTGAGCCCACCACATTAAAAGGAAGCCACTCCTAAGCACTCTGATGGGCAGGGATCTTACTTTCAGTAGAGATTTGTTCCCTAATAATTTCCAGTCTGGAACCCAAGTTCTGTCCGGAAGTAGAAATGGCCCAACATTGGAAGACAACCACCATGCTTTCCTTCATAGCACTAGCACCACCTCTAGCCTTTGTCTTTTGCATGACAAACATTCTCATTTTATTCTGTAATTATTCCTACAGGATAAGTTTTAGATGCCTTTCATCCTCAATACCGTCTCCTAAACGTGCTCTGGTTTGCTGATATTTCCTTTAAAACTCAACCAAATACCACATGCATGATTCAAACTTTGCATCATACCATTGAATTCATACCTACTGGGTTTCAGCAACAATACTGTTATTAATACAGTATTAATTATTTCCCTTGCACCTCCCCTTTTGGAATCCTTCCGTTCATGCTTCTGAAAGGGATAACCGAAAACTTCAATGGGATTAGGACCTCTGTTTTCTCAATGAACAACGTATGTAACCAAAAATACAGGAACCCACGTATGAAGCTCTTTATCATCCACAGTTTCATACTGATATAGAGTTTTCCCTAAAAGTCCAAGACGAAAAGCAACTGCTTCAAGTAATTAGCCTGATTTTGAAAAACAGGAGGCATTGGTGGGGCGAGAGAGAGAGACAGAGAGACTATATAATTAACTGAGATCTTCAGTTTTTAAACAGAACTTTAAAATTTTTTCTCTTATGAAAGTATCTATCGACTAATTTGGATTCATTCTACCTGTAAATATCAGAGCAATGTTCCAGGAGAACTTGTGTTTCATCCACTAAAATAACAGATTCTTTGCTGAAAACATTAACATAGAATTCTTGGAATATTTCCATTCAGTAGTAAGTCCCTGGGAACCATTCAGAGAACTCATATTATTAGCATTTCTATGGATCCATTTGAGACTCCACAGTCCCATCATTGAGTTTTCTGGCCCCATTAATACATTTTATTATCATTGTGACACTGTGGTGTACATTTGAATATTATTTCTCAGTTTTAGAACTGCGGTTTGGGCTATTATTTTAATACGCCTGGGCTGAATCAACACCTCAGTTCAGGCCATAGCTCTCCAGCTCAGTAATGGAACTTGATCTATACAATTCCAAACCCAATATGATCTACTAGTCAGGCAGCACACACCTATGTAGCTTTATAAATGTACAGTGATTATATCCTGTCTAGTATTTGTATTTCCTATATGTTGAAATGGTATACTGAAATAAGAAATTTTTGGCAGTCTCATCAAAGAAAAAATTGGATGCCTTAAGCTATTAATTTTTACTGAACTGAATCCTGTAATTCTTTGGGAAATGTTTTATACATTTTTCCTATGAAAGTTATATTTATAGAGCTGAAGAGCCATTTACCAGATCCTACAATATTCTAAAGAACCAAATATACTATTAAATATATGAGAAATATATTTCTTTTGAAAAGTTATATATACTACAGTGAGTACTTAAGGTCTGGCTAATTGGGAGAAATTGCTTTCCATTATGATGTAGTTAAAAGAAAAATACTGTTAGCATGGAACACCTTCTAGTTTCATTTCTGTTTATGAAGAATTTGAGGACTTGGACATGATGTTCACTTTCCCTAAAAGACTTTTTTCTCGAGAGAAAAAGCAAAACTTGTAGCTCAGTCTTCCAGGTATGTCGACATGCCACTCAGCAAGCAGCAGAAAATCAACCTAACAGAGAAACTGATGGTTCACACCATTAAATTATATTTTTGCTCCAAGTTTGTTTTTAAAGCTAATTCATCTCTCAATGAAATCGTTTTTTTCTAATATGAACACTAAAGTTCATACCGAGCAATTCTTCAGCTACTCCAAAAAATACAGGCGAATGTTGATGGATTTCTGGCTGGGTTTTAAATCCAGCTCCCCAAAGAGCAAGAACAACAGAAACCAAAGTTCCTACAGAGCTTTCAGGTCAAAACTTTAAGAATGATTATTGTAATTAAAATATACTTTTGAACTTAGAAGACTACAATATTTTTACTGCTACAGCACAAAAATTGAACCAGAGGAAAAGAAGCAGAGGTTGTTGCAGGGGGAAAAATATTCAAAAAACAACATGAAAAATATACCTACCAAAACATTACTGGATTTAAGAAAAAGGGAGAAAAAAAGGAATGGCTTTTGGGAGAAAGTTTGATCTGTTTTCATATGCTTTTTACAGAATCAAGCACTGTTAAGAATATTCTGAAAGGATCATTTGCTAATCTTTTCTGCCATGATGATATCACCCCCTTCAAGAGTTCACTAAGATGGCAATAGAGATATGATGAGATCACTACTTTCATTCACTGTACTAAGTGCAATTTGGCTGTATGCCTTATGGACTATATAAATGTTCATAACATTTGAATTAGCAATTGCACTTATAGGTAATTTTGGCAATGCACATGGATTAATATATCAGATTATTTACTGCAAAGTTATTTATAAAACCATTGACAATAATTTTAATGTATTAAAGGAAAAGATTAAATTGTAGTAAATTCATATATTTATAATTCTCATGAATTTTTATACTACAATTTTAAATGTGTATATACTACCTTTAACACAAATGTTTTTTCTACCTTTATACTATCTTTATAAAAAAATAAACTTTTTAAATTGTTATATTCTAGATGTATCTTTGAAGTTTAAGAAAAGTCATTTTAGTTACATATGATTAGGGTACTAGATTCAGACTCCATATAAAAGGCTTTTCTATAACTCAAACAATTATTATACCTAATCATTCTAGCTATTTAAATTCTATTTCTGGGCTGGGGTTGTGGCTCACTGATACAGTGCTTGCCTAACGTGTGTGATGCACAGGGTTTGATCCTCAGCACCACATAAAAAATAAAATTACATTAAAAAATTTCTATTTCTGTTGCTCTATTCATAGTGCAGCATTTAAGAAACAAAAGATGAAGATCTTATGTTTAAAAAAAGAAAAATATTATAATATTCAACATAAGAACAGGCTACATACCTGAAATAATGTCACAAAGAAAACAAAATGGCACTAACTAGGGAGGACAATGGTGTTGAAACAGAAGAAATTTATATAAAATATGAATTACTCTATTTGTCCCAAAAAATGGAAAAATATCTCTATGCAGTTGAGTTGGGTAAGGGCTAAAGCCAAGTTAGGTATTGGAACCGAGGCTCAAGTTCAGCCTTCAAACCACATGAAAGAACAACCAGACTTGTCTTTTTGGGCACAGGATTTTAACAAGTTACTTGGCTGCTTTTAAGTGGATCTTGCACTCCAATATGACAGCAAGACAACCTCCTCTAACAAACCTCACACAATCAGCACTTCTATGCTACCTGCCTGGCTGTGAGTCTGTCTGCTGGCTTGAGATTTCAGTCCTAGCTGGAGTATCCCCACTTGCACCAAGTGTTGTACTTCTTCCCCTTCCTTCTACCAGCTCATCAAGCTCTCCTTCTGTAAGTTGGGAGATGTTTTCTTTATTTTCCTTGGACAATCTCAACAAAAGTACAGCAAACTTCCAAATAACCTTCCTTTATATTATCCTGGTAGAAAAAAATTTGTCAACCCACAGAACTACTGAGTTTTAGCCATAATGTTTTATCTAAAAGGAAATAGATTGTTCTGTGATGAAGAAGGATTAGAAAACACGATATAGCATAATCTCTATTCTGGAGATTCACAATAACAAATCCTCCAGTAAATATATCTGCTTATATTTGTTTAATTCAGTGTGTCTCTAATTTATTTAATCTTGAAGGCCTTCTTCCTCATAACATTTGTTAATCATGAAAAGGAAATGTTTTGAAGAACACAGATAGCAGCACCACAATACACAAAAGAAAGACACATGGATGAACCACTGGTAAAAAGCAATTCCAACAGTGCTCATAAACAGATTAATAGCAATAAAAAGGGAAAACTACAGTAAACCACTAGGTTCTGTCCTGAACTCTCTCATGCCCAAGCATTTTATCACAGAATCAGGAGAAGCCCCTCTTGGTCGGTATTCATCCAATTTTCAAGTCATGTGAAGCCAAAGGAGCTGGGAATTTATTGAAGCTCTCATGATTATAATAAATTCTGACAAGACTGGAGTTGGATGTTATTAAAGGAGATGGAAATTTAGTGGAAAAATATCTAAAGTCTTGAATTTGCCTCTCCCTGAAAAGAAGGTAGAATGAAGACAGGACTTAGCAGCATATATTAAAATAATTGGGGGTTTTCATCAATGCTATACTCAGGGTCAGTCAATAGATTTGCAAATCAATGAGAACATTATTGAATTTTTTTTTTTGTACCAGGGATTGAATACAGGGACACTTAAACACTGAGCCACATTCCCAGCCCATTTTATTTTTTATTTTGAGACAGAGTCTCACTAAGTTGCTTAGGGCCTTGCTAAGTAGCTAAGGCTGGCTTTGAACTTGGTGATCCTCCTGTGTCAGTCTCCCAAGCTGCTGGGATTATAGGTGTGTGCCACCACACCAGGCTTGTGTAATTTCAGTTTGCAATAGATAGCATATTATAGCATCTATAATGAGAAAAGTTTTCTTCTCTCACCCTCTCCTACAAACCTGTCAGGCCCCTTGTGAAGCTGCTTTCAGATCAGGTATGCAACCCCATAAGAAAGATACAGACTAACTGGAACCTTCAAGAGAATTAAGGGAATTCATTCTAAAAATAAAAACATTAATTGATGAGAAATAACATAGGTGATTTCAAACACTTTTAGAGTTGTCATAATAAGAGGTATTCAACTTGTTTTTAATGATCCAGGTTGGAAGTAATGTAGAGGTCAATGGTGGGCACTACATGAGGACATAAATTTCTATCTAACAAAAAAGATAAAGTTTTCTAACAAATGTGTCCAAAGACTGAAAGATACATTTCAAGAGATCATCAGAAACTGAATGAACATTTAGCTAGGGAATTCACCAAGGGAATTCAAGTATCAGATGCAACATTAGTCTAGATAACCTTTGAACCCTCCCAACACAGATTCTAAAATAACCAACAGAAGCCCCAAGGTGTGTACAACTGTAGTCCCAGGCTTTTGGGAAGCTGAAGCAAGAGGATTACTTGAGCTCAGGAGTTTGAGGCCAGCCTGGGCAACATAGTGAGACCCCAACTCGAAATTAAATTAAAAAATTTAAAAAGAGAGGCAGCATTATCTTTACAGACATTTCCAAGCACAACACGATACATGCTATTTGGAGACAGGAAATATCAGCAAAAGTGTGTGGTAGAAGCTGAACACTAACTCAGAAGAGCCAATTGTTCAGTTTTCCAGATTTGCAAGCCCATTCTTAGACACTGTCATTATCAAAATTTATATAAACTTACAATAAAATAAATTATATTAAAAACAAAGCTAACACTGAAACATCATTCCCGATGTCACTGTGTTAACTTGAAATGGACAATGGTGGGTTATTTACACACTAAAAATTTACAAATACTACATTCATATCAGGGCTTTTCCTTTTTAGAATTGTCATTAAGCACTTTTTACCAGCACACAACATCAGTAATATACTTAGTTAAGAAGTGTTCATTAAGCTCTCCATTTCCACAAGGGTGTGTGGAATAGAAGTAGGAATCAAGGTAAACTCCTTGGCAAACAGGAAAATCCAACGTGGAGAACAGTATCTGAACTTTCAAAAAGTGATCTGCCTTCTCAATGAACCACATGTGATATGTTTACAATACAGGAGACTCTGCAACCTTCAGAAAGAATGTGTCAATCTATTTGTGTTGAGAAGTTACACAACAAACTCCTAACTATAGACTGGAAGAGAGATAGGATATTGTATCCCACGTATCTAATAATGGTAACAACAACACTTTAATCAGACACAAAGAAAGATTGACCATGAGCTGAACCTTGTCCTTAAAGGAGCAGAAGCAGCCACAAGGCGGAGAGCAGAGGACAGCAACTGTGACAGCAGTGACAGAAGTAGAGAATTCTCAAGTCCAGAAGGATCTACCATGGAAGCCTCTTGTGAAGAGGTGACCCCAGATCTGACTGTTTTGACCCCCTTTAGCTTCCTATTCTCCCTGGAAGACTAGCTGCAAAGTTGATATCATGCATTCCTTATTCATTGGGTAGACACAAATGATGGGTTCTCAACTTGAGATTTTTGTTTTGTTTTGTTTTGTTTTGCTCCCAGAGACATTTGGCAGTATCTGGAGACATCTTTAGTTGTAGAAGCTAAAGGATACAACTGGCATCTGGTGGAGAGAGGACAGGATTTGCTAAAATATCCTACAATGCAGGGCAATCCCCCACAACAAAGAATCAATCAACCTGAAATACCCATGATGGCCAGACTGAGACTACCTGTACCAACATTTCTCACAGGCACCTGAGTAGCTCTCTTTTCTTTACAACCTAAGGGAGTCTAAGCCAAGATCCTGAGGTCTGCCTTCACTAACAAACATGGCCAAAGAATCTGAACCAACATTTACAAGAGCCAGCAAGTCTCCTTAAAAATAATTGCCACTGAAGGTAGCCTGGGGAGGGGTTAAAAATGTAACACTTGACCTACCAACCAACAGAGATCATTTATCTTCAGAAAAAAACATTGAATTGGTATGTGACCAGCATTTCTACAATGTATCATAATACTTAGTAGAGAACTTCTTTTTTCTTAGGGAAAAAAAATTAATACAAATACCAATTTCTCTGGTAATATGTTGCTACTATAGAAGTTGCAAAAGCAAACTATGAGTTTAAATACCAATTATCATTGTTGTTTCAAATCCATTAACATTAGCTATAGTTGGCTATGGACTATATTTTTGTAGTTTTTAATTCTTTTGGAGTGTTTGGTCTGCTTATCTGACACCATGAGTGCTTCACAAAAACTTAGCAGCCTATTTAGTTCTCTAAGTCATAAGGTGTGGCCCATATTTAGTCATAATAAATCTTTTATTAGTTAATTGAATAAAAAAGATTTTTAAGAGACTCCTATATGGATGTTTTTCCCTTTGTCAAGAGTTGGCTGGAGTTAGGGAATACCTAACTCCAGGTAAGATCAGTTACCACCCACACAATATAATTTTTAAGTACTAATATTCAAAATTGTTTAATATTTAGATTTAACTTTCTCCTTTATAGTAATGAGACGACCAGAACAGAGGCTGCTTCAGAATGAAGGTAGATATTTCCCTAAAGGAACCACCAATCACTGTGAGCCCACCCTCGGTGCCCTTTCTGACTTCCTTCCTTCCTAGGATGTACGGGCAGGGCATTACCTAGCTTCAGCTGTTTTTCTGCCAAAAGCTGAGTAAGCTCAGCAAAAAGGTTCAACAACCAAGGCAGGAAAGAGCAGAGGAGAACATGACCAAGCTGTTAGGGATGGTGGTGAGGGAACATGATCGCAGTACATATAGAGGGAGCAAACAAGGCAGGGGTCAACTGGCCAAGGATAGGTTAAAAAAAAAAAAAAAAAAAAAAAAAAAAACCCTCTTCAAAAGTAGGAACTAAAAAGGAAGTTGTCAGAAGCAGCAACACATGAATAAATAGGAAGGGAATTAGATGGAAGTTTCCATGGAAAAGTCAAACCCTAACCCTGAAGGCAATGGCAGGATGATCCAAATAGCAGCACAAAACCCCAAAGACAACCACACACTCCCATGAACCAGGCAAATGTGGCCTGCACAAGAATGGCTTCCCCATAAGCCAAAGGTACTCCAAACTCTCCTTCACCAGCCTCAGGGGGAAACTTATCCTTTGAGAGAAAACTATGTATTGTCTACACCACATCTTTCCTGCTTATATGATTCTTGGGGAGAGATTACAAAGCAAAATAGCTTGCCAATAGCAAGCCAGGCATAGCGTCATCAACAGAATGAAGGCAAAAGTGAGTTCTATTCACAATAGAGAAGGAGGGAGAACAGACAAGAGTGTCCTGACTGGATGGGAGTTCTTATTTAGAAGTATAGATCTATTTTTGTAGTTTCATAGTTACATGGCTACACATCCACTCTGCAAGAAACAGATCACATTAGAGCAATGCCTATTCTTCGGGATCCTCACATGGCATCTTAATTCTACCTGTAGATGTATTCGCTATTTACTCTTGGTTTTCAGGAATTCAATAAACATTATTAATATCATATCCTATAAATGTGAAGCAGTGTGAAGGTTGAAAATGCTAGCAGCATATGATAACAATTAAACAAAAGTAGAGACTTGTAATAAATTGAAAATGGCGGGAAAATGATATATGATACACACAGGGGTTATATGTGACTGATTATAAAACTCCTCTGTAGGAGATTTCTTCTTGAGGATTGATGATGGAATCAAGAGTTTTCTGCTCAAATAGATGAAGGCTTACAAGAATAAAACACATTTTGAGTTATAATGCGTCCCGGGCTCACATATCAAAAACACAAAATATACCTCAGACCTCTCAATCAAAGGATACATTGGGCTATAAAAATAAATTAACTAGTTTTTTAACATTCCAAAAATGACAGCATAAGTTTTACTACCAACGCATAGTGTTCCTCATTCAGAACCTGATTGCAGAACCGAGCCAATATTCAGGAAAGGATCCTCTGAAGTAGCTGAAATTTAGAGCACTAAATAACTTTGCACAGAAGGAAACTATATATAAGAACATAAAAACCCTAGTTTCTTTAAGGATGTAATTTCTCAATGCTAAGAGTTTTTCTTTTATTAAAAACTTCCAGATGCACAGTATGAATGGTAGGACTGAGTCACACTGTCAGGCTTATTGCTTAAACTCTTGGAAAACTGTCGGTATATCTGCAGGGGGATTGGAAGGCAAATTTAGAGGTTAAGTTTATTTGATTAAACCTCTTTTTTGCAGCTCACTGTAGCTTTACTTGGCACATGTGATCTTTCCAGCCTCTTAATTGGTCAACTTGCTCATATTTATTGCTTTACTGATCACTGACTTCTCTCAGAAGGTCAAGTAGCTAGTTCAAAAAGAAAAATAATTTTTTCCTCCAATTTGAGACTACATATTAAAGAGAAAATTGTTCACCAAAAATCAGTAACTTGTATAGTTGTGGGTCATTTTATTATGTGTCCTACAAGACAATCAAGGAAAGTGCTTCACTCGTCCAAACAACTGTCCACAGCTAGCTACTCATACAGAAAAGAACACTGCTGATGACAGAGGACATTCATTTCCCTGGGAGGTACAGTCCTTCAATTTTCCTTTGGTAGCCCAGTTGTAGCCAGGTTTAAACTTTCTCTATGAAATTTATATCTCATTCACTACTGGCTAAAATTTCTAGAAAATCTTCCTATTATTTAAACACAGACACACAATTCATATCTTCTTGTTGTTCTATCAACTGAAATTTCAACATATGTCATCATTTTACACACAACAACAACAAAAAAATCAAACCAAGTCTCAAAGACCTTAGAAGCATCTTTATTAACAATATAGAATTTCTACAAATAGCCTTCCACATCTGCAGGTCCTGCATCTGCAGACTAAACCTACTATAGATTAAAAATATTCGAGGAAAAATGCTGCATCTCTATTGAACGTGTACAGACTTGCTTTCTTGTCACTTAAGCAATATAGAATAACAGCTATCTACATTATGGTCATGCTTACAAGTAATTTAGAGATGACTTAAAGCATATAGGAGGACATATGTAGGCTATATGCAGATACTACACCATTTTATGTAAAGGACTTGAGCACCTATGGGTTTTGGGGTCCATGGGGTTCCTGGACCAATCCTCCCTTGGATCCATAGGAACACTGTAACTTGGGAAGAATTTTTTCATGTAATACCTTACACACTAAGTATTAATTAATCAAAAGTCAACTGCTTTAAATAAACATTTAAAGAAGCAATGGATGCTATAATTTAATGATAAAGCTCTATATGAATACCTAGAATTGAAGCATAAAAACATGAAGGAAGAAATTTGAACAAAAAAATGGCATTAAAAAAAAGCAATTCATGAAGGCTTAAAAAAATAAGTGACTAAAAAAAGATGAAGTGAGATGCTGATTTTCTAATGAACGGCACCATACTCAGTTACAAAGTGCATCACCCAGCTTTCCACAATCATAACATGTCCTTCTTTGCTGGAATATTACAACCCATCAAAGTGACACAACTACATTAAAATCATTTCTGAATTCCACTAATAAATAATTTAATTTATAACATTTCTAGTAATGCTTTTAATGCTGAATTCTGAAGAAAAATCCAACACTGACAAGTCAATGTATCTCCAGAAAAAACAGCTTGAGTGACAATGGAGACTTTCGGTATTTTCTATGTGCCCTATGAATTGTAAGATTCTTTGAAGATGCCCCAATGGGCACCATGGGGGAGAAGGGGAGGGTAGCAGAAAGAAAGAGCATGTAGGGGTTTTGGTATCTGTCCCCTCTAACCTCTAATGTCAATCATGGTAATAGTAAGTCCAATTTCATATACTAGGGTTTCTCACTAGATTTCATTCTTTAAAAAGATATATCCTCCTCACAAAAAGTTGTAAAACTCTTGATGATCTCCAAGACATGAGTCAACTTTAAAATGTCATGGCTTGGTGTGCCTGGTGGTGGTACACGCCTATAATCCCAGTGACTCAAGAGGCTAAGGCAGGAGGATCACAGGCCCTAACCAACTTAGTGAGACCCTGTCTCAAGATTTAAAAAAAAAAAAAAAAAGAGGCTGGGGATGTAGCTCAGTGGTAAAGCACCCCAGGGTTCAGTCCCCAGTACCAAAAAAGAAAAAGAAAAATTACTATGACATACAAAGTTCTCAGAGAATACATTTAAAAGTGTAGAAATGAGCTGAACACAGTGCACACCTATAATCCCAACAGCTCAGGAGGCTGAAGCAGGAGTTTCTCAGGTTCAAAGCCAGCCTCAGCAACTTAGCAAGACCCTCTCTCAAAATAAAAAATAAAAAGAGCTGGGGATGTGGCTCAGTGGTTAAGTACCCTTGGGTTCAATCCTTGATACCAAAAAAAAAAAGAAAACAAGTGTAGAGATGAGAATATTAGTGTATGTAAAGAGATGGGTCATGATGAAGTCCCCAACTAAGCCAAGTTTTCAGATCTTTAATCATAATGAATTTCTATAAAGAACCCTATAATAAGTGCTAGATATGCACAGATACAAATCTAAGCCCCTGCCACGGAGTTCATAAATGGGGCCAGTAGATTCCACCTACTCAACCCATCCCTCAAAAAAGTGCCATGCAGCTAGACCCTAAGAACACTTTCCAATTAGTGTGTGTCAGTACCTGTCCACAAGGGTCACTTGATCCTTGATCCACTTAACTGCAAACCACACTGATTACCATCCTTAGACAGGCAGTTATAGAATTTGTTTCTATTTGAAATTCATCTGATCTAACTTGTGCCCTGATTTTCTTTTAGCAAGAAAATTATTTTTAGTTTTCCAAAGTTCACTTTGAAGCCCCAGAACTTGCCAGCATTTCTGCTATGACTTTAAAATAAAGAGGTTGGTTTTTGCGTGTAGTTTGTGGAAATCACTTCTATCTTAGGATGATATCAGATATATCTAAAAAAATAAATAAACTTTGGATTCTGGAACCCAAGAAACCACAACTGGGGTTTCAGAATTCCTAGGAGAGTAATATAAACAACTTACCTTTGACTTCTACCAGGGCTGACCTCAGATACAGGAACATTGGGTAAGATATGGCAATTTTCCTAGCATATTTAACTTATCATCTTTAGGAACAAAAATAGAACTATAATGGAGAATTCCTTCAGCTCCCTAACTATGGTCCATAATTCCACTATAATAAAAATTCTAAAACACTGGGCTTTCAAGTATGATAGTACAAAGATATGAGCAGCTATTTCCTCCCCTCTTTTACTCCTCCCACATTATGAGTTTTTTGGGTGTTTTTTGTTTGTTTGTTTGTTTTTTGTTTTTTTAAGGAAAAAATAGACTTCACCTCTACCCCAAGCAACTACTTCTGGTTAGACATATTCTGACACTCTGTATTGCCAGAATGCACAAACTAAAGCTGGCTACAACCCATACAACTTACTCAACCACTTAGCATAAATATGAAAATTGTAGTTTAAAATGTGCTGACCACATCTCAAATACAAGAATAAAAACTTCGTGTGAATAATCCAGAAGACTAGAAGAATCTAGTTTTCCCAAAGACTACTAAAATCTAAATTATTAATATCCAAATAAACACACAGTTTGGGCAATGCAGGTGAATATGGTCTATGTCTACTAAATATGCTTAAAAAAAATCTGGGTGCAGTGGTTCATGCTATTCCAGAGTCTGAGGCAGGAGGATCACAATTTCAAGGCCAACTTGGGCAATTCAGCAAGACCTTGTCTCAAATTGAAAAATAAAAAGGGCTGAGGGTATAGCTCAGTGGTAGAGTGCATGTCTACCATGTGTGAGGACCCAGAACCAATTCCTGTACAAAAAGACAAATTTAGTAATAATGCTAAGGAACATAAAATGGAAAAATAAAGAATGCATTTCAACTATTATATGTGGCAAATGAAGTTTAAATGGGAACTTCAAGTGCAATGATGTTATAAACATGATGGTAATTCCAAATGATTCTGGATTCTGAAAAGTTACAAAAAACACAAGATCTCCAATTAGTAAGTTTAATGACATTTGAATTATTTATTAAAGCTACTGAACACTAGCCTGAAGTTCATAGCTATGAATGTATCTACTAAGTAAGTAAACTCTTGGGTTAGTACAAATATAAAGCTGGGTTCATTGGTACATGCCTGTGATCCCAGCTACTCTGAAGGCTGAAGCAGGAGGATCACAAGGTCAAGGCTGGGGAGGTAGCTCAGTGGTTTAGTGGTAGACAACTTTTCTAACATGTGCAAGGCTCTGGGTTCAATCCCCAGCACTGCAAAAAAAATAAAGTTTACTAGATTCTTTTAAATAGTTGATAGAGTATTCTATTCTTCAAATAAAGGTGGTAGAAATTGCTTACTCCATTAATCTTTTCTATTACAAAAAAAAAAAAACCTGCTAGGGATTTAATTGGGAAGGAGCTGTCAGAGTAGAGAAGTACTTCTGTTCAGCTCTCCATCCATGGTCACAGAGGGGAGGTGTCTGCCACCTAGTGGCATTTCCTCATGGAATCCCATCAGTGTAAAGGACACAGAATAATCATTTGAAGGAATATATGATGCCAGTGAAAAGTGCTTGATTTTAATTTGTAAGTGATTTCCACTTATTTCTGCATGTCACACTTCTGCATTTCCTTTTTTTAAAATGTTTCTTTTAATTGCAAGATTGCTGAACAAATCCCAAATGAAAGGAGTAAGTATCCATGTGTAAGAATTAGGTGTCATTTTTAACACAAATTGAGGGGAAGTGTTAAATATCATATCACATTCAACCACTGCATGGAACTTCACCCATGGCAACACAGAGGAGTGGGGGTATGCTTCTATGTTTAACTGTCACTTAACAGGGCTTCAACTGGAGCCTAGACTGACTCATCCATTGTTTTCACATTCTCAGCTTCCATCAAACCACCAAGTAATGTTTATAAAGTGGTAGGATGCAACTAAAACACTTTTTCATGATAGGTTTTGGATGGTTTCCATTCAAGATAACAGATTGATGTTATTTGGGTAAGTGTCTAGTGAGGTTTCCCTGCAGCAGGAAATGCTCCCCTGGGTTGCAAAGCAGTTCTGAATCTGGAGTGAGTCCCCACCAGCTCTCCATCCACCTAATCCTGCCGATGAAAGGATGTTCCTTCTCCATTCCCAGACCAAAGTCTGCCATTCACATACAGTTTTGGTTAATGCCATGGAGTTGATTTTTGCACAATTACAAAGCAATCAGAAGCACAGTAGGTTATTATGGACCCAGGAGGGGACTTGCTCCTGCACATTCTCTGAAGGAGCTACAAGAAATTAAACTCCATGCAGAATTTATACCCTTCTCTTAAATAATTCCCAGCTCATAGAGAAACAGAATCACTAAGAATAAAAGTGTATTTGAAGAATTAGCTAAACAACTTACTGACAAGAGAGGCAAAAGAAACAAGAACACCACTTCAAAAATCCAAATTTGTCCTTGGGTCCTCAGATAAAAGGACATTTTGCCAGCTGTCACTACTGGACTAACTAAAAGTGTTACCCCCAAACTGCTGTACTCATTAAAACTAAAACAATTTACATGAATGCTTGAAGGCACTTGCATGTCACATTATATTGTTTGGTCTTAAAGAAGAGGGGAATGTCTGCCATTCTCATTTAAATAACATTTAGAGCATTTTAATTTGCTTTCCTTCTGCAAGGGGTCTAATTAACCTTAACCTTACATAACTGAAAATCTACATATTATTATTCCCTCACTTGATGAAGTCTTTCCATTCATTGTGCAACTTGTCAGGAAAAAAATGTATAGCATAAATAAAAATCCATACAAGTCTCTTACGATAAGGAAAATGTATGTCAGCAAGGTAATTCATAAAATCTCTTCTTGGCCAAGCACAGTGGTGCACACCTATAATCCCAATGACTTAGAGGCTGAGGCAGGAGGATTGCAAATTCAAAACAAGCCTCAGCAATTTAGCAAGGCCCTAAGCATTTTTTTAAGACCCTGTCTCAAAAATAAATAAATAAATAAATAAAATGGACTGGGAATGTGGCACCTCTGTTTTCAATCTCCAGCTCAAAAAAACGGGGATGGGAGGGGCTCTTCTTAAACTATGGGAAAGGGTGCACAGTCTCAAGGTTAATATTTATTTCCACACCAAATTAAGTCAATCACAAGGAGCTTCATTGCTCACATTTTTGAAAGCCACTTCTACTTACCTACATTTTGTCTTTCTCTGTATATAATCATTTTCATAGACATGGAGGTTGGTAGAGACCTCAGGAAATATCTAGTATATTTTCTTATATCTCTAGCTAAAGTCTTTAAGCAATTGACTAACTGTACTACAATTAATGATCATGATCATTCCTGAATGCACAGTTGCCAGAAGTACCATGTTCAGTACCCCAGAAAGGAAGTTTCTCCTCTTTCTCAACCTGAATTTCACTATTTACAAGAGAAAGGTAGAAAAACACATCATCATCATATTATCTATGACAACCCTTAATATATTAAGAGTCACTTTTTTGTTTCAGTTGGGATATCAGTTTAGGTACACAAATACCAGCATTATCTACCTACCAATTATTAGAAAGACAAAAGCCAAGTGAAGCAATACAAATCAGCTATTTATCCACTGATAAAGCTTTTATTTTTCACCAGAAGCTAGATTTTCTCCTACTATGAATTTACAAATGATCACACCCATAAACTCATGTCATTTTAAAACAAATTTGTCATCCCCATCAAAATGGAAACCCTGTGAGGGCAGGTACCAGTCTATCTTGCTCATCTGCATACTCCCATTATCCAGCACACAGCAGGCTCTTCATCTTATCTGCAGAACTGACAAAGGCCCTTCAAAATCATTACTGTCCAGCGGTCTTAACTTTGGAGATATGAAAATAGTTTATAAGTCATACCTGGAAACAATTTGCCCAAGATTGTGTAACACGTTAATGACAAAATCAGGATTATTTCGGATGCTTTATTCCCCATTCACATTCTCCATCCATTACACCAAGAGGTTCTTTTACCTAAAACTATGGGCAGGCTACACTACTGACTAGTAACATACACAAACCTTAGTGATCTAAGCAGCTTTCGGTTGACTGTCTGGCTCCCACTGTTCTTTATCAGAACATGAAAGCCCTTCCATAAATATGCCTGGTTTAAGCATTCTTTATGTAAGACTCCAAGAAACAGAGCCCAGGACAGAATTCTACAGCCATAATATCAAGAGCCAGCTTATTATGTCATATGAGGGTCAGATTTTACAGAGGCCAAACCACAGATGTCAGCTATCTTCCATGGCTCAGTTAGCTACTGCTAAATCAAATATTCTGCTAAACAAGAGCTTCTATGTGTAAGGGTTTTTAAAATTTGTCATCTTAGACATTTTTAAAAGCAAAATTTTTTTTAAAAAATAGAACTTTTCCTGAGCTCATGAAAAAAGTAAATGTGAATTTTTTCAGGGGAAAAAAGATGATCTAAAATTGGATTGTGGTGATGACTGCTCAACTATAAATTTATTACAGATCTTAAAATAGGTAAATATGGTCAACTATATTTCAGTAATGCTGTTAAAAAAAAAAATAAGTCTGAAAAGGAGTCCGGTACCTAAGCTACTTCCTTTTGTAAACATCTGGTATTAAAACCATAAAGACACTCTTTACTGCCACCATGCTCTTTTAAACCCAGGTCCTGTCTATCTACTTCAGTCACACTTCACATAAAAAGTCAGAAGTTTCCCTCTAATTTTGGTAAAAGTAATTTAGAAGACTAATATAAATATCCAAAAATAATCAACCTTTATTGATATAACAAAAGAAATTAACTAATATAATTATCTACATAAATATCTTATAGATGTTTAAGCATTAGCAATTAAAATTTGTTAATTTAAAATTAAGTGTTTAAGTTTAAAACTTGCCATTAATCAGCCATTGGGAGCCAAGCAAGTTACATGACATCTCTGGGCTTCCATTTGCCCACTTATATCATGTACCCCTATGGCCCACATTAGAGTTAAATAGCATATAAAAAAATAGAAATTATTATGTAATGCAACGCTACTAATATTGCAAACTTTTTACATAAATTATTTCCTGTGAAGGTACAATTATTCCTTTTTTTTTTTGCCCCATAAGAAATTGGAACATAGAAAAGTTGATTACTTTGAGCAATAGCAGATCCAGAATTCCAAACCATAGTTATTCAGTTCCACAACCTATATGAATCTCTATTCCTTATTTGACCTTGGACTTTTGAGTAAGGTGTGGGCATGAATCCTGCCCTAGACTTTAGTGTGTTAATCACTTTCTCTGATTCCCAACTTCCTCATCTATAAAAGAAGATTATTAGTATTTAATTGTTATGAAAATTAAATTCGTGTGTCTCCTATTGATAAGAAGCCATTCAATAAATACTCTTTCTCACCGGAGTCCCACAGAAGTTCCTTCTTCTGTATTGAGAGAGAGAGAGAGAGAGAGAGAGAGAGAGAAAGTTATGATTTCCTTCTAGTCTACCTGGAACAAACCTCACTGGGACCGAGTTCTATCAAAAGCAATTAGAGTGAACACAAACAACCAGCATTACTCCTTTGCTATCATTCCTTGGCTCTATGTCTGAGACTGTCAACAAGAGTGTCAACTTCAAGGGGTGGGCATCTGTCCACAGGAACTGAGCTGAGGTCACAGACTTGTCTCGCTCTGCCCTGCAAACAGATGTCTGGGTGACAATCTTAGTCACTCTGAACCACTGTTAGAGCCAAAATCAGGTGGGAAGTGCTGCATCTCCTTTCTAATCCTCTTGGCCAGGCTGTTCGTTCCCTAAGACAATACCTCACTGATCAGAATTCAAAATAGCTAGTTTTTGCCAGGATACTATTTTTAAACATAATGCCCTTATTTTTATGATGTCTGATTATTTCACAAGCAAAAGACTATGTCTGTAACAGGGGTTTGTCAGCAAGAAACCCCTTTGATTCTGCATATTGGAATGCACACCTTTGCAGTTAGCCAGGTAAAAACTGATGTAATGTGGAGCTCTAGTGGTGGCAATGAAGTAAAGCAGCTGTTTAAAAAAAAAAAAAAAAAAAAAAAAAACCAAGGAAATTAGCATTTATTATTCAATTACCATGTTAAGATTAAAAAATGGTCCAAATGCATCTTCTAAGATGGCAAACTCCAAACATAGTCACTTTCTTCCAGATTGCAAGTTAGACTTCAATAGCTAGTCTGCATTAAATATCATCAAGCAGTAATATCTTCTTAGAAAAATAGAACTCTAGTGCTATGAAAGTCACTTTTCTACTTTTTAACCAAGTTCACTTTAAAAACCTACTAATTTAATGCTACCTACTTTTTCACATAGCAAGCAAAAGTACTATATATTTAAAAAACTGCTAAACTCTAAGTGATGTGATCAGTGAAATCCTTTATCATACCAACTTTCCTGGGAAGTGAAATAATCTCTACACACTGATGAGGCTGTTGTGTGTTAATTCCTGCACTAGGAAAGTACCTTTCTTGAATATCTGACTTCAGAGGTCTTTGCCAACTTGAAAACAACTAAGAGTAAAACCTGTAATGTCAAATGTTAACCCTTTGTTTTGCTGTTACCTAGAGTATTCATCTTGCCTATCAAAAGCCTTAATTTAAAAAAAAATACATAGCTCAATTATGGTCAACAACATAATAGAATAGAAAATTCTATTTTTATGCTATACTACCTGGAGTTGCCATTTAAAATTTCTAAACATGGTGGCTGATTTAGCTGTGTCAAAACAAGTTACCACCGAGGGAAAATAATCTTAGAATGTGAGTAAATACAGGAACTAGTCTTTCCATAGACATGCATCACTTACAATGGGGATATGTTCTGAGGATAACTTTGTTAGATGATTTTTATCAGTGAGCTAACATCATATGGTGCTCTTATACAAACTAAGATGGCTTGGCTGTCATTAGGTAATGTAATCTTATGGGACCATCATCATTTATGTGGTCTGTAATTAGCCAATCTGTCATTATGTAACACATAACATATATATATATATAT
>NW_026000057.1:38853172-38868733 GCF_001458135.2 Marmota marmota marmota
ATATATATATATATATATATATATATATATATATATATATATATATATATATATATATAATGTTTTTGAACATTAAAGTCACTTTCCATGCAGGATGATAAAAGAAACCAAAATGTTCATTGATGCATGAATAATGCTTATCTGAAAAGCACTGAGACTCTTAGGACTTTTTATAGTTTATATCCTGGAATCTACTAAAAGTTTTTCAATAGCCATATTCCAAGGGCTTTTAAATTGTTAAGCCTACAGATAACTACCAAGTCTCAGAGATCTGTGAATGAAGATTTAATGATTACTGAGGGGTTTTACTCATTGATGTCTCTCTTCTTCATCCTTCTAATATGCTGTCATAGATATAGTTCTCTGAAACTGCACCAAAAAAAAAAAATGGCAAAAAAACAAAAGCCTTTTCTGGTGATTCACTGAGAATGCAATATTTACAGTGGGAAGCTCAAGGTAAATAATTAATTTCTTTTTTGTCTTCATCTTTAGCTATAGGTTAGGAGAGGGAGAGAGCCTTTCTGATAAAATAGGTAAAAGGTGAGCAAGAAGTGGAGGAGGTTTATGAATGTAATCATATGCCAACGGGAACAAACAGAAACCTTCACTAATGCAGCATTTGCCATGAAAGAACACAGAATCTAACAATTTTATAGTCCTTTTCACCACAGACGTTAACATGATAAAACTGAATACTTTCAATGTGTGAATCTAAGCACTATGCCTTTGTATATCATCTTGCCTGTATTTTCCATGGTGATTGTTTCTATCTCCTTTGCTTTCCCATAACAGACCTAGGTATGCAGCTTAAAATAATATTAGGGGCTTTATTTGCCATCCTTTTGACTAAGGACATGTTGATTTTATTAAAGCAAGTTGGGTCTGCATTCTTTCTTCACTATTATTACAGGTAGACTTGACAGACACAGGACCTTTGTTTGCAAATGTTCTGCTCTGGAGAAAACCTTGTTAAATAAGTTCCACTTTACCTGCTGGGCAGTTGCACTCTGAAGGTGCTTCTCTTGCAATTCTTATTTTAGCCATATGTTCATAGGATTTCTGTAGGAAAAGAAGAGGTATTAACGATCATCAGTAGCACTGTAGAAAAATGGAGTCGTTCGGGACTCTGACCATATGTCTGATTTGCCAGCATTTGATAGGCTACATAACTAACATTTACATATGTACTTGGACCTTAGTCAAAAGGTAACAGTACCCAAGACCTAAAAAAGGAAAGTGATCATTGACATGATATCAAGATTGCTAGACACAGATACATCTTTCTCCATTCTCCAACCACCACCACCCTCTCCCTCAGCCCAAGAATAAACAATGTAAAAACCTGGCACTAACATGTTGCAGTTCTAGGCCAGCTGTGGCTTACCTGGCTTACATAGGTGCATACATGCAAATATATGCTACAGTAAGTGTTATGCAGACGCACACAACAGCCAATACCTTACACATGAAGGTAAAATGCTTTATTATGTTGTGTTCCAACTAAGACTAAACATCTTCTTTGTTGAAAGCAACTTCCGAACACCCCAACTCTAAAGCTATCCTTAAACATAATGATGCTTCCTTTCAATTCTCAACTCCAATGGTTCTGCATTCATGAATATTTGGGCACTGCACCCTTTTCTAAAGATAAACCTACTTTAAAAATAAATAAATAAATAGGGCTGTGATTGTGGCTTAGGGGTAGAGTGCTCGCCTAGCATGTGTGAGGCCCTGAATTCAATCCTCAGCACCACATAAAAATAAATAAAATAAAGATATTGCATCCAACTACAAATAAAAAATAAATATTTAAAAATAGATAAATAAATAAACTTTTATTCTAAAAAGAGCCAATGAGTAAAATCATTTATTTTAACTTATATGGTTATTTCACTTTATGCATTAATATCAACTATGGCCCTAACCTTATAATAGGTGAAGGATAAAACAGATGTTATCTCTGCAAGAAATAGTCTTCATACAACTGGGGAAAGAATTACATCAGACTCCAGAAAACTAAAGAGAAAAAAATGCCTTCCAGTCATTCTGGCCACCCTTTCCCCTTTTAGACCTACACACCTGTTCGGCATACAAACATTAAGAAGGAAGGAGAGAAGGTAATATATAAAGAACTGGAGATATCAAGAGAGGTGCATACATGCAAATATATGCTACCGTAAGCGTTATGCAGACGCACATAATCAAACCAAGTATGCATACTGTAAGGGTAAAGTCTGGTCCTACACACAGACTCACACCTGTGCAAAATGTTATGCACGTGCAAAATACCCCAGCCTCTCACACCTGAGCCAGAAGGCGCTCCACTTTCTCTTGCACCATGGCCTTCAGCTGATCCAAGGTATCAGGCAGCAGACGAACAGAAGGATCCCCTTTAACAGATTCGAGAGCGGCGATCCTAGCCTGGAGGTCGTTGGTTTTCACCCCAAGGTACAGACAAGAAATCACGGCCACCACTGATAGGAGTGTCGCCAGGGCCGTGCACTGGGGCATGGTACGGGCACACCGCTGCCCGCAGGGGCCCGGGTCTTCGGATCCAGACTCTCGACCCCCTCCTTTCCCTGCATGCTTCTTCACCAGCATTGTGGCGGCTGCCTCGGCTTCGCCTTCCACCCACTATCTCCTCCAATAATCTTAAAAGGAGAGGAAAAGGACTATTCCTTTAAAGTTCAGTCTCTGTGGCTGCACAACTAGTTGGTGGAGTCGGAGCC
Source organism: Marmota marmota marmota (assembly GCF_001458135.2). Classification (NCBI taxonomy): domain Eukaryota; kingdom Metazoa; phylum Chordata; class Mammalia; order Rodentia; family Sciuridae; genus Marmota; species Marmota marmota. The sequence continues at coordinate 38,855,902 of NW_026000057.1, forward strand.
CGGGCGCGGAGATGGACCTGCGCTTTGCTCAGTTTTGAGACCAGCAGGCGTGGACCATCCTCCGCTTCCTTCTCTCCTACCAGTTGAGTGAAAAGCACCCTCAGTCCAGGGACCGGGTGGCGATGGGGTAAAAAAAACCGAAATGAAACCCACCCGGATGGCTCTCCTAACCCTCAAAAAGCAGACACCTCTCCCCAGGTCCCCGAGAGCTGCAGTGTAGGGTCCCGGGGGGCAGCGGGCGCGGCGAGGGGCCGCCGCTCTCCCGCCCCACCGAGCTCTGGACCTGTTGCGTCTGATACTTTGCCTTATTTCTACCTATTCGGTGTCTTTCCGCCCGACGACCAGTTTCCCACCTGGATTCAGTTCAAGGCAAAAAAGGCTGAGCGACACCGGAGAGCGCAGCTCTAGAGGAGCGGCCAAGGGGGAGAGTAGAGAGGAAAACGAAATAACCCAAGGAGCAAACGCAAGTCGCGGCTGCCCTAAGTATCTCCGCAGCCTCGCGTGTGCGAGCTTAAATACCCTTCGGGATGCTCGTGTGCGAGTGTGTGTGTGTGTGTGAGTGCGCGCGCGCCCGGATCGCGACGTCCCTCCCCCGACCCCCTCCCGGCGCCGGGCGTCCGGTCCGCAGCTCCCGGGGCATTGAGCCCCCCCTCCCACAAAGCCAAAACAGGAGTCCGCCTTATTAGCATAATATATTCACCTTCGCCCAGCCCGCGGGGCGGACAGCGAGACCCAGGAGGGGGCGGGGAGCTTGGGTGGGAGCGGAGCGGGAGGTCCATTATTAGCATAATGTATGCAAATAGCTGGAGCAGCCACCCTGATTGGAGAGGAGCTTGGCAACCCCTCCCCCTCCGCGGAGTAACTTCAGCGTCCCCCAAGGCCACCTCTCTGGTCTGGGCCAGGGGCCCAAGCCCGGTTCGCCGCCGGGCTGCTGGAGGCCACTCTGGCTTACACCCTCCCAGCCCAGCGCCGGCTCTTTATCCCGGTTAAAAATGGAGGAATGGCCTCCAGAAGGGAAGGAGTGAAGCTGGGCGCTCCAATTGTGATCCTCACTCAAAAGCAGCCGCAGGAGCTCTTCCCACTTCGCCCTAGTGCCTCATTTTCCATCCTCCTTCACTTTCTCACATGTCCAGAAGCAAAATGTCTGGTTGATGTCTTAGGTACCTTTCCCCATTTCCCTTCCTTCCTCCAGCCGCGCAGCAGATTCTCCGACAAGGAGAAGTTTTCTCTCCCCTCCCCCAGTTTCCTTCTGTCTTGACGGCTTGTCTCCCCCCAGCTCTGTGTTCCTGCTCTGTACTAGGGTGCTAATGCATTTTCCTGATACCCTGTTTCGTGGGATTGAAAAGGAGAGTGTTGAGGCACACACATGTCTCAGGAATTAGGAAAGGACTGAAGAATGAGGTCAATTTTTCCTCTTCCCCTACTTTCTCCTCACGCTGTTCCCTCTGGATCAAATTACAGGGTCTCTAATGGGATTTTTGAAAGTTGTAACAAGTAGCATTTTGCATCTAATAGGGATAGGAGGGGGAATAATTATCCCGAAGAGCTCCTTCTTATCACATATTTCCTGTGTTCCTTGACCTCACGATTGTAAGCAATCAACAAAATACTGCACTAAGCTGAACTTTCTCACATACACAGATATTGCTAGGTATGAAATGGGGTAAGAAACTTTCAACATCATTATAGGATGAAGCAGACAACATGGGGGAAGCCTGTGATTTTTGTTATAAAGTTGAAACGATAATTCCTTACATTTGTATTACGTAGTGGTTCACAAAGGATGGTTCTGGGTCAATAACACCATCATCACCTGAGAATTTATGCACCATTCAGATTCTGGCAATCCCACCACATATCTTCTGAAGAAACTATTACTAAAATCAGAAGCATAGCAATCTGTGATTTAACAAACCATGCACGCAAAAGTTTCAGAGCCACTAGTGTGACACTTTACAAAATATTTTCAAATACCTTTTTTCATTTGATCCTCATAACCCTGTGAGCCAAATGAAGAATTACTGTCCCTGTTTTATATATAAACAAACAATTTTCAAGTTACATGTTATTGTATTTAGACATATGTCCAATAGTAGGACCAAGGAATGGGCACAAATCTGTGTGTGTGAGCACACAATCTTGTACTGGGGATTAAACCCAGGGCCTCATGTATGCTAAGCATGTGTTCTACCACTGAGCTACACCCCCAGCCTGGTATAAATTTTTAATATGTCTATTCTTTCTGATTTTTCCATTACTTCTCTAATCATTCTTTAGTCTTCTTTGCAGGCTTTTTTTTCTTTTTTTTTTTCTGCCTGTCCCCTGAATGTTGGTACTTCTTGGGTCTCTGTCTTATGCCATCTTGTCCTCTTAATCCCATATACTCTCCCCCAATTACCTTCTTACTGATAAGTCATAAGTCCATATAGAAAGCCCAGACCTCTTTGCCTCAATCCCATACAGCAAACTGTTTGCCATTCCCATCTGGCTGTCCCACTAGCAATTCTCACTTAACCTACATATTACCTCCAAAATATGCTCTTTTTCCTGTTTCCCATCCAAGTATGGATCTCCCATCCATTCAATGTCCCCAAGGGAGAAAAAATAAAGAACTAATAATGCTTGACTTCTTTGCCTTACTCTCCCTGTCTACCTAAATTCCTGTACTACTTTTCATTGTGTTTTGTATTTTCATTTAAGCCCCCCTCACCTCCACACCTGGTGCCTCCCATCTTACCAGCCTCATTGCCCACTCTTTCCCTCATTCTCCTCACCAATTGCTATAAAGTATGGACACAAAGAGAATAAAGAGCTTTTATTTTGGACAAGGCACCACTCTCTTAAAATTTCAGTAGAAAAGTCATTTTCCACCCAAATGCTGACAGTGGATTTTACATTTTCATTGGATGGTGCAATGTTCTTATGGCATGCTTTGTGGAAACGGCCATGAGAAGGCATATTAGCAACTCTTGCAAGCTCTCAGAACTATCAGATCTGGGTAGAGAGATAGAGTTGGAATTTTGTGGATTTGGGACCTTTATCCAAAGGATTAGATTTGCTTTATGTCTTTGGTGGGTACAATACCTCAGAAATGCACCAGCCATTAGCACTAAGATGTCAAACCCAGTAGATTCTTTGCATCATGCACAAAGAATGCATGGATTAACAAAGCTCTGGGAGTTTGAACCTGTGTTGTTCTGTAGATCCATCAGAGCATGGTTATTTTGGTTTCTATGTGCAGAAGGATTCAAAAAAGGTAAAAATAGCTCCAAAACTGCCATAGTCCAGCTGACTCCAACTTGCTTACAACTGCTCTCAATAGTAGTAAAAGGCAAACAGCTGGTTGAAGAACAGGTATGTGGTGGGGAGAATAATGGACCACCCCCACCCCAGATGGCCATGTCTTAATCTCCAAAACTTGTGAATGGCAAAAAAACTTTTACATGGCAAAACAGAGTCTCAGATAAGTCAATATCTTAAAGATATTGAGATAGGAGATTTCCTTCATTTAGGTAGACGGGCCCAATGCAATCACAAGCTTCCTTATAAGAGGGAGGCGAGTCTCAGAGGGAGAGGAGATGTAATGCAGAAGTTGAAGCTTTGAAGATGGAAAAAGGACAGGAGAAACGTAGGCAGCCTCCAAAAACTGGAAAGGGAGGAGCGAGCGCTCCCTAGAACCTCCAGAAGGAAGACAGCCCTGCCAGCACCTTGATTTTAGGACTTCTGACAGTCAGAACTACAATTAGTAAATTTGTGTTGTTTTAAGTCACTCAGTTTGTGGTAATCTGTTACAAACAGCAAAAGAAAGCTAATGTAATAAAAATCACAAGAAATCAATCTTCATCTGCCGTAGCGTCATAAGTGATATTGGAACCACCCAAATGCTTGCAGGCTGTATAGCATTAAATCCCTGCCTCTCAAATGTTTTTGTGTTTCTTTTCTGTTGACATGCTCCCTGGGAAAGGATTGGAGAGCATGCCTTCTCTCGTGTCATGTAAAATTAGGATGCCCTCTACAGAGACATATTAAACTCAATACAATATGCTCTATTTCCATGATGCCTCTCATTTGTACAACTCAGAAACAATAAACCAGTCAAGCAGTACAGACACTCTCGTCTCTCCTCCCATCTAATGCTAGCCTGGCCATGGTCATGACCCAGGACTCAGCATCACTATAGTACTGCTGATACCCATCTCCAAGTCCCCAGAAAAAAAGAAACAAAGACTTCTGACAGAGGTGCATGGGCAGAAGTTGAAGTAAAGAAGATAACTAGGACTGAAAGTGAGAAAACCAAGCAAAAGAGACAAATATGAGGAAATAGAAGAAAAGGATTTCTTTTAGGTGAATTTAGCTAAATTTCTTTTAGCTTAAAAAAAAGTTATCCTCTGCTTCTAATCCCTCCATAAGCTGCTCAATAAAAGGTACACAGCATAAATATGAAGAATGAGCACATTATTTCAAATTTTGATGTTTTACATGTATTTACAAAGATTATCAACCAACCTGAGTCGCTGGGATAATTATGTTCTGCTGTTTTTAGGTAGATACTAATTTACATTAAAGAAAAATATTTTGGTTTGGTTAGAAATTCATTTGGTGCCATTCATTTTGGAAGCTGATTAATTTTCTAAAGCCACAGCTTTAACCTGTGTTCACCACCAAAGTTATCAAACAGAAGCAAATGTAAGAGGGGATTTGTGGCCCTCTTTGTACATCCACACCACCTGTTGTGTCCTCCAAGTACCTTAATAGAGAAAATGGTTGAATAAATTATGTGGGGTATTATGTGTGCTATTTTATAAACTTCAGAGGACAGGGCAACCTCACAGAAATGTCTTCTAGGGAGAGTTTCCCCAAAGGGACAGAGCAGGTAGTGAAGGGTTAAGTGAGTTGAAGCTTATAAGATGTAGTTCCCTCACAGCCAGGCAAATTTCAATAAATCACAAACAAATTATAAATATCTTTCAGAGCAGAAGAGCAGAAAAGAAGGATTTGGCTCTTAGTAACAGCTGAAAAATTCCCTTTCAGACAGATCAAGGAACTGATCCCATTTACACAAGCCTGGTTAAGCAAGGGGCTTACAAGTGTATGAATCCAATAATCTGGACGATGCACACCCTCCAAAATCCCAGTCCTCTGTACACTCCATTTTATGTTTGTTTATTTGGAGGGAGGAGGTGAATTTTTTTTCTCAAACTTTAAATAACAAGGCAGAAAACCCACTATGTAGCTAACTCAAACAAGAGGCAAATTTTCACCAAACTTAACTAATCAACCATTTAGGGTAATGCTATATAGACAGAACACATTTGTATCATTGAGTCAGTTCATGATTAAGAACAGACTCCAGTATGGTGGCACATGCCTGTTATCCCAGCAACTCAGGAGTCTGAAACAGGAGGATCACAAGTTTGAGGTCAACCTCAGCAATTTAGTGAGGCACTAACCAACTTTCTGTCTCAAAATAAAAAGGGCTGGGAATGTGGCTAAGTGGTAAATTGCCTCTGGGTTCAATCCCCAATACCAAATAAAGAACACAGATTCCAAGGCTGAACTTCCTGGGTTCATTATGCAGTTCGGCCATTTAATAGTTGTGGGATTTTTGAGTAAATAAGTGAAATTATCTGTGCTTCAGTTTTCTTCTCTGTGAAACGGGAGTGGTAATACTTGACCATTTGGAATCTTTTGCCATGAATAAATGCAAGGTAAGTGAAGGTCATGCAATACCTGGTGGTTGCTAAGTGTAATAGACACGTTTGCTCTAATTGACGCTGTTATTACTTTAAAAGTGTTAATTTACTGGTCATGGACACTAAAAGGCCTCCTTATACCATGGGGCAACTGTATATAGAAATCATGATTTCAGTCATATTTCAGTTCATGAGAATAGAATTACATCAGGGCAACCTTTTGGTTATGACATGATTTGAAGGATTCCCTGCACCAGGCAACAATTGATGTGTTTTTTGTCATTTTATATTTGTTTTGCCTGTTCTAGGATTTCGTATAAATAAAAGCACACAGTATGCATGTTTATGTGTTTGGCATCTTTTACATAATGTTTTTAAGAGTTATCCAGAGTTTTGAATGTAACAGCATTTTTTTTTCATTTATTTATCATGGAATAATATTCCATTGTTTAATATAACACAATTGTTTATTCACTCGTTGGCCAACACTTGGAATGTTTCCAAGTTTGCTATATGAACAATGCTACTATATATTCATGCACTCATCTTTTTTTAATATTTCAAAAAATATAAAGAATAATTTTATTTCACATATAGGTGACAGATTATCAAAAACTCTTTTTATAAAGAAGAATGAAAAGGGGATATGGCTGTGTCAGATAGAAAAATATAAGAGCATAGTAATAAACACAATTTGGTACTGCTTCATGGGCAGAAATTAAACCAAAAGAAAGAGAGAATAGAAAAGCCTAGAAACAGGCTTACACATAGGCACCAAAAATGGGAAAGAAATGACACTGAATAGCAATGAAGAAAAGATACAAGTTTCTATTAATTATGCTGTATATTCATATAGAATAAAATGAAGATGAATCCTTTCTTCATAGAACACACAAAGTTAAAAATGCAAAATGTCATAATATAAAGCATTCAGAATATAATACAGAAAAATATATTCATGACCTTCAACCAAGGCAGAGTTTCTTAAGACACATAAAGAACTAACTACCCTCAGAGGAAATGACTGATAAATTGTAGTGCATTAAATGAAACCGTCTTATTTACATTTTTTAAAGCCAAAAGAGAAGCCATAGAATGGGAAAGGGCACCTGCAAAATACAGAAATGAAAAAGGACTACAAAAAAGGACTACAAATCAATGAGAAAAATCCAAAAACTCAACAGAAAAGTGAGCAAAGGCTTGAATAAGCACTTTTACAGTCCAGAAACTAAAAATAGCCTGTAAACATTTTAAATTGTGCTCATCCCCAGAAGTAATCAGGAAAAAAATGCATATTGTAACCATAACAACCACGATACCACTATTAGCCCACTAAAATGACAATATGAAAGAGACAGACAATATCAAACACAAGCAAGAAATGTGGAGTAACTAGAACTCTCACCCACTGCTGGCTGAAATGTAAATTCATTTTTGTACAAGCACTTTAGAAAACTAGTTGGCACTATCTGCAAAACAAAAATCAAAGCCTTGCAGAAAGACTTTGAAGATAGCATTAGCAAAACTCTGAGCCTAGAAATGTCTGTTAGTAGACTCTACAAGCCTTATAGGAGACTTCAGGTGAGGACTTAAAGGATAGTAAGGAAAATGACATTAGGAACTGTAAGGAAAGAGAATTGTACTATGGATAGTAGATGTTGTATCATTGTTGCATTCCATTGAGTGAAAGTTAGCATCAGGCTGCTTCTTATTGAGAATAGTAAATATGAAAGGAGATAGATAAGCAAAGACAAGACTGTTAAACAAAAAGAAGCCAGAAATTATTGGGATTGAGAATTTACAGCTCCTTCAGATGGCAATTGACATTAACATTAAGAAAATACTTTGGGGGCTGGGATTATAGCTCAGTGGTGGAGTGCTTGCCTTGTACGTGTGAGGCACTGGGTTCGATCCTCAGCACCATATATAAATAAATAAATAAAATAAAGGTATTGTGTCCATCTATAACTAAAAAAAAGTTTAAAAAAAAAGAAAATGCTTTTGTATAAAGTTAAATCCAGACACTCTCAGAAAAACAAAAAAGCTGGGAATATGACTATAAAATTATTTGTTAAGATCTCAGAAATAACAAAAGTGATGGCTCCAAAAACTAAATTAAACTACAGAACCTCTAAGAAGCTTAAGGTTGTTGTCTCTCAGTAACCTAAGCAGAAATCCAAGGCAGAGTATGGCTTATTTTAGTAAAGTGAATATCAATAAGATTTATAGGAGACCAACAAGCCTTTTAAGAATATTATACTAGCAAAGACATCACTCCTAAAAGGAATAAGAGTGAAAAATAAAGAGGCACCCAAGACCTCTACACCCAAGAAGCTGGCTGAGAAAATTGTGGAATTACAAATACAAGCTCCCTTTCATGGAGGGAAAAAGAACTTAGAGTATATGTGGGGAAGAGGCCAAAAGAGAGAGCAAAGAGCCATGGAAAATCATTCTCAGGAAAGAATAGGACTCTTTCCTAACCAAAGAATTTCCAATATTTGTTCAATTGAATTTTAGAAGTTCTGGGGTCTGGTTATTCCTGTGGTCTTTTTTTTTCCGTGTGTGTGTGTGTGTGTGTGTGTGTGTTACTGGAAATCAAACCCAGGGCCTTGTGCATGCCAGGCAGGCACTCTACCACTGAGCTGTATCCCAAGTCCTTGGTCTTCATTTGGAAAATAACCATACTTGAGGAGGGGAGTATGAGGTTTCTTATCAAGGAACCACATATAAGGCACTTCATTCAAATAGTCCTGATATAGATGATGAGATCTTTGATCTTGAAGTGTACTGTGAAAGATATATTGTAGCTATATGATTAATTATAGCCATAAGACCAACCCTCCCCCTGAAAAAAATATCTCACTGGACTAATGCTATGTATGTATCACTTAGCAATATGATGACAACTGACCTGGGGATATCCAGGAGAGGCCTCCTCAGCACAGATGCTACTCTCATAAGCCTTCAAACAAAGCTGATCCTTACAAGAATAGCATAAACCATCTTTATGAAAGAAAGACCTGGTAGCTGGTCTGGTATAAGAAAAGTAAGAGAATCCATCAAACTCTGAGAGCAATCTCCAGATAGAGACTGTATTAGTCAGCTTTTCATCACAGTGACCAAAATACATGTTAGAACAACCTAAAGAAGGAAAGATTTATTTTGGCTCACAGGTACAGAGGTTTTAGTCCATGGTCAGCCAGCTCCATTGTTCTGAGCCTGAGGTAAGGCAGAGCATCGTGGTGGAGAGAGCATCATAATGGAAGGGTGTAACAGAGGAAAGCTGATCAGTTTATAGCATTCAGCAAGCAGAGAAGGAAGATACGCCCTTCCTGCACACATCTCGAGTGTGTTGGACTTCCTCAGTCCCACCTCCCAGAAGTCCATTCAGTCATCAATGGATAAGTCCACTGATGAAGTCAGAGCCTTCATGATACAATTACTTCCTCCAAACCCCATCTCTGAACACATGAGACTTTGGGAGACATTCCAGATTCAAACCATACAGAGACCCTCCCAGTCAGTCTGGCATCTGATTCCTGGACTGTATCTAGCCCATGCCACTGGCCTGCTCCTGCTGGCCATCTTGTAAAGTACTGCCAGAATAAACTGCTTGAGCAACAGACTGTGCCTAATTCAACTTTGATGTGAATTGGACTGAAAGGGGAAAGTTGCCCCCTGGGGAGACAAGTTAACTAAGACCACCCGAGCGATCTAAGCAAGACAGACTTCAAGCTAATGATGTAATATGATGAGATTCGGGGGACATTGGGAGAGAATGGGTGGACATATGTTATTTTCTCTTCAACTGCTCTTGGAGGAAAGCATGTTGCTATGTCATGAAGACTTTCAACCACCCTAAGAATCCTATGGAGGGAGGAACTGAAGACTCCCATCAATAGCTAACACCAATTTACCAAGAATGTGGATGAAATAGATCCTCCTTTCCACTCATGCCTTCAGATGATGGTAGTGCCAGGCAGTATTTTAAATGAAACTTCATAAGACAACTAGAGCCAAAAGCACTCAGCTAACCTCCCAAATTTCTGACCCACAAAAACATTTTTTAAAAACTTTGATAATAATTGGGCTGGGGATATAGCTCAGTTGGTAGAGTGCTTGCCTTGCATGCACAAGGCCCTGGGTTCGATCCCCAGCACCACAAAAATAAAAATGAAAAAAAAAAAAACACTTTGAGATAATAAATTTTTATTGTTTTAAGCCACTTCATACTTGGGATAAAATATTATGAGGCAATAGATAACTAACATACCATATCCTGAATATAATTTTTAATTTTCCTTGTATTTTTGTAAGCCAATGCAAAAAGGTTCAGAAGAGAAATGATTTGGTCATGAGAGCCTTAACCCAATCACCACATTAATCACCTCATGGGATTAATTGAGTGCTGACTGAAGGCAGGTGGAGTGTGGCTGGAAGAGGTGGGGCAATGGGGGCGTGGGTTTGGGTAGATATTTGTATCTGGTAAATGAAGAGCTCTCTCTCCTGCTTTCTGACCATCCTGTGAGCTGCTTCTGCCATAATATTCAGGCTCACTGGAGCCCCCAAGGAATGGAACTAGCTGTCTATGAACTGAGACCTCTGAAACCATGAGCCCTCAAATAAACTCTTCCTCCTCTACAGTTGATCTGGTCAGGTCCTTTATTCACAGCATTGAAAAAGCTGACTAGAACACTTCCCATTTATTGAATGTAGCATTGTTATAAATGTACTGCTTGTTTTCCTCAACATTATATTTGAAGGATTTATTCAAATTGTAACTGCTCGAACTTCTTTACTACTGTACACATAACATTGCATGACTCTACCACAGCGTTTATCCATTCTCCTTTTGATGGGCCTCTGGGTAGTCTCCGTTTGGTCTTCCCTCCCTCCATTTCAAGCAATGCCACTAAAATTATTGTTATATTTAAACAATTACTTTCATACAGATGAAAGAGTTTCTCCACTTATTTTTGCTTTGTAACAAATTACCCCTTCAAATTAGCGGAATATAACAAATTTGCATTATTCTATATTTTTTGGTGGAACCAGAATTTAAGGTTAGCATAATTGGGTGGCTCTAGTTCAAATTTTCTCATAAAGTTGCAGGCAAGATGCCATCTGGAGCTGTAGGCACAAGAAGGTTTAACCAGGACTGGAAGATTTTCCAAGATGGCTCACTCACATTACTCTTAACACAAGGACTTAATTTCTCTCTGGCAGTTGTCAGAAAACCTCTGTTCCTTGCTACTTGAGTCCCTCCAAGGGGTTGCGTGTATATTCTTGTGAAATTGCAGCTGGCTTCCCCCACAGAGGAAGAGATCCCATAGAAGATAAAAAAGAAGTCACAATGTCTTTTATAACCTAGACTTGGAAGTCACATGCTCTTTATTTACTCCATATTCTATTCATTATAAGTGAGTCACTAAATCCAGCCCCTACCCAAGAGGAGAAGATTAAGCCCCACCTATTGAAGGGAAGAACATCAAAGAATCTGTGGACATATTTTTAAACTACTACAGCTATATTTCTAGTTCATAGGATACATGCTTCATTAACTTTTCTCCATCAGGGTAACTGGGCTTCTTCTCAAGGAACAGTGACTAATATACAACAGTTCCTCATAGAAAGCCATTTCCTACTGTAACCTCACTTGGCAGAAGGGTCCAGGAACCTCTTTGGGATCTCTTTTACAGGGACACATGAATACAAGGAGCAATGATTCGCTGGGGACACCAACATAACAGACTACTAAGTAAGGAAGTATAGACACCAGAGGTGTGAGAGGACAAAGGAAAGATGCTTGGATAAATGGATCGTAGAGCCCAGTAGATTTGTTGGAGTTAAGACATTCAAAGCAATAAAGATGGGAAAAAAAAACAGCAGGCAGCAAATGAAAAGTAGAATACTGATATAAAAAAATTAAAGTTATTGGTGATGTCAATACCTACGGCATTGTTTCTCACTTCTGGTGCAAATCATAAATATACTTCATGCCCCAGGAGATATTTTTAAATAATTAGGCTGAAGGGGGCCTGTGATTAACATTACTTGTAAGTTCCCTCAGATAATTCTGTGAGCTAAATCTAATTGAGACCCATTAGTTTAGAATATGACCTTTGAGATAAATGACTGAAGTAAGTTGTAAGACAGGGTCATTAAATACAAAGAAGTTAAATAAAAAATTGAGACACAAGAGGATTGGAATAATCATATATATGGATGTTGAAATCACAAAGCAGGGGACTCCAAGATGGTGGCGAAGGGAGTGCATCACCCCCGTGTACCATGTCACTGTGCGGGAGAATGACAAGTTACAACGGCTAAAAGCTATCTTGTTAGGAATTTCCAGCAAAATTGGGGTGCTCCAAAACCTAGAGGAAGGATTTCCATCGCATGAGGATCAGCTACGGGGGCTCAAACGTGAGCGATTTGTCCGCACGGAGGGTCATGCTGCTTATTCAGCAAATTGCCCCGCGGCTAGAGTCTGCGACGCGTGCTGGGAAACGACGAGATAGCAACGCAAAGATACAGCGCTGCAGATTCTGCGGGCTCCTGCCAGCTGTGCAATCACTGTACTCAGTGCTGAATTCTGGGTTTGAGACGGGGGAAGGAAGCGGTCCAATTCGGTTCTCCACACCGGTCAGACCACAGAGGAAGCCAGTGGTCACCATCTTGGAGAGCTGACGTCACCATCCCTGTTTTCGACTGATCGCAGCTCATTCAGCTATAGAACAGGTAATTTCAGGCTGCCATTCGCCTGCGTCTCGCAGACAAATTACTCAGGCTCAGTGCTAAAGAACCCGCGGAAACTGCTTCTTGGAGCCTGCTCCTATCAGAACATACACCGAGCCCGGAGCAGCCGAATTCCGGCTCCCGGAACTGCTGTGGCCCAGGGCTAAAGAACCCGAGGAAACTGCTTCTCGGTCCGGGTCTGCTGAATACTGTGGAGGTAAATACCACCGGACCTTCATAGGCAGTGGCAACAGGATTGAGACGGGGCTTGTGAGGGCCGGTCAGGACTCACCCGTTGCTTTGGTCACCCAGCAAAGGGAACGAAATGCTGCCATTCGCATGGGATACCAACATGGCAGAGATCTGATGTCATCAGAAAGCGGCGGAGGAGATAACTTCAT
>NW_026000057.1:38872645-38893222 GCF_001458135.2 Marmota marmota marmota
AGAGACGAAGAGCATGAGAAGAAGATTAACATTAAACAGGGATGAGAGGTGGGAGGGAAAGGGAGAGAGAAGGGAAATTGCATGGAAATGGAAGGAGACCCTCAGGGTTATACAAAATTACATACTAGAGGAAGTGAGGGGAAAGGGAAAAATAATACAAGGGGGAGAAATGAATGACAGTAGAGGGGGTAGAGAGAGAAGAGGGGAGGGTAGGGGAGGGGAGTGGGGATAGTAGAGGATAGGAAAGGCAGCAGAATACAACAGACACTAGTATGGCAATATGTAAATCAATGGATGTGTAACTGATGTGATTCTGCAATCTGTATATGGGGTAAAATGGGAGTTCATAACCCACTTGAATGAAAGTGTGAAATATGATATATCAAGAACTATGTAATGTTTTGAACAACCAACAATAAAAATTAAAAAATAAAATAAAATAATATAAACTGCTAAAACCTGAAAAAAAAGAAATCACAAAGCAGTTGTTGTTGTTGTTGTTGTTGTTGTTGTTGTTTTGAAAGGAGCAGTGACCAACAGTGGAAAGATCAGAACTTAAAAATTTAAAGAAAGAGCATGAGTATTTCGGATTTCCAAGTTTGTATAAGAGTAATGGTATCACTAACAGAAATATGGTAATACAGCAGGAAAATTTACTTGTGGATGAATTTTTCCAAATAATAGAGAAAATAATATAAAAATACTATGACTGGGACAACTGGATATCTACACAAAAAAGAATAAATTCAGACCCAGCTTCACTTCATATGCAAAAATGAATTCAAAGTAATCAAAGACCTAAATGTAAGAGCTAAAATTAAGAATCCCTAAAAAAGCATTAGGGTATATTTCCAGAACCTTGGTTTAGGCAATGATTTCTTAGATACAATTCCAAGAGCACAAATGAGTAAAGAAAAAAATAAATTGAGCTTTATCAAAATTAAAAAAAAAAAACAACTTTATTTTTCAAAGATCATGAAGGGGGCTGAGGTTGTGGCTCGGTGGTAGAGCGCTCCCCTAGCATGGGTAAGGCACTGGGTTTGATCCTCAGCACTACATAAAAATAAATAAATAAAAATAAAGGCATTGTGTCACTTACAACTAAAAAAAAAAATATTTAAAAAAATAAGATCACCATGAAGAACATGAAAAAGACAACCCACACAATGGCAGTCAGCTTTCCAAATCACATATCTGATAAGAAACTTGCATCTAGAAAATACAAATAAATTTTACACAAGTAACAAAAACGCAGATGACCCAATTTTAAAATGGGCAAAGAATCTGAATAGTCATTTCCCCCAAAGAAGATATACAAATGGCCAAATGCATGAAAAAATGTATAATATCAGTAATGTCAGAAAAAAGCAAATCAAAACTGCAGTAAAATACCTCTTCACACCCACTAAAGTAACTATATTTTCAAAAAAGATGGATAATAACAAGTGTTATCAATTGTCTTAATTTGGTCTTCTGAACAAAATAACCATAGACTGAATGGCTAAAAAACAACAGTTCTTTATAGAAAGCCATATTCTACTATAATCTCACATAGCAGAAGAGGCAAGGGAATATCTCAGAGTTCTCTTTTACAAGGACACAAATCCAATCATATCCTAATTACCTCCCCAAAGGCCTTACCTCCAAATACTATCACTTTGTGCAGTTCCTCAAAAGGTTAAACATAGTAATCATATGACCCAGTATTTCCATTCCCAGACATATACCCAAGAGAATTAAAAGCATGTCTACACAAACACGCACACGTTTATAGCAGCAAGTTGCATAATAACCATAAGAGTAAATAACTCAAATGGCCATCAAATGATGGAATAAATAAGACAAGACATATACATGCCATGAAATATTATTGAACCATATAAAAGAATAAAGTACTTTATATACTATAGAATGAATAAACCTTGGGAACATTGTGTTACTTGTAAGAAGTTAGTCACAAAAGACCGCATTTTATATGATTTCTTTTATATGAAATACCCCAAATAAGCAACTCTATATAGAGAGAAAGCAAATTAACTATGATAAGGGGAATGGGAGGGGATTTCTAAAGAGTACAATGTTTCTTTTTAGGACATGAAAATATTCCAAAATCGATTGTGGTGATGATTATATCACCATGTGAATATGCTGGGGGAAAAACAGTGAATATACACTATTTTATGGTATGTGAATTATATCTCAATAAAATTGTTACAAGAAAAGGCACAGTTTAAAATTCCAAAGTAATCAAAACACAAAACTCGGTTATACTTTGGCAGTTCCTCGAGAACTTAAATGTAGAATTATCATATGACCCAGCACTTCAACTCCTAGGTATATACTCAAGAGAAATGAAAATACATGTTCAAGTAGAAACTTGTGCATGAATATTTATTGCAGCATTAGTCATAGTAACTCAGAGGAAAAAACAACCCAAACAACCATCAACAGATGAATGGATACGTGAGTTTTGTTATCTACATGAAATACCATATTATTCAGCCATAAAAAGAAACAAATTACTGATAAATGCTACAAATTGGATGAACCTCAAAGACATTATGCTAAGTGAAAGAAGCCAGCACAAAAAGTCACATATTATATGACTCTTTTATATCCAGAATAGGGAAATCTACAGAGATAGAAAGCAGACGAGAGTCACCAGGAGATGAGGGAAGAGGAGAGTGGGGAGTGATTACTTAATGGGCTTGGGGGTGTTTCTCTGGGGCAATAAAATAGTTTGAAACTAGAGAGATGTTGGTTATTCCACGTTGTTAATACACTAAATGACAATGAATTGTATGGTTTATGATTATTAATTAAATGTCGTGTATTTTACCTCAATTTAAACTTTTTTCTCTCAATTTCCATTTCTACCAATAGAAAGAAAACATTAAAGAAATCAAGACTAACATCTCATCCATATCACCCCAGATATGTATACAAAAGAAGTAGAATATAATGTATAATTAGCATTTGTCACCTTTTAGGGGAAAAAAATTTTTTAAACAAACTTTACTCAGTTCTCCCAACACAGTGTGTTTGGCATGATATCCCAACATCTCTAGACAATTATTACTAAAGACAAGTGCTTTTTTAATGAAAAGTGTATAGTTTTTCCTGGATCGTGTTAAGGTCTCAAAAAATACTTATGTTATCACTTTAATTATTTATCATAATTAATGGGATATTTACCTCATTGTCAACATGGTGCACATGTGCTTACTCTTGTCACTGATGTGCCTGGATCTAAGACATGAATAAGTAAACTCCTAGAAGTTAGCACTGGACAGAAACTTTTGCAGGTAGAGGGAGTGTGGTACCAGGAAGATTCTGGCAGAGGGCTGTGGGTGAAGGTCCAGGCAGCCTTCATGTTGTAATCACTTCATTAATTAAGACCTCCAGGCCACCCACTTTATAGGCATTTATTATACATCTGGCACCTGACCAGGAACTTTCTCTAGATTTGGGAATCCAAGGTCTTACAACAAGCCTGGTGTTAGGTACAATTTTTTTTCATCACAATTTAGCTACTCTCATGTTGTCATAGTAACAAGTCCAATCCAGCCAGCCTTACACAACCCTGGTTTCACAAAGTTCCCAGAATGACTGATTGGTTTGTTTCTTTTCAGTAATTTGCTTTGAGTTCTGAAGTTAAGCACCATGTAGGGTCTCCTGGGCACCCAAACTCAAGGCCCAACTATCTATACCTATTCATTCCCCATTCATACACAGAGACACACACACCCTGTCCCCATCTCATCCCTGGGGTGGAGCATATGACTGCACACCAGAAGCCAGTAGAAGCTTGGGAAATGGGCCTTTGCACTATTTGGCAGGAAACAATTGGGGGTTTGGGGGAGCACAGAAATGGAAACGTGTGGGCATATGCCCTAAGCCCAGTGGACCCCCTTCACGCCATGGGGACAATAGCTGGAAGATCCAAACAGAGGTCCTGGAAAGGTCAGGTGCCATCCGTAAGAGTAGTGCTAAATGTTCAGCATACTTTGTAGAGCTTAAAACAGCTCCAAGAACCAGCCGGTTGAAGAAATCATTTCATATAGAATTTACCTCGTCAGAGGGAGTGACAAGGAGAGAAAGCTGGTGAGGAAAGCTAAATCACCAACCAGTACCTGGGAAAAGAACATGTCACACGAGCCCATATGTCTCCACCCTTCTACTCTTATTACTCTAAAGACCAAAGCAATGCTCATCTGTTTCCCCAATAAGGTCAAATATCTAATGCTAGTGGGCAGGGGTGGAGGAGGAGGAGGGGGAGGAAAGGAAAAGAGAAGAGGGAACCACCCAGCCAAGATGAGGTGGGTAAGTCTCCAACCTCTCCAGTTTGCTCTCCAGGCCCTCCCCACATAAGGCTCTCCTCCTCCTCCTCTTTTCTGTCACCTCTTAAGGGTAACAAATGCCCCCAGAATAAAGGATTTACCAGTACACAAATTCATGCTCTTATATTCTTCTGATCCTCTCAGGGCAATTCTTCACTGTCTTATTAGGTCTTTGGGGCTACTAATAACATGTTTTCTATATTGTGTCCAGATATTTTAGTTTGTTTTGCAAGAAAGTTGGGCTGAATTATAGTCGACTGTTACTGGAAGTAGAAATCCCAAAATGGCTTTCAGATACTTGGTTTTTTGGCAAATAAAGTTTCAGTGAACGGACCCCAAGTAGAGCTTCAAGTTTCCTTTGACTAGCTTCGAAAATGAATTATTAAACAAACAGTTGTTTAACCAGCATTAAATGAGTGCTGCACTACTTTAATCACCGTCGTAAGCTGTGGAGAAGATAAAACATGGGAAAGAGGCAAGTTGCACCATTAAGAGAATGTATAATCCCCAGTGTGGGTCAGACGTGTGTAAATAATAGAGGAGTGAAAGGAGGAAGGTGAAGTACAGAGAATGAACTGAGTTTGGAAGTAACCAGCCTCAAGATTACAAATTGGAATAGAAATGTCATGTTTTGTGAGGATCATAAATCAAAGGTCTCAAAATGGTAGGCCGCAGTCTGAATCCAGCCCACAAACGTGTTTGGTTTGGCCCACACAGTGTTTTAAAAATAGGAGGTTTCCCATTTAAAAAAAAAAATCTGGATTTCCATCTTCTGAAAACTCAGAAGATCTGGCAACTGTCCTCATTGCCAACTGGCAGGCGTCATCTGGAGCTGAGTGGAAGCGGCCTCCTTCGGGAGGGCCCAATTTCTTTAACTCACCACATTTCCAATCAGTCCTCCACCATCATCTTTCACACCCAGTGAGTTTCACTTTCTCAATCTGATGAAAAGTGCTAAATAAACGCAGCTTCTAGCCCTTCTCCTTGGAATATGACAGTCTTAAAACTTCACATAGTCTCACCCCACCCCATGTGCACTTTGTGACCCCATCTTTCTGTATAGAAAACCTAAGCTGCACAAGCTCACCACCTTCAGTCATTTAAGCATCCTTCCTGCAAGGATATAAGTTTATGGCTTCTGTGTGTTTATCCTATCCTGCAGCAGGATCAGTGAGAGCCAGCCCATGAAAGCTCCATCCCTGTCCTCCTGCCAGAGACTTTAAAGGAGAGGCCACCACAAAGAGTTCTGTTTCAGAGTAAGGTTGGGGGAGTGGATCCTGGCTCATAGGATATATTTTGAGCTTGGAAAATCAAATCCTAATATTATTCCACCAGCCCTTTCTTAGTCACCTGACCACTCTTAACTAGAGAAAGATTTGTAGTCTAGCCCAGAGGTGCAAAAGAAGGATTAGGAACTCAGCTGTAGGAGACTGGGGAGCTGACCACAACTTCAAACTCTTGCCAAGGTTCCTGGAACTTCCCTTAATTGGTGAATCCTAAGGATGAAGAGGTTTTTGGAGCTGTGGGAAAGACAAGATAGGTGCTGGAAATTTGCTACCATGTGCTTTAGAGATGTCATGAAGTGTGTCCAATTCTAGCAATGATCTCCCTCTTGCTTTCTGTCAGGGGCATCTCAGCAAACAAAGTTGTGCATGGTCCATCAGGAGGTATCCCTTTTATGGTTGGCTAGTCAGAAAAGACATAGTTAAATCTAATTGATGAATGAGGTTATCATTCAACAGGACAGGGTTTGAGTGAAAGAATAACACGAATTTCTAAAATCTCATTCTATAAAGAAGAAGGGAGACAGAGGTACAGTGACTTGAAATTTAATGTATCTACAAATGTAAAGGAGCAAAGGATGAACTGAAGGAAGTTTAGTTGAGTAATGTGGTGGAACCATCAGAGTAGGACAGCTTCAGCAATGAAGAAAAACCATATCTAAATTGAAAAGAATGGTCAAGTCAACACTTTATTATAGAGTGACGAGGAAATAGCTGATTGCCAAACAGGCCCAAAATAATACTCAATTCAAAATCTTGCCCATTTTTAAAAGAGTTTTAAATTTTTCTTACTGTTAAATTAGAAGAGTTCTTTGTATGTTCTGGAATAAAGTCCTTTGACATATATGTGTGGTTCAAGCATGAATTGCCTTTTAATTGTTTAATAGTGCCTTAAAGATCAGAAAACTTAATTCAAATGAAATCCATTTTATCAATGTTTTCTTTTATGGTTCATGACTTCAATGTTCTAAGAAACCTTTTCTTTTTTTCCCCCACTTTTTTTTATTGGTCCATTATAATTGTTCATAGTGATGGGATTTGTTGTTACATATTCATAATGCACACAATATAACAGTATAATTTGGCCAATAACAATAAGAAATCTGTTCTTTTTTAAAGAAATCTTTTCTTAATCTAATGTTATGATGATATTCCGTTAGATTTCCCTCTAGACATATTATAGTTTTAGTTTTGTAAATACTTAGGTCTATGATTCATTTAAATTTGTGTATGGTATGAAGTACAGGACAAGATTCCTTTTTTCTACATGAATATCTGTGTTAGTCACCTTTCTATTGTTATGACAGAATACCTAAGAAAAACAAATTAAAAAAGGAAATTTTTATTTGGACTCATAGTTTCAAAGGTTTCAGTTGATAGGCACTTGGCCCCCTAGCTATGGGTTCATGATGTAGCAGAACATCATGGCAAAGAACATGGGGTGCAACAGAATTGCTCACCTCATAGTGGCCAGAAAAGGGAAGGGGGAAGAAAGGAAGAAAGGGATTGGGAACAAAATGTAGACTCCAAGGGCATGCCCACAAGTGCCCACTCCCTTCAACTAGGTCCTAGTTTAGGTCTATAGTTTCCACTACCTCCCAATAGTCCATTCAGCTATCAGTGCAGCAATGAGTCAATCCATTGATGAAGATAGAGTCCTCATGACACAATTATGTCCCAAAAACTCCACTGTGAGCATTGCTGCATTGGGAACCAAGCCTTCAACACATGAACCTTTATGGGACATTCAAGGCCCAAACCATAACAATATCTATATGGATATCCAGCTGTTAAAAAATCTTTTTTTTTTTTCTTTTTTAACAGGCTATCTTTTCCTTTCATCAAATCTCCTTGGCAACTTTTAAAAAAAATTAACCAACAATACATATGGGTTTACTTCTCAATTCTCTCTCCTGGTCTATACTTCTGTTCTCATGCTAATACCACACTATCTTGATATCTATAATTCTATAATATGTCTAGAAACCAGGTAATATAAATCCTCCAACTTTGTCCTTGCTTTTAAAAATTGTAAATTACTCATTTTAGCTATTCTAACTTTTTTATATATACATGTAAATTTGTAAAATCAGCTTATCAATTTCTACAGGAAAATCTATTGAGATTTTGGTTAATATTGGCTGGATTTGTAAATCAACAATGAGAAAACTCACATCTTCACAATACTGAGTCTTCCAATCCATCGATGTAGTAAATCTCTCAATTTGTGAGATCTTCTTTAATTATCACTAAGCAATGTCTCTGTAACTTTCTTTGTATAGGTTTTACACGTGTTTTGTTAAGTTTGTTCCTAAGTATTCATATTTCTGATGCAATTTAAAGTGGTCCAATTTTTCAAACTTTGATTTCAACTCAACCTTGAAAGTACTTAGAAAAAAATTTTTTAAGTTTTGACAGTGTACCTGTGACTTTATTAAACTCAATCATTAGTCTGACAGAGATTTTGGTAGGTTTCTTGGAATTCTCTATGTATGCAACCATATTATCTGCAAATACAAACAGATGTATGCCTTTTTTTTCCTATTTTGTTGCACTGACTACAAATTTTAAGAGATAGTAATATAGAAATGGTGATTTTCTATATTGTCTTATTTCATATGTTAGGGGAGAGCATTCAGCTTTTCAGTAATATACTTGATATTAGTTTCAGAATTTTTATCCATGACCTGGGTCACATTTAGGAACTTTCATTCTATTTTGAGCTTTCTTAAAAGTTTTTCTTTGTTTAGCTTTTTAAATTATGAATAGATAACTGAATTCTGTTGAATGCTTTTTCAACAACTATGTAGGTGATCATATGGTTTTTCATTTTTAGCCTGTATATATGATTAACTACATTGATTGGTTTTAATGTTAAAACCAACGTTAGGTTAGCCTTGGATTTCTGGTCCTTTTTACATATTGTGATTAAATTTGATCTTCATTTCTTGTAGTGTCCTGGCTTGGTTTGGGGATTGAGTAATACTGACTTTGTAAAAATAAGTTGACAAGTGGAGTGTTTTCCATTTTCTAAAACAGTGTGTGTGGGATTGGTAATATTTCTTGCTTAAATAGATGCAATATGGGTCTAGCATTTTCTTTGGGGGAAGGCTTTAATTACTAATTTAATTTATTTGACAGATAAGGGCTACTCAGATTTTTCATTTCTTCTTGAATCAACATTTTAACATAGACCGTTCAAGGAATTTACCCATTTCATTTAAATCAGTGAACATATTGGCATAAAATTGGCCACATCATTTATTTAATTGTGTGTATTATTTGTCTGAGTTTCCCCCACCCCCATCCATTCCTCTCTTATCTCAACATATTCTTCCTTGTGCTTATTTTGGATTTCATTTGTTTTTCCTTTTTCTTGTTTTGGAAGGTAAAGGCTAGACTACAGATTTTACACTTTTCTTCTTTTCCAATAAAAGCATTTAAAGCCATATATTTCCCCCTGGGTACTAGTCTACTGCAACCCACAAATTTTAATTTGTTCTTTTTTCATTTGGTTCAAATTATTTTCTTACTTCTTGTGATTTCTCTTTTGAATGTACATGTGGTACTAGGGGTCAAATTTAGGGCCTCACACATGTTAGGCAAGCATTCTACCACTGAGCTATACCCCCAGTCCATGATTTCTTCTTTTATCCATTGTTTGTTTAGAACTATTTATAAATATTTGAAAATATTGATGTTTCCAATATCTTTTTGTCACTGTTTCTAATTTAATTCCATAGTAGTCATAGAATATTCTATGATTGCTATCCTTTTATATTTAAATTTAAATTTATTGATACATGGTAACATATCTATGACATGTTTCAGAAACAATATATCATCCATCTTAGTGAATGGTCCATATGCTTTTAAAATAAACTTGTATTTGGCCATTGTTCAGTGCAGTGTTTTGTAAATATCAGTTAGGTATAGTTGATGGTGCTATTCAAGCCTTCTTTTATCCTTGCTGAATTTTAGTATTTTTCCCACCAGCAATGGAAAGGTGAGACTTGCAATCTCCCAGTATGATGGGGTGGAGGGAGGAGATTGTCATTTTTCCCTTTGAGTATTTTTTATTTCTTGTACTTTATTGCAGTGTTTTGGAGTGCATCCACATGTGGAATTATTATATATTCTTGATAAATTCACCTCTTTATAATTATGAAAATTTTCTCTTTATCCCTGATATTTTCATGGTCTTAGGACTACTTTATCTTACATTAATACAGCCATTTCCTCTTTCTTGTGTTTTATGTTCACATACTATGTTTTCTTCTATCCTCTTATTCTTAACCTGTCTGCATCTTTTATTTAATGTGGGTTTTTTTGAACAGTCTTAAATTGTGTATGTAAGAATTAAAGATCCAGAATAGCCAAAGTAATTCTAAGGAAAAAATAATTCTGTAAGCATCACAATACCTGATTTCAGATTATGCTACAGAACTATTGTGACAAAAACACATGGTACAGACTGGCATAAAAGCAGACACACAAACCAATGGAATATAATAGAAGAGTCAGAGACATACCTATCCACACATACTGGAGAAAAGACAGACTTTTTTACAAATGGTGCTGGGAAAATAGGCTAGTCATATATAGAAAAATGAAACTAGATCCCTATCTCTCACCCTGCACAAAAGTCAACTCAAAATGGATTAAGGTCTAGGAATTAAACCAGAAATTTTGCAATTGATGGAGAAAACATAGTATCAACATTCCAAAATATAGGCACAGGCAACGATTTCCTCAGTTGGACTCAGTAAATAATAACAAGAATTAGCAAATGAGATGGCATCAAATTAAAAAAAAAAAAACTTCCACAAAGCAAAGGAAACCATTAAAGGAGTGAAGAGAGAACCTACAGAATCACAGAAAATCTTTGCTAGCTAGTCTTCTGACAGATTAGTATCAAGAATATATAAATAACTTGAAAAACTTAACACAAATAACCCAGTGAATAAATGAGCAAATGAACTAAACAGACAATTTTCACAAGAAGAAATACAAATTGCAAACAAATATATGAAAAAAAATGTTCAATGTCTTTAGCAGCCAGAGAAATACAAATTAAAACTACACTGAGGGCTACTCTCTAGTCAGAATGACAATCATCAAGAATACAAATAATAATAAATGCTGGTGAGGGTATGGGGGAAAGGACTACTTCTACACTGTTTGGGGGGACTGTAAATTAGTATGGCTACTGTGAAAATTAGTATGGAGGTTCCTCAAAAGACTAGGAATGGAGACACTGTGTGACCCAGATATACCTCTCCTTTAAAAGAAGTAAAGTCATACATGTGTGCCAATGTTTATAGCAGTGCAATTCACAATAGCCAAGTTATGGAATCATCCCAGGTGTCCATCAACAGGTGAATGAATAAAGATGATGTACATACATGATGAAGTTTTATTCAACCATGAAGAAAATTATGTCATTTCCAGGGAAAAATGAATGGAACTCAAGAGCATTAGGTTAAGTAAAATAAGTCAGACTTAGAAAAGTCAAGAATCATGTTTTCTCTCATATATGGAAACTATAGAGGAAAGAGGAATAGAAAGGTGGGGAGAGGGAATCTCATGAAAACAGAAGGAGACCAGTGAAGTAGAAGAAGGGGACAATGGGGAGGAAGGAGAGGAGAAAGAGAGGAGGTAGAGGGGAATGGAATTGGCCAAATTATGTTATGGGCATTTACAAATGCGTAAACATGAAACCTACTGTTTATGTGTAATTATAATGCACCAGTAAAAATGATCTTAAAATAAAATAATTTAATAAGCAATAAATAACTTCTATACCACACACACACACACACATACAAATATATATTACTGTTTCTTGCTCTTTTTTTATCCAGACAACTCTTTTTAAATTAGAGTATTTATACTATTTACATTTATTATAATTATTAATATGGTTGGGTTCATACATTTGTTTACTTATCACCTCTGTGCTTCATCTTTTTACCCCCTCTATTTCCCAATTAATCTTTTAGTGTAGTACTCAACTGGTAGGATAGAAATATTCAACCTGTTTTAATATGAAACTAAATTGATAATCCTCCTTCTGTTTTGTTTCATCAGATGGACTGACCCAACACACAGGCTCAACACATGCATTTATCTAATTCTTAGTCTACGTGAAGTGTGAATTTTTAAAATTCTTTCTTAAACAGTACAGTGAATCAAACATAACTTTCCTATGCTCATATATGCATACACACCCAGTATAATTCCACATCATGTATAACCCAAGAGTGGTAAGTTATTCTCCATGTATGTATAATATGTCAAAATATACTCTACAGTCATGTATATTCAAAAAGAACACATAAATAAGTAAATTAAATTTAGGGCAGAATCAAAATTTAAAATCAGAACTTCATAAACATTAATTCAAAATTACAGTTAAAAATATCTATTTCCCCTAATTCTTCTTCTGCTAGATATGAGAGCTCCTGAATAGATCCTTAATTAGTGATGGGAGTGGAAACTATATGGCAAACCTAAACTAAAAAATAAAGGTTTCTAAATTCTAAAACAAACAGAGCTTCTATCCCTCCCCAAGGATCTCAAAGACATCTCTATTGCTACTTTCCTTCCGGGACAAAACAGCCTACCTTAGCCAAGTGAATGTTTTCCTCACTGGGTTGTAGGATTCAAATGGTAAATTTACTTGTAAGAGTTCACAATGCAGTAACTCCCCTAAAGGCCAAATCTGATACAGCAAATACACTGAGAATCTGCTTAAAGTCCCAAATCATGGGATATTTTTTAAATGTCATTAACGTAGTGAATGTTACTCTGCTTTGATCTTTACAATTCTGTCTTGCAAAGGTAATTGTCATCTGTACCATCCTAATTAAATATGAAGTATTTTAGGAGTACATAACATGTTACAATTCATTGTTTATAGCTTACAAAGAGTATATTTATTATTTGTGAATGAATATAGTCTGTGTAAAAATAAATAAATCAGTGCAATTAAAAAAAAGGAAGGAAGGAAAAAAACCTCTTTCCTAAGAAATAGAGATAAAGAAATGATGTATTTAAGACTCACCACTTCTTGCCTTCTTGCACGTCCAAAAAGAGAAATACCCTGGGCTGTATTTTTCATAGATTATTGAGGGGATGAGGAAGAAGAGACTAGAACTTGCAGAGAGGACTGACCAAAGGTGGAAACAAGCTCGCCATGAGAGTGGGGAGAGGTAAAACGCTGTAGCACAGAGAGGGAGTACTATTAAAAAGGCACCATTCTGGTGTGCAGAGGCAGTGTGTGTGTTTGCCTGCTGATCACCCGGTCTTTCCTTTTCAATGAGAACAAAATCTCCCATTGCATCCATCATCCTCCTGAGTACTCTCTGTGGATATGCTCCACATAATTATTTAATGATTATAATTTAATTGCTTTTCATACTTGAAATAGGAACATAGCAACATGGTAAAAGTGGTCTTCTCATTTTATGAAGGGCTGAACTAAGGGAAGCGTACAAGTACATCCACTGAGGTGTCAAACCATTTTATTGTCTGATGGCTAAATAATAGGCAAGATAGCACAGGATGAAAATTGCAGTCAGATTAAACCAGCCTTGATCTATGACTCTGCCCCTCATCACTATGTGCCTTTTCCCCTAAATTTCAAAGTAGTTATGAGGATTAAATAAGATAATAAATGTCAAGTGCTGAGAATAGCACCTGCTATTTAGAAAGTACTCAGTAATTGTCGGCTCGGATTTTTGTTTCATTTTCTGAAGTGTTATCAAATGAATGTTTGTATCCCCTGAAAATTCACATGTTAAAATACTAACCCTGATATGATGGTATTGGGGTGACGACCTGGGGACATTATTAGGTCAAATGGAATCAGGACCTGCATAAGAGACCTCAAAAAAGAGCTCCCTTGCCCTTCCATACGTGAGCAAGAAGACAGCCATCTGTGAACAAGGAAGCAGAGCCTCACCAGACAGTGAATCTACCAACACCTTCATCTTAGCCTTCCCAACCTCACAAACCATGAGGTTCACAATCTGAATGGACTAAGACAACATAGGATTCAAAAAAAAATGTAAGAATTGTATTTCAAGTCTTTATCAGTATTAATTATACCTGAACATTAATGAGAAACGAGGAAGTAAATAAATAGGTAAAGCCTAGTATACTTGTTACACCATGTTTTACATGTAGCAGTCAGAGTATAATTTTCAAAATGGGGAAATTTTAAGTATGTGGCATGACCATGTGAGTGGTTTATAACCAAAATTATAAATCATGTAGTTTTTTTCTCTTGCCTTTTATATAAACCACACAAAGTGTTGGGCGTGGCACATACCTATAATCCCAGTGACTCAGGAGGCTGAGGTAGGAGGATAGTAAGTTCCAGGCCAGCCTGGGCAACTTTTTGACCTTGTCTGAAAAAATAAAACATAAAAAGGTCTGGAGATGTAGCTTACTGGTAGAGTGTCCCTGACTTCAATCCCCAGTACCAACACACACAAGTCACAAGGTTTGTCCATAAGCAAGAGTCCTTTAAACCCAAGCATGGAGAGAGGTTTACACAGGGCAATACTGATCAAGGAAACCCACCTGGCTTCCCCTTCCCCTTTCAATCCAACTGCTTGCGGGACCAGCTGGCAGAGAAGTGCCTGACCAGGAATTTTAAAAGGGCAGGGGTGGGAAAGATTGAGTTTAGAGACTGAATCAGAGATCAGGAATCATGGTGACATCCTGGGATAAGAACTGGCTCCTATACCACATGAGCAGAACCCAAAGGAAATTTCTGGGATGCACTCTTCTCTAGGATATATAAAGAACTCAAAAAAACAAACAACCCAATCAATAAATTGGCTAAGGAGCTGAACAGGCACTTCTCTGAAGAAAATATACAATTGATTCACAAATATATAAAAAATTGTTCAACATCTCTAGTAATTAGAAAAATGCAAATCAAAACTACTCTAAGATTTCATCTCATACCACTCAGAATGGCAGCTATCAAGAATACAAATAACAGTAACTGTTGGTGAGGATGTGGGGTAAAAGGCACACTACATTGATGGTGGGACTGCAAATTGGTGCAACCAATCTGGAAAGCAGGATGGAGATTCCTTAGAAAAACTGGAATGGAATCACCATTTGACTCAGCTATCCCACTTCTCAGTCTAAATCCAAAGAATTAAAAACATCATACTACAGGGACACAGCCACTTCAATGTTTACAGCAGCTCAATTCACAATAGCTAAACTGTGGAACCAACCTAGATGTCCTTCAATAGATGAATGGATAAAGAAAATGTGGTATATATACACAATGGAACATTACTCAGCATTAAAAGAGAATAAAATTATGGCATTTGCAGGTAAATGAATGGAGTTGGAATATCATGCTAAGCAAAGTAAGCCAATCCAAAAAAACCAAAGGCCAAATGTTCTGATAAGTGGATGATGATCCATAATGGGGTGTGCAGGGTGGGGAGAATGGAGGAAATTTGACTGGGCCAAGGGGAGGGAGCATGAAGGTAGGAATGATGGGGGAATGAGATGAACATCATTACCTTAGGTACATATATGACTGCACATGTGCTGAGACTCTACATTGTATATAACCAGAGAAATGAAAAGTTGTGCTCCATTTATGTACAATGAATTGAAAAGTTTTCTGCGGTAATACATAACTGGTTAGAACTGATAAAAAATTTTAAAAAGAAAAAGAAAAAACAAGACCCAGGGTTGGAGATATAGTTCAGTTGGTAGAGTGCTTGACTTGCATGTAGAAGGCTCTAGGTTCAATCCCCAGCACAACAACAAAGGAAAAAGAAAAAGACCCAACAACATGCTGTCTCCAAAAGACTCACCTCATAGGCAAAAAACATCCACAAACTGAAGGCAAAAGGATGGGAAAAAAACATATCACTCGTGGATCTTGTAAAAAAGCAGGAATTTCTATCCCATATCAGATGAAGTGGACATCAAGCCAAAGTTAATCAGAAAGGGCAAACAAGGACATATACTACTTAAAGGGATTATACGACAAGACACAACAATTTTTAAAATGTATGCCCCAAACAATGGAAAATCTATGTACATCAAACAAATCTGTCTCAATTTCAAGAAGTAAATATATCACAACACAATAATATGGGGTAACTTTAACATACCTCTCTCACCACTGGATAGATCCTCCAAACAAAAAATTAACAAAGAAACTATAGAACTAAATAATAAAATGAATAATTTAGACCTAACAGATATATAGAGAGTATATCCATCAATGATTGAATATACTTTCTTCTCATAAGCACATGGATCCTTCTCTACAATAGACCATATCTCATGCAAAAAAAAAAACAAAACAATTCTTAGCAAATACAAAAAAATAGAGATAATAGCTTGCATTTTATTACATCATACTCTAATGAAATTAGAAATCAACAATAAAATTAAAAATATAAACTAATAGTTGGAGACTAAATACTACCTATTGAATAAACAATGGATAGCAGAAAAATTAGGGATGAAATTCAAGAAAATGCTTAGAAGTAAATGAGAATAGTGACACAACATATCAAAATCTCTGGGACACTATGAAGGAAGTTTTAAGAGGAAAGTTCATTGAATTGAGCTCATTCATTAAAAGAATAGAAAGTCAACATTACATTTCAAAGCCCTAGGAAAAAAAAGAACAAATCAACACCAAAAGCAGTAGAAGACAGGAAATAATTAAAATCAGAGTTGAAATAAATGACATTAAAACAAAAGAAATAATTTTTTTAAATTGCAAAACAAAAAGTTGGTTCTTTGAAAACATAAATAAAATTGATAAACCTTTAGCCAAGATAATGAAGAGAAAGAGAAAGAAAACTCAAATTACTAAAATTCATGATGAAAAAGGAAATATCATGATGAACACTATGCAATACAGACAATAATCAGAAACTATTTTGAAAATTTACACTCAAATAAAATAGAAGAAAAAAATAAAATAGAAGAAATCAAATAAAATCTTGAAGAAATAAACAGGAGACATATGACCTACCCAGACTGAATAAGGAGGACATACACAATTTAAACAATCAATTTCAAGCAATAAAATAGAAGATGCCATCAAAAGCCTACCAACTAGGAAAAGCCCAGGACCAGATGGATTCTCAGCCAAGTTCAAGAAGACTTTCAAAGAAGAACTAACACTGATATCCTCTATTCCATGAGATAGAAAAGAAGGGAACCCTTCCTTTCAAACTCATTCTAAGGAGCTAGTATCACCCTAATACCAAAACCAGACAAAGACACATCAAGGAAAGAATGTCAGACCAATAGCTCTGATGAACATAGATGCAAAAATTCCAAATAAAATACTGGCAAATTGCATACAAAAACACATCAAAAAGATAGTGCACGTGATCAAGTGGGGTTCATACTAGGGATGATTCAACATATGGAAATTAATATTATTCATCACATCAATAGACCTAAAGACAAGAATCATATGATTATCTCAATAGATGCAGAAAAAGCATTTGACAAAATGCAGCACCCCTTCATGTTTAAACACTAGAAAAACTAGGGATAGTAGGAACATATCTCAATATTGTAAAACTTATCTATGCTAAACCCAAGACCAACACCATTCTAAATGAAGAAAAATTGAAAGCATTCCCTCTAAAAACTGGAAGAAGAGAAGAATGCCCTCTTTTACCACTTTTATTCAACATCATCCTTGAAATTCTAGCTACAGCAATTAGACAAAAGAAAGAAATTGAATGGGTATGAATAGGAAAAGAAGAACTCAAACTATCCCTACTTGCCAATGACATAATTCTATGTTTAGAAGACCCCAAAAATTCCACCAGAAAACTTCTAGAATGCATAAATGAATTCAGCAAAGTAGCACAATATAAAATTAACACCCCAAAATCAATTGCATTTCTATACATCAGTGATGAATCAACTGAAAGAGAAATTAGGAAAATTATGCCATTCATGAGAGCCTCAAGAAAAAATTGGGGAATCAGTCTAACAAAAGAGATGAAAGACCTCTACAATGAAAACTATGGAACACTAAAAAAAGAAATTGAAAAAAGCCTTAGAAGATAGAAAGATCTTCCATGCTCTTAGATAGGCAGAATTAATATTGTCAAAATGGCCATACTACCAAAGGCACTATACAGATTTAATGCAATTCCTATTAACGTTCTGATGATGGTCTTCATAGAAATATAAAAAGCAGTCATGAAATTTATTTGGAAAAACAAGAGGCCCAGGGGCTGGGGTTGTAGCTCAGTCGTAGAGCACTTGTCTCGCATGCGTGAGGCCCTGGGTTCGGTCCCTAGCACCACGTAAAAATAAACAAATAAAAAAAGAATAATGAAGATATTGTGTCCATCTACACTAAAAAAATATTAAAAAAAAAAAAACAAGAGGCTCAGATTAGTCAAAGCAATCCTCAGTGAGAAGAGTGAAGCCACAGGCATCACAAAACCAGACTTTAAATTATACTTCAGAGCTATAATAACAAAACTGGCATTGTATTGGCACCAAAATAGACATGTAGACCATTGGACAGAATAAAAATCACAGAGATAAACCCACATAAATATAGTTATCTCGTACTAGATAAAGGCCCCATAGACATACATTGGAGAAACGATAGCCTCTTCAACAAATGATGCAGGGAAAACTGGAAATCCATATGTAGCAAAATGAAATTAGACCCTATCTCTCACCCTGCACAAAGCTCAACTCAAAGTGGATCAAGGACTTAGGCATTATACCAGAGACCCTGTGCCTGCTAGAAGAAAAAGTAGGCCTCAATCTACATCATGTAGTCTTAGGAACTGACTTCCTTAAGAAGACTCATAAAGTGCAAGAAGTAAAATCAAGAGTTTATAGATGGGATGGAATCAAACTCAAAAGCTTCTTCTCAGCAAAGGAAATAGTCAATAATGTGAAGAGAGAGCCTATAGAATGGGAAAAAAATTCTTTGTCACCTGCACCTCAGATAGAGCATTAATCTCCAGGATATAGAAAGAATTCAAAAAACTTAACACCAAAACCCACAAATAATCCAATTAATAAATGGGCAAAGAAGCTTGGCTCAGGCACTTCATAGAAGAAAAAATATGATCGGTCAACAAATCTATGAAAAAATGTTCAACATCTCTAGCAATTAGAAAAATTCAAATTAAAACCACAATGAGATTCCATATCACTCCAGTTAGAATGGCAATTATCAAGAATACAAGTAACAACAAATGTTGGCAAGGATGTGGGGGAAAAGGTTCACTCATACATTGCTGGTGGGAGTGCAAACTGGTGTATCCACTATGGAAAACAGTATGGAGATTCCTTAGAAAACTTGAAATGGACCATTTGACCCAGTTATTCCACTCCTTGGTTACACCCAAAGGACTTAAGATCAGCATACTACAGTGACACTGTCACATCAATGTTTATAGCAGCTCAATTCACAGTAGCTAAATTATAGAACCAACAAACAAATGAACAGATAAAATGCTGCATATATTCACAATAGAATATTACTCAGCCATAAAGAAGAATGAAATGATGCCATTTGCCAATAAATGGATGGAACCGGAGAATATCATGTTAAGTGAAATAAGCCAATACCCAAAACACCAGAGGTTGAATGTTTTCTCTGATATGCGGATGCTAACTCATAATAACTGGGAGGGAGTAGAGAAAAATAGAGAAGTACTTTGGATTAGATAAAGGGGAATGAAGGGAAGGGAGGGAGAGTGGGAATAGGGAAAATGGCAGAATGAATCGGACATTACTATCCTATGAGCATTCACGATTACACGACCAATGTTATTCTACGTATGTACAACCAGAAGAATGAGATGTAATACTCCATATATGTATGTCAAAATACATTCTCCTATTATGTAAATAATAAATTAATTTTAAAATAAATTAATTTTAAAAAAGAAATGGCACTGGAAATATATTCTCCTTAGATTTCCCAAACTTAGCTTTTCCCAACTTGGAGCTATTTGATATTAACAGGCATAAGCTTATAGTCACAGATTCAAATGTACACCTGGGTGCTAGTCTATGAATGTATAAATTTTATAAGCCTTCCACTTAAAAAAAAATCTTGCTATACTAGATTCTAAAATATAAAGAACCCTTCAAATTATCAAAAATAGAAATGGAATAAGACAGCAATATTAGAGACTGACTTCTTTGTAGCAAGAAGTATGACTTCAGTGCCATAATATTGGAAACATCATAGAGGGAAGATTAAAGCTTAATGCTAGTGTATGATATCAAGTCCCTCTAAGATCTGCTTCTTATTAAATTTATCCAAAGGAGAATTTACTCACATTCTTCCTTCTAAATGTAGTTCCTTTTACTAGAAAAGAGATCACATAAATTCTTACATATTCAATTCCCCTCTAAAGCACTTCTTAGTGCTAAATTCAACTTTTTCCAAAAGCTGAGAGTACCTGAGAAACCTCAAAGAAAGCACATCAGGTAAGACATCACATTTTTGTGTTCAAATCTACTTTCATGTTTAAGCATTCTTCTTTATACCTAAATGTTTGAGCACTGATTTAATATATACGGAATTATACATAAAAAGGACTATACATGTCTGGTTTCAAATAACTTATGGCTTATAAGAAATGGGTAACAAATATTCATAAAGTAACCCTTTATTTATAACCCCCAACATTATAAAGAAAAACATCACTATTTTGCTATCTTGGTAGAGCACTTTATTATTTCCTCGAAATTCTGTATTAACTGCAGCAAAGCAATCTCAAATTATTCTTCCAGAGATTTCTATCTACTCATTTGTGCACCATTGTGCATTTAAAAGGAAATCCATGGCTTGGGATGTAGCTCAGTGGTAGTGGTAGAGTGCTTGCCCAGCATGCAAAGACTTTCAGATCAATCCCCAGTACTGCAGTGCGGGGGGGGGGGGG
>NW_026000057.1:38893247-38922965 GCF_001458135.2 Marmota marmota marmota
GGGGGGGGGGGGGTCCTAGTTGGAGTATGCTCTTTTTTGTAAATACCACAAATCAAGGGTTTTGTTTCTATGTAAATGAGCCCACCCCCTCCTGAAAGCTAGGAAAAATGGGCAGCAGATTTGGATTCTTTATATAACTCAATATTCCAATTTGAATGCAAATTATAAATCTTGCGTAAGGGGTCATTTTTACCATCTGGAGTGCAAGAGTAACTTTGAGCCATGATTTTGAGAACTAAATTTGGGCTTATTGAAAGTTATTTTTCCTTTGCCATTTTTATGATTTTTGTCTTTAATAAAAAAAAAACACTTTATGCCATTAATTAAAATTAAATACCTCTCTCTCAGATACCTATAAGTCTATTAGACTCCTAAACTGCCCTTTGTGGTTTTTAATTGACTTTTCCTAGACTTCATTTAACCACCTATACACAAGCTACTCTATTCTCCCAGAGTCATGCATTTAGGTCCTATTAACACTAATGGAATTTATATGCATGGACGCTAAGGGAGAATAAGCCCCTTAAACACCTTTTTAATGGAACAGTTTTGTTTCTTTCCATTCCTCTTCACACTCCTCCGTGTGGACTTTCTCTTACCAATCTGTGCTTGCAAATAATGTAGTTCTGATTTCTTTTTCAGCTCTTATACTTTATTCTTTATTGAATTCTGTGCTCAAAGTAGGACTTGACTTCCCCTCTTTTATTGATCATTCCCGGAAAAAGCAGCATGACTAAGTCATTACTACTGTATTAGATTTTCTGGTTTCGGAGTGAAACTCAGATGGTGTTTTTGTTCCAGTCCTTTACTTTCCAGCAAATATATTTAATACACAGACTTTTTTTTATCCTCCTGAAGACTTGCTAGCCAGAAGCTAATTAAGTAATGAATAAGTATTTACCCAGGAGGCTAAAGATTTCTCCAAGTTAACATGAAAATAAATAGGCATGTTTTTAGACTCTCTCACTTTATAATGTTTTTATTTGTTTATACTTTAGGGGGATTTTTTTTCTTTTGTAAGTACCTATCACATAGGACTTCAGCAAAATGTTCAAATTCGGAACAGTAAAGTAACAGGAAAAACAAAATGTGCCTTTGGAACCATAATTCCATAGGAAGTGAACCTCGAATGCATATGCTAACAATCATATTTTTGTTTAGCTCTTAGAAATGTATTACTCTTTATTGTTCTATAATAGCTTGATTGATGGACTTTACAAGCCAACTTTGTTTTCCCTTCTCTTTGTAAAGTTAGGGTTTGCATAAGATTATTGTGACCAAGTGCCTGGTGGAGTGATAGACATTTCAATCACACGGAATTACCATTTTTGGTAGATAGAAAACTGTTTAAAAAAAAAGGGGGGTTGAAAAATACCTATTGAAAACATCTGTTAAAATGGTTAAATGTTTGAATGAATGAAGTCCAAGTCTAGAATTGTAGTTTAATTTTATTTTCAAAAATAAAAACAAGAGTGATCTATAGTAGTAAAAATATACATTGAGCAATGGACTTTTCGCAAGCATTTAATGGACTAAAACTCAAAACCTGACTAGTTTCTTGTGTTCTCATTCCTTTTCTTTTGAATAACAACAGAATATAACAAACATGATATTGATTAATTACATCTCCAAAGGTAAATTTAAATTTATATTACAAAGATATTCTGATATATTTGATATTTGGATATATATTCAGATATATTTGAGCATTTAGAAAATAAAATTGACATACATGAGAGCTGATGTTTAGTGTAGAAAGAATTGAGGATAAACATAAAAAACTGAATAAGTACGTTTCATAAAAAACATTATGCAAGAAAGGAGCCAAAATTGTGTATTATTTAACTGTCCAGTAAGCAATATTCAGGTATCACAATCATATAACTCTATTGATGTCTCTCAAAATACTATACAAAAGTATAAATGTCAATACCAGCAGAAATAGCTCGAATTCTTGAAGGAGATTCTGGCTATGGAGTGAAACTAATCTAAGGGGTGAGGGTGGGATTGCTGCTCTTGACTGTGACTTTTAGATCTTCAGAAAAACCCCTGATAACACACCCCCACAAAACCACGAATTCCAGTGTGACCAAATGAACTGGTGATGGGTTTCCATACTCTGCCCTTGACTCACCCCAAGTATTTTGTTAACTTCACAATTGCTGCAACCCCATACTATAGCTAATTGAATTTTTTGACCCAATTTAAAGTGGGGCTTCTACAGCTACCTGGATTTTATACCATTGCATTTTAACTATAAGCATATATTAATATGATAAAATAAAAATGAATTTAGAAAAACTTGAATATTTTAAGTGGACCTATCCAGGTTTCACTCTTTTAAAACTCAACAAGTTGGAAGGTTAGAGGTATGAGTGCTCAGAGGGAAACTGGGTCCCTCCTAAGTGACTTATACTCCCCTTCCCCATCTTACCTTCCCTTTTCTGGTTGTTTTAGTCAGATTTATCTCTGCTGTGACCAACAAACCTGAGAAGAGCAATTTTAAGGAAGAATAGTTTATTTGGGACTCATGGTTTCAGAGGTCTCAGTCCCCAGACAGCTGGCTCCATTCCTCAGCATCAAGAAGAGGCAGAACATCATGGTGAAAGGGTGTGGAGGAGGAAATCAACTCAAAACATTATACTAGGAAGCAGAGAGAGTTCCACTGGCCCAGGACAAAATACATGCCCCAAAGTATGAGCACCCGATGACCCGACTCCTCCAGCCACACCGTGCCTGCTTACAGCTACCACCCAGTGAATCCATACTAGGGGCTTAATGAACTAATTAAGTTAAGACTATAATAGCCCAACCATTTCACCTCTGAACTTTCTTGCATTATCTCACACATGAGCTTTGGGGAGACACATCTAAAACATAACACTTATTCCTCACTCTTTCCAGCCACATTATTCTCACAGCTGATTGGCTAGAGGCCATATAGCTACAATGAGTGAGAAAGTAAAAAAACCTTGAAGTTTCTTAGTTTTTCTGCTGTAAGCCTCAGAATAACCTCATTACTTTGCCATTAAATTTTTCATTAATGCAACTAAATAACCTTCATTATATTTTGTGTTATAAAAAGTGAGACAGGGTAATAAAGTTCATGGGAACTGTGTTCTCTAACTTTCAAGGTTGGAAAATTTTAACTCTGCAATTACACATCTACACACTTTTTTTCATTAATGTGTTCTTCATTATGTCTAATTTATTATGGAAATCAAGTCTTTATCATAGTGATTAATCAGATCAAATAGTTTTGGGCACATTCTAGAACTGTCCTTGCATAAAAAGTGAACATTATGCATGAAATATGGTGTTTAGTAGGAACCTAATCAGAGAAGCTTTTAGGTTCAAATGCACTGTCATCTTGGAGGTGAAAGGGGAACATAATTAAATAATAGCTTTTAATATTAGCCCCTTGATGACTCTGGAGAGAAAGGTGTCCAGATAATGGGGACCAGTGCAGAAACAAAATAATTCCAAAGGGGAAAAAGTATAGACTAGGTAATATTTAAAAAGACCCCAAATGAATCCATTTCAAAGAATGTCTTCTCTGTTGGTCAGAAGTGGTAGACCATCATCCTGAGGGTCACCAAAGGTCACTGAGAGTCCTCCAAAGGTGAAAACCTACAGCAGCTCAAGATAACCTTGCATCCAAGTTCCAGCTGGAGTTCCCAAAGTGCATCCTCCTCCTGCACAACTGTTGTTTCCAAATCTGTGTTTCAATCTGCTTATTCAAAATGGCTTTTCTTTTTTTTAATGAATCTTTAAGTAGATTGACCAAGGGGAAAAAAAGACTGAAATTACTAATATCAGGAATGAAAGAGGAAACATTATTCTAAACCTTACAATTCACATATTTACCCTCTTCCAAAACAAATTCTATACCCTTTAACATTCATTTGTCTTCTAGTTCACGGTATTCCCTTATAATCCTTTTGAATTTCGTAAATTTCATGAATTCTATCTCAATAAAGCTGATTTTTTAAAGAAACAAAATATTAGTATGCCACAACAGGGGTCAACAGGGCTTCTGCTGCTTGGAATAGCAATAGGAAAGAACTGTAAAGGATTTTGCAAGATTACTCAATTTTTTGTAACTTTCTCATGTTTGTAGTGATGTCTGTGCCCATATCTATCTTTTTAGTAGTTAGCAAATTCATTACATGGAATAATTCATGAATGGTAAGAAAGAAGATTAGTAGAATCCCAAGGTCTTTAGTGGGTGGCATAGTTAGATAAAAGGCAAGAAGTCCAAGTCTCCTAAGAAAAGGGCATAAGATGTGGGCATGCTTTTTTTTTTTTCCACATACCAGTCACCTTTTATATATGTTAATTCTCAGGATCTGAAAGGACTCGGCCTTGAGGACATGACTTCAGTTCTTTATTGGGGAGGTGGCCGTGGTCAGGGGTTCATAATACACTCTCCACACTGGCCCCACTTCAGTGGTACTAGTGCCGCTGCTCACACTTGAGTTCCTTGCAAGGAATGCAGTAGCTGAAAAGCAGGTAGGCTGCCAACACCGTGTTAACCTGCACAATGCTCCCCTTCTTCACGTCGATGAACTTGCTGTGGTGTCAGTAGTAATCTCTCTGAAATGCTCCCACAATGCCTTTAGGGGTGAAATTCCTCATCAGTATCCAGCGTGGAAACTCCCCTCGCTTGACATCCATGAGTTCTGCTTTCACTGGTATGATGGAAGCAAAATGGTTTTTCATATGAGTCTAGCAGTATCTTTTTGTAGTTATTTTCTCAGAGAAGAAGCAAAGCATGGAGCATCAACTGCTGAGCTAGACCCCTGAATTTAAACCCCAGCTTCCTAACACATGTTGGGTGTATGACCATGGCCAGCTGCTTACCCTCCACATTTCAATTTTCTCATCCATAAATGAAATTAATGATAGTACCTGTTTCATAGTTTCTGTGACCATTGAATGACTTATCACATATAAGAGAATAGTCCCATGCACGTGGTAAACACTTTGCATATAACAGTTGCTACTGAGCAGGCTAAATTCATAGCCTCTGCCCTACATATTTCTCTCTCTCTCTCTCTCTCTCTCTCTCTCTCTCTCACACACACACACACACACACACACACACACACACACATATACAGTATCTTTAAACCAATCTCAGAATATGTTTCTTCCTAGCCTTTGGATGAAATCTCTGACCAGTCCTATAATTTTTCCGTAATTTTTATGTTGATTCCAATTATTCTCCGTCCCAAGAACTTATGTTTGAGTAATTAAAATATCCAGTAGCATAAAATCATCAAAATGTCCAACTTTTGGCCAGGCACAGACGCACACTTGTAATCCCAGTGGCTCTGGAGGCAGAGGCAGAAAGATCACCAGTTCAAAGCCAGCCTCAGCAAAAGCAAGGCACTGAGCAACAAAGAGAGACCCTGTTTCTAAATGAAATACAAAAAAATAGGGCTGGGGATGTGGCTCAGTGGTTGAGTGTCCCTGAGTTCGATCCCCAGTACCCACCCACCCCCCAAAAAATGATCAACTTTTATATCTAACAGAGATTTTACTCTACCCTACCTTGAAACCTTTTCTTTAGACCTGGAAGGCTTTGAGTGTTGGATGAGATGGAAGAACTGTGAAGGGTCAGCGTTTGCACTCCTTCCTAACTCACCTCTTCCAGTATCCTCATCGGCAACCCCAGCCCTTGGGAGACCTGTACTAGGAGAAGAGGGTATTAAGGGAAAGCTCACAGTGGTGCAGTTGTGGTCTAGCAGTGGAGCACGGAGCTTGGCAGTTGATTAGAGCTAGCACTTTCTCTAACAGAGTAGTATGGGAGTTTTCTCAGACGTTTACAATTTTTTAATGAAAGGGCCTTTTCTTTACTAACAACCCCAACTCTAATTCCTTGGGCATTTGGAAAATTGCTCCAGATTCTCTCTGTTGGGGTTGTACCACCATCCAACCAGCCCTCTTGGCAGGATGACTTTCAATTGACTCCAAATTTAATCCACTTGCCTATACTGCACCCAGTGGTTTCAGTGGTTCGCGGGAGGTTCCTGCATCCTTGCCTTGCAGCCAATGAGAATACACAGCTCTTCCTTCCAGTACACTGTGAGTCCTTGTCATGACAAATGCATCCTTAACTCCGGGATCACACATCAAGTTTGCAGGTGGGCTCCCTGAAGCCTGTCTCACACAGTTCACAACAGAAGGCATAAACAGCCTGCTCCTTTCTCCTATGGAAAAACTGGTTACATACAACAACTTCACCCCACAGAGCTCCCCGAAGGAATCTTCTCTCCCAACTTCTTTGACCTCCACATAGTCTCTGCCAAGAAAAACATTCTTTTAGCACTTAGCAGTGATTGGGGTATTCCATTTTATGCTTAGCATCTGGGTCCTAATCCAAAATTGATTGTAAGTTGTTTTGGTTCGGATAAGGGTCCCCCAAAGCCCCTTGTGTTAAAGGCTTAATCCCCAACCTATGGTGCTACTGTAAGATGGTAGAACCTTTAAGAGGTAGAGCCTAGTGGGAGGTGGTTACTGGGGGTGTGCTCTTGAAGTGGATATTGGGTTTATAGCCACTTCCTCTCTCTTTGTACTTTTTTGATTCCATAAGGTGAGCAGCTCCTTCTACTACCTGCTCTCTCCATGATGTACTGCCTCAGCACGGGCACAAAAGCAACAGGCCAACTGACCACGAACTAAAACCTCCAAAATTGGGAGCCCAAATGAGCTATTCCTTTGATTAAGTTTATTATTTCTGCTATTTTGTTATAGTGACAGCTGACTACACAGAAGGGTTCGATCTTACCTTGTGTTACACTTGTTTTTAACAACTGGTCACTTCTCAGCTACTCATCACATTCACTGAGGTCTTTGACAGATAAATCTTCTTCTGTATGCTGATGCATCTTTCAGTGGAGATATTTAATTAATGTGAATTTGATTTTA
Organism: Marmota marmota marmota; assembly: GCF_001458135.2. Lineage (NCBI taxonomy): Eukaryota > Metazoa > Chordata > Mammalia > Rodentia > Sciuridae > Marmota > Marmota marmota. The sequence continues at coordinate 38,900,181 of NW_026000057.1, forward strand.
TATATTTTGTATAATAAAGGGTACGGGTAGCAAAAAGATAAATTTAACAATTTTAAAACCTACAGTTCCGTGACCATTCCTCTAAAAAAAAATTATGACCCTGTGTAAGCTCCAGTTAGCATGGTATCTGCTATTTCTTAGGAAATACTCTGTCACTGATATACTCTTATACTGTGAGCATCTCACCTTATTAAAGATGAGTCTATCATTTAAAAATGCTTATTTTTCATATAAATGGCCCCTGAATTCAAGCCAACATGCTTGAATGGATCTTAAGTAGCTCTTAATGAAGAAACATGATCTTTTCTAAAGCTGGAAGGAAAACTAAAAATTAGCTTGTACAAAAAGGTGGGGCAACAGGCACAGGATAACCAAGTCACCCTGGTTTGCTCAGGATTCTCCTCATCTTAGCACTAAAAGTTCCACATCCTAGGAAAGCTCCTCAGTCCAAGCAAACCTGAATTACCGATCAGTTTTGTATGTCAGCTTATGTGGGCCAAAGGAGACCCAGATATCTGGTAGAACGTTATATTTGGGTGTGTTTGTGAGGGTGTTTGTGTAAAAGATTTTCATTTAAATCAATAGATTTAGTAAAAAAAAAAAAAAAAAAAAATTCTTCCTCACCAATGTAGTTTGGTCTTGGCAATATACAATCTACTAAGGACCCAAAAACCAAATCGGTAGAGAATTGGATGAGTTTGCTGTCTCTTCTTGAGCTGGACATCCATCTTCTTTTGTCCTTGAGCAATGGAGCTCTGGTTCTTGGGCCTTAGGACTCCAGAACTTACACCAGCATCCCCGTTTCTAGGCCTTTGTCTTTAGACTGGGAGTTATGCCATAGACTCCTCTGGTTCTCAGGGCTTCAGACTCAGACTGAATCACACCATTGACTTTCCTGGATTTCCAGCTTCCTTATGGCATATCGTGGGAGTTCCTGACTGCCATTGTAAGGTGATCCAATTCTCATAATAAATCTCTTCTTTTAGGTATAAATGGTTTTTGGCTTGTTCCACTTACAATTTTGCACATTAGAATTGTACAAAAGCAATATGCATTCAGTAGAAACTGTACTATGAGTTTTGAATTTTTATCATTTTGCCAGCGAGTAATATGAATTACTATCCTCTGTTATGATACTGGTCTATGGCAGCAAGCCCCAGCTTCCAGTCAGTTATATGACCACAAGGAAACAACCAATACTCTATAGTTGCTAAGCTGTAATTTTTCATAGGTTGGTATATTAAATGCATTTTCAGCTTTTTTATATTTTCAATTTACAATGGGCTTTTGGGGCTGTAGCCCCATCATAAGTCAAGAGCATCTATATCCATACATACCCTATTGGCTCTGGTTCTCTGAAGAACCCTGACTAATGCAATGCAGGCATCATAAGGAACAGCGGTTCTTGGAAGAGTGTGAGGCTGTGCATAAACACATCACAGCCCAGGCTCTGACTCTCCACAGTGTCACTCTCTCTCTGTTCTCCTCCCATCTTTCTCACTGCTCTTGCCTGCAGTAAGGGAGAGAAAGAAAACTATGCATTAGAAGAGCTTTTAGCCAAGGTACTGAAAAACTGGATTACTAAAATTTTATGCAAAAAAAAAAAAAATTTTAAAGATTTCTAGAACTTTCCACAGCATATTTCTTGGAGACTCTTTTACACCACAAGGGGGAAAGGGAAATCAACCATAAATATCAAAGTGGACTACTCTCAGCTACATGACAATTACAGGGAAGAACTACAGTTTCCCCATCTTGGCCAAGCCTACTAAGTCATTTTTCTTGGTAAGTTACTTCAAATTATCTGGATCTCAGTTTTGTTTTGTTTTGTTTTTTATATTTTAACCCTATTAAAGGGAAATTATCTATTTTTTTACTAACCCATTAGATAATGATGAGAACTAAATAAAAGAAAATTCGATAATGCATGTGGAAAATCTCTACTCAGACCTCTTTCCTCTCCCAAGGCCACTCACACTGCCAACTCATTTTGGCCCACTCATGTGCTTATTTTTTCTATCCCACACATTTAAACTTGCTTGTCCAAGATTCCTTAGCATTTATTTCATTGTGCATGCCAAAAGAAAACCAAGTAATATGAAAAGAAATTAAACTCCTGGCTAATGGGAGGAGGTACATGGGTCTCACTGTCCTTCTAGTTCACATAATGGGCTGCCTTCTAGAAAGAGGACCTAACACTTTTCTGGTCCAGAAGAGTGATATCCAGTGGCAATAATTTCACATCAGATAGGAGGTGATGGCAAAAAAAAAAAAAAAATAGATGAATCAAATATTTGAGAACAAAAAGAATTTGGAAATTTTTCTAAGACAGCACCTAATCATCTATCACTGATTCCTCAACTCCTACTTAACATCTTGAAATGACAGAAGGTTCAGAGCTAGAAACCCAACTGATCGATCCTAGTAGTCAAGTTGAGGAGATGAGATTAGTTTTATTTTACTTCTAATATGTTTATCACTAACATGATTTCTAAAACTGTGGACATTTGAAAGGATAAGTCCAGCCCAAAAATAGATAACATGTTCCAAAATTAGAAACACATATTGAAATCTTCATTTGAAAAACAACTCATCCAGATTGGGAATCTTAATGCATACAATTAATATCAGCATGTATTGATAGTCAGTGAGAATGACTGAAATGTGGGTCTGTTCAAATGAATCCAATAATCTTTGCACATTTTTCTAGTCATCTTCATTGACTGTATAGCTCTCTTCTCTAAAAGAAAGCACTGTCAGAAGATTAGAGTGAGCTGGAGAACAGAGTAACTAGGGCAGCATTCCACATCCCTTCTGACCCACCCCTCTCTTTTTCCCTGCCAGGCTCTAGTTTGACATTGGCTCTAGTCTGACCTGTATATGGCTATAGCTTCTGTTGAATGGTCCTTCTGCCATAGCCACACCTACTACTGACTTTTGGTAAAAATGCTTCTATTCATTCCTTCAACTTCAGAGTTTTAACAATTTCCCATTGATGATAGTCCTTGGGTAATCATCACTTCTTGTTGGTCCTTATAACCATTTTCATGTCTTTATAAATAGTCTCTCCCTTCAACTTTCTTCAACTAACCCTTATCAGTGTTTTATCTGTTTCCTGAAAGGACATTGGCTGATTCATATACAAATGATAAAATGGGGAACTGAGGAACCTCTGAATTATACAGGCTGAAAAAAAAAACATTTAAAACAAAAAAAATGTCTGAAAATGTCACATAAAGTGCTTCAATACTTACATTTTTTAAGTAAATAATGCAAGAATCAACTCCTTTTGAAATAATTTCTTCATTTTCCCAAGTTATTATTTTTTTACAGATTCCTTAAAACCTTCATTATAATATTAAATTTTTAGCTTCCTTTAAAAGAGTGCTCCCACCTTTGGGAGCATGTCAAAAGATTTCATTTTGGTATAATACCAAAAAAAGTAACATTTGGTACTGAAACACAGAAGCAAACCAGGGGCCCATTACATTTGTCTTTTAATGTTGAAATATATATGAAGGCACATAGTTTTCTTATTCTGGAAATACATCAAAGAAGATGAGTATAAATTCAAGGATACTGGAGTTTTTGGAAAAGTCAAATGAAAACTCTAGGTTGTAAAGGAAAAATAATCACCACAAAGGAACTCTGTAGATCATTGGACAATGGATTTCACATCAAGGAGAAACATATGTCACCCAACTCTAAGCAATATGTCTTTACTTTTATGAAAAACTCTTTGCAGTTTAGAAAATGTTTCTACATATGTGGAAACTTGCTAATTACTTCCCAAGTACAATTCTCCCTTTCTACTTTGGAATCAGATCTAGAACTCCAGGCTTTAGTTAAGCATAAAGCCACAAAACTAGCAGACTATTTTTAAGGCTCCTTTGCATTTAAATAACTGAGTTCTGGCTAATGGGAGATGAGGTAAGTAGACCCTTCAGAACGTCTCTTTATAAAAAGTATTCTTTTTCCCTCTCCTCTTTTTGTTGGCTGGGACATAGAGAGGATGCTTGGAACTTAGATCAGGTCTTAAAGGCCACAAGCATCATGCAAATAACAGAGCAACAATACAGAACAAGTCTGGGATGCAGATGATGGTGGAATTGACATACCAGAACTAGACTACCTACTTCTGGACTCTCTTCATGTGAGAAATATATTTTCATCTTGCTTAACTGTTAATTTTTATTTTCAATTACATAAAACTAATAATGATCCTAAACTATATAGTTGATATTGTATTATTTTATCTACATGTAAGCTAAACAAATTGTATGAGGGCAGGCCATGTTTCCCGACTGCAGAATTCTTGTTATACCTGACACAGAGTAGGCACACACAAAATATTTTTCTAATGAAATGAATGATCCATAAAAACACCAATATTTTTTTAAAGATTATTGATTGAATAGTGTTTCCCAAATGCGATTAATAACAATAGAAAGACTTTAAAAGACAAAGCAGTGGATAACTATAGATAACTATGTGAGTTCTGGAACCACTTTGCTTACTTCCAATCTTTACTTTGATGCTTACTAACTATGGTTTGGAAAAGTTCAATCAACTTTTCCCTATAATATATAAATAGGGAAAATATCAAGGCCTACCTGCTAGAGTTTTATGAGAATTAAATAGGTTGACTCATTTTAAAAACCTAAAATAATTACTGACATTAGCAACAAATATTATCTAGTAGCAAATATATGAATATAGTTGAGGTCTCATTTCTTCATGCATTCCATATTTGCAAATTCACCCGTTCCATAAAATGTATTTGCAACCCCAAAAGTAATAGAACTAGGCTTCTGTGGTGATTCATAAGCATGCATAGGATAATGAAAATTTTGAGTTGCTAGATACACACATTACCTGTTGAATTGAACAAAGTGACACTCCGCTTTTCATTTTCTCATATTATAAATAAGTGTCCATTCCACAGTCTATTTAATTTTAAATTTTTATATTTTTTTGTTGATGATTTTACTGTCTAAAATGTCCTCCAAAGGTAGTGCTGAAGAGCTGTCCAGTGCCTCATAGAGAAAACATAGAGATGTGTTAGGTAACTTTCTTTAGTCATGAGTCACAGTTCTATTGGCCATGAGTTCAATGTTAATAAATAACAATTTCTATTAAATTAGGTGTCTTTAAACAGAAACATACATAAAAAGGTTATGTTTTGATTAATTGATGAAAATGTTGTCAACAGAGCCTCACAGGAACCTAACCTATATTTCCCCTAGGTTTAGTATGTGCTAATTCTAATTCAGAATTTGCACAAATGTTATAGAACATAATTACCCAAATAACAAGAATTAATTTGGGGTATGAGTGTACATAAAACAATAAGGAATTTGTTTCCTAGGACCAGTCTATGACTGCCTGTAATTTATATATTTTTGTTACATGAGCCTTTAAGAAGTGGACCTAGTGATCCTTTACCTGAGAAGGAAAATTTCAAGATGAACTACTCAGAGGGCCAATAACACAAAAGAAGAAATTGCAAAAACCAAAATGGAATTTTAGTGAAAATAAAGATCAACAGGTAGTTGATCCAGAGGATTAGCTAGTGGACAGTAGTGACAACCAGAAATTTCTGGAAGTGTTTTGTGTTGTTCTAAACTTCTGCCAAATTACTCAACAAACAAAACTACTGGGAAGTACACCAACTATATAGATCATCCATATCCAGCACTATAGTAAGTAGTAGTCCAGTTCTAGAACTGACAGTACAGACTGAAGGAAGGATGAGTCGAGGTGATCTCTGGAAGAGAAACAGAAGGCAGAATGGGACCTTGAACTCAGGTTTGCTGTTATTATTACAAACTAAATAAAACTCAATAAATTTGGTAGCTTATTCCTCAACATTAAAAGGGATATTGTGCTGCTCAACAACAATAGCTTTGGAACCTGCAGACCTAGTTTTGAGTCCCACCTCCACTATAATGTAAGGATCCTAGCAAAGTAACTCAACCTTAGTTTCCTTTGTTGATAAAATCAGAAACTAACACCGACCACCAATTATTTTTAATGCATTTATATGATGTAGCCTGTAGGGGACAAATACCACACTTCCAGGATTGCTGCCATTTCTCAACAGGTGGAAGTGATGATATATACTCCTAGGTTTTATCTTGCTCTTCGATAAAGAAGAATTCTTAGCTAACATGTATACCAAGATATGATTATTTTAGCAAGTATTTTAATATACTTTGAAAAGAAAATAAGTAGTTAGATAGTTTCATTTTAATCATAATAATCAACACCAACCCTTGTATGTGGAATATAATGAGGAAAATAAATAATAACTTATTTCAAAGATTGTATCTATAGGCATTTGGAAACCAGCTCAGAATATCTCCTTCTAAAGATCTTTCACTGAGGAGAGCACAATTTTGTCACTGACACTGAGTTTTATATTTAGAGATTAAAACTGTATTGCAGAATGGGTGAACACATTCATTTACTCTGTTATTATTGTTGAATGTCATTTATGTCCAGATTCTGTCCTCTGCACTGGGGGGTTAGCTACTAGCATATACATGACCTCTGCCTCTGTGGTCTTGAGGGGATGAGAGGGAGATAAAAAGCATAAAACAGTTTCATCTCAATCATAATAATCAGTACCAACCTTTGTATGTGGAATATGATAAGGAAAATAAATAATAATTTATTTCAAAGCTTGGAGTTATGGGCATTTGGAAACCAGCTTAGAATATCTCCTTCTAAAGATTGTTCACAGTGGGGAGGGGGGAGGGGGGAGGATGGGAAAGGCAGCGGAGCACAACAGACACTAGTATGGCAATTTGTAAATCAATGGATGTGTAACTGATGTGATTCTGCAATCTGTGTATGGGGTGAAGGTGGGAGTTCATAACCCACTTGAATCAAAGTGTGGAATATGATATGTCAAGAAATTTGTAATGTTTTGAACAACCCACAATAAAAAATTTAAAAAAAAATAAAAATAAAAAAAAAATAAAGATTGTTCACAGAACATACATGAACAACTGTATGAAGCGTTACTCATGCCCATGACCAAGTGTCAGCAATATGACAAAGAGCGCAACCTAGGAACTACTGGGTAAGCGTCAGGAACTACTTCCCAGTGTCACAATGGGAAGGAAACACTTACCCTCAACAACACTTCCAACAATGCCCTCTCCTCTGTTACTTGCCTTGTTCCTCAGAGTCACAAAACACTTCATCCCTTAGCCTCATTGTCCCTTTATTTCTACCTGTTCTCTATTCCCCTCCTCCCAGGTTTCTCTTCTCTCCTTTCATTTCTCCCCATAAGAGCACAAAATCCTTCTCAGAGGTAGGACTGGAATAAACCAGCCAGCATACGTCTTAGCCTCTGAGGGGGGAAAGCCAGGAATAGCCTCTGATACTCATTTTTATTACTGCACAGAAGGAAAACTACAGGGGTAGTAGATATGCTCAATAGGAAGGCCTTACTATCCTAGAAAAAATGGGGGAATGTCCCTGGAAAACTAACATTAAAGCTGAGATTGGAGTCAGAGGGGCTAAGCTAAGTAAGGGACAAACAAGACATTGAGAGACAAGAACGCAGGTGGCTTTGGAGGAACACACGGGAGGTCAGTGTATTTAGGGCAGAACAGAAAGATTTGGGGAACAGGACTGGATAGTCAGGGAGGGGTCAGAACATGACGAGTTTTACCCTAAAACCAACAGAAAGCCTTTGGAGAGTATTTATTTTATAATTACAAATGTAAATATTCTTTATATTTTTCAGGTTCAAATTTATTAGTGTTTTTGGTAATGCTAATTTTTTAAACCAAGATCTATGATCTTTAACTTTGAACTTATCTCATCCACTGTCATAACACATTCACCAAAGAGTTTCTCTTCAGAACAAGAATGATACATATATGTTTTTTAAAGTTCAACTTTTTTAGGATAAAAATCACATAGAAGAGGTGAAGTATCTCCCATACCTATCCATAAACTTATTCCAGTGTGAATTTCTATGGACCATGTGCTAAGTTTATTCTGGGAAATGGATCATAATTATAGCTCAACATGTATCTCTCTGATTATGTTGTGAAGTCCAAGATGGGCTTGTGACATGGGTTATTTTTTAAACATTCAAATATACACATATTTATCTTCCTGTAGGCCTGTAACAAAGATTCCTTTTCTCTGTATTTACAGTGAGTGACTGTTAAGCAGAAAAGAAACCAGTCTCTCATACCATTCTTTTCCTAAACACCTGGTTGTTGAGTTTTAACAAGGTGACGGGTTTGTACCATAACTCAGCTATTTTTCCATTCAGCTGGGTCTCCCTGGACCTTAAAGCAAAAATCTATGTAATGTTAGCTTTCCTACTAACACTCTATGGGTTCCACCTACAGCACACCACTAATTTATGGGTGATCCCGTGAATAATGCAAACAGAGATTCCTGACTCTGTTCTTTCTCTTGCATTTCTGCTAGATATGCCAAGAGGCAATATTGTTCAGATATTTTTGGTTCCATGTTACACTTCAACCTATATTTCACTGATTTATAAGCACAGGTAGAACTCTTGCATCTGCTTCTGGCTTCTTTCCTAGATTATTGTGTGTTTGAAGTAACCATAAAGTCATAAATTTTTCCAAGTTCTTTTATTTATAGGATTAGAATAATGGCTGCCATTTACCTTTCAGACCAAAGTCCTGTCAAATACAACCAACCAGAAGGAGGTCATTCCACAGTTGTAGTTACCCTTCCAAAATGCTGTAGAAATGCAGACAAAGAATGGTTTCCATGTTAAACCACCAGGTTTCATATTTTATACACAGCAGTAAAGAGTCAGCTTGGTCCTAACTAAAATTATTCTCAGTTTGAGAGCAGATGGACCACAAATACCAAGCAAATAATTACTAGTTTTAACCATTCCTAAGTAAATGGAGAACTTAAGAGTTGACCACATATTCTCATTCTTATCTAGATATGAAAGGAACAACATGATATACTTTGAAGTCTAAAAGAAAAGTATTTTTCTTAGACCCAGGTAAATGAACTTGTTCTGGAGAGGGTTCCCCTCCTGCCTCTTTCTAGCCACACACTTCCTGGTGTGGCAGAGGGAAAACAACTACTCAGAGTCTGCACTCTCCTTTCTGGACCACTTTCTGAATTTCAGCATTCCAAAAATCTTTGCCCAAATAGTCCTCAACCTGCTTCCAGAGTTTTTAGACCTAAGATGACCAGCTAGGGAGCGTAGATGGAGCCTGAGCGTGTGACTTGGGGTAGCCACAAAACCCCAACAGTATGAGATGGAGCCAGAAATGGAAGGAAAAGAGGGCTGACCCCCTCACACCTCCTTTCTCCACTAGGAAGTTCCTGGTTTAGGAGAAATAGCATCTTTTATCTGGCAGTTTGTACAGATTTACAACTTGTAAATATTTAGATGTATTATGTGTGGGCCTCTCTTTATATTCATGCTCCAAATCTCATAATTGTGAAGGGTGGGCCTTTAGAAAAACATATTGAGGTCAGAGATAAAAGCGGACTAACAAAGCACTGGGAAATTTTATATTCTTTTCCAAATATAATATGCTAGAAATATAATACAAAAGATGTGGCAAGGAAGGCGGAGTAGAGCACCAGCCATTAGAGCAAACGAAGCTTCGTCTCTTAAGCTGTGCTCTTTGTTCATAAAGCATGAGAAGCTGGATAGAACATTCTTCTCTCTGCCACAAGAATTCCATCTGTAGAACAGTGGCTCCCGGGTTGCCAGCTGCTCCTCACTCCCCTGTTGAGAGAATGCAGCTGAGGTTGAAAACTTGTCACCAAGTCGGAGCCAATACCCACCTGTCCCTCTTGTCAGTCTCTTTCTGCAAAGCCTCCTGGGATTTAAAAACCAAAAGTCATAAAAATGGGATTTGCCTTCACTCTTGATATCTGCCATGCATGCATTGTATGTCCCAGGACGGCAGTGTCTCTAAATTGTGATATTTAAATGAAATAGGAGTTGGGCAGTACTATGAATGGGCATCACATAGACTCTTAGAAATTATTTGTGTTTTCAAATCATAAGTATGGATTTGATTTTTCAATTAGAAAGGAAAGAGAGAATAATAAAGTATAGAGATGTTGCCGTTACAATTCATACAAAATCATATCTATAAACTAACTCAATTTCTCAAAAATATAAAGTTAATATGTATAATTACCTACATAATGAACATAGTGTTTTTTTCTTTCTATTGTGGGAGGGACAAAGTTGTTCTATACTATGTGTGTTAATTTACTATTGTTTTAATACCTAATATTTTTTGAAAATATATTAAAAATATTAGTAGATTTTGCTCCACCTTTGAAAATCTGTTCAGCAGATCATTGGGAGAAAGAAATTATTGTGACTTGTGTAAAAAAAAAAAATCTCTTTGGAAGAAAAGTACTATAAAGTTATTTTACATAATAACCTCAAATATTGCATCTAAAATCAAATACAGAGTGTAACTAAACTCATAAAGGGTCTAAAAAAAGTGTCACAGGGAAGTGAAGAATCAACACAGCTCAACTCTGGATCAAAATGTAGTGCCACTCTCTAGCAGACCTGAGTAGGGCAACCAGGGTTCCAACTGCTTCAAGGTTGGGGTAAGGCAAGCAAGGGTCATTCACACATTTAGGGATACTTTTCCTTGTTCCACCTGCTACCTTATTACAAAGAAAGGCTGTTAGTTTATTTGCTTTAAGCAGCTTTGCTAAAATTATCTGTTCAAACCTTTTTAATGAATTCAAAAGGAGAAGGGTTGGGGGATGTAGCTTAGCGGTAGAGCACTTGCTTGCAAGTGGCCCTAGATTCAATCCTCCCCCAATCTGTGCCAACAAGAAGAAGAAGGAAAAGAAAAATGATTTTTTACACTTCCAGGGCCATGCATTTATTATTTGAACAGCTGTGTCAGGTCAAGTATTATGAATCCTAACTTTAGTGATCATGACCATGTATGGTCATGCATTTCCCAAGTGCATTTATTAAAGAACATCTTTTTCACATCTACTAACAACACTCAATACATCTGATAAGGATCAAGTACCATGCCATTGGAATAATTATAAGACAACAGTAAGAGCCACTAGTTAGCCTAAAGCATCACACATAATTAATACTATGCAGAATTGATGTTCTGTAGAGCAGTGAGTAGCAGATATACAGTCAACCATGCTCCCTTAGAGTACATTTTTGAGATGGAGTCCAGTGGACTGATTCTCATTAAACTAAAGAGAATGACAAATAACGGTATTTACTCGATCTGTATATACATTCATCTCTGCAGATCTTTCTAATTTGAACTGTGAAGAAAGAAAACACGTATGTCTATATTGGAGGGGTTAAAAGTGGACATGCCTTAGGGAAATTCTACTGCTCTGACTTATGGAGCCCCTGACCACATATCTTTTGCTCTGTTGAAAGTGAGATCAGAAAATAATAAGGGGAAGCAATTACCTTCATTGACTTCATGTAGCTTAACTATTCCCGAAACAGAGCTTATCAATGAGAAAATTGGCCGGGAAAGTCACTTCCCAGTTCTCAACATTTCAGTCATGGAAAGTGACACAAATGTCACAGGCTGTGATTTTCTAACTCCCTAATTTGATTTCCCTCAGGCATACCACTATTTCCTTTGGAGAGGAAGTAGCAACTGGAAGCCAGCAGCTGAAGGTTATCCCCTCACTTCACACCCTTCAGCGCTTCTCACTTCACCATCTCCTTCACCTTTAATGCCATGAAGTTCCAATGCATGCCAGGGAGCCAGGAAGAGCTTTGAAGTACAACTTAGGTTTAGCAAAACTTCAGCCGGCCATAACCCTTCCTAAATCAGAAACCTGTAGCTCCACCTGGCAAGGAACCACATCTACTTTTAAAATATGCACTGTAACCAGGTACAATGTGAGCACTCAGTACCACACGCACGTGTTAAATAGTAATAACTTAAACATGTGCTCACCATAACTTCTGTGTTATGTTCCAATAATATGGGCTACTAAAATTGCACCTCACATGTACTTTTCTGCCACCTTGACTGCACAGAAAGCTCATTCAAATTTAAGTCTCAGCAGCACTGGAACATGTTTATTTATAAGATTATTTTCCAGCTTGGGTAGACAGCCAATTCACACACTTTCAAATAATTTCAATAAATAAGTAGACTGTATCCTTCCTATCACAGTCTTCATTGTAAGTCTGTCATTCCATACAGTGAGACTATTTTATTAATGTTGGCTGGGCCACGCATGCACATGTGTAAATCGATAGAGATACAGATGTCAAATGCAGACAGCTGCCATTCACTGATGCTTACTATATGCCAGACGATGTGCTGATTGATCTCCTCATTTATTTAACAGATATTTGTTGAATATCTCTGATATGTCAGGCACAGGATTAGGTACTAATTTTGTAGGAAATAAAAAGATAAACATGGCCCTGGTCCTCATGAAGCTTAGAGTCTAGTAGAGAAGACAAACATTTTTTTTTTTAATCATGGTAAAGAATCTAACCAAACCAAAGTTTCATGTCTCTGGTAAAGCAGCATCTTTGGAAACTGAAAGTACAATAGGTGAAAGTGAGGTCAGAAGAGTCCTGGCAGGGAAACACAAGAATGAGTTTGAGTCAAGGGGAAGGACAATGGTGGGTGGAGATGCTGGAGGAATGGACAGCAGTTAGGATGGGCTTTTATGCACATTAAGGAACTGGGACTTTGGAGACAATGGGAAGGCATCAAGGGGATGTGAGCAGGCTGGTCACATCATCAGATTTTTATTTCATGAGATTAGACTCTTCTCTTGTGGAGAAAGAGTTAGAAACAGATCAGTGAGAAGCCACTGGAGAGAACAATGGGCTGCTTCAAGAAACCAATGTGCTGCTGCCATCAGGACTTAGGCATGGATCGAACTGTGGAGGAGACAAGTAGGAGAAAAAGAAAACCAGTTCTTAACAATCATCTGAGAGGGATAATCATGGTAGAGAGCCAACCCAGTTTATTTTGTACAGAACATACTAATATTTTTTTACTGCTATGTCTCAGTTGTCATAATTTTTCTCCATTTTGATGATACATATATATCCCTAGGATAATCACAATGATAAAGACTTCCAATCACTTTTCAGTCTATAAGCAAGTACCATCTTCACTTCACATGTGGGAAAAAACACAAGTGTCTAGAAAAGGACTATTCATTCTTCTTTCCTTGACCTCATTGGATCTTTTTTGAGGACCATGAATAGACATGGAGACCCAATTTCCAAATGAGTTTGTTTTCCTAACATTCTACTTTATATATATATATATTTGTATTACAATGTGATTTTTAGAGTAAAATGACTAGACTCTCAAAAATCATTTAGTTGCTTAGTGATCCCATTCATGGCATCAAAAAAGCTAGATTGAAGAAAACCAGCAATTTTATAAACCAGTAAAATTGATTTCAATAATATCTATCAATTTTTTAAATCTTGGAAATTAGCCCTACAAAGCCAGAAAGGGATCAGTGTGAAGGGGAAGAGTAGACACAACCCCACAAAGCACACTCATTAATGAGATTGTGGGCCCGTTCAGGGATACAAGTTCCTATAAATGAGATGTTCCTACGGATCACACATAGAGAAAATAAAATGAAAGAGTGACAACTAGCACATCAACAACTGCATTTCCTCTAAAAATAAGCACAAAGTCACTGTTAAGATGAACTGATGATGTCTATTATCAATTCTAGAGTTATTACTATAAAATCTACTTTCTTGTGGGGAATCTCATCTCATAGGTACACACCAGCCTAAAGTCACCACTTAGTATGAAAGGAAAAAAAAAAAAGATGTTCTACAAATAGTTCCCCTAAACAGGGCAATGCTGATGCTTCAAATATTTACTCAGTGAAAACAAGAGACAATTCAAGTTTAGAATAATGACATCCAAATGGCACACTCATAAAGAAAATTAAATCAATCCAAATAGTTGAAGCGTTATTTCAAGAGGACAATATAGAAGAATTGATTATCTAAGAAACAGACTAAGTGGCAGAGATGAATACTATTCAAAGCTGACAGTAGGGCTTGAAATGTAACTCATTGGTAGAATGCTTTCCCAGTATGTGCAAGGCTCTGGGTTCAATCCTTTGTATCTCTCTCTCTCTCTCTCTCTCTCTCTCTCTCTCTCTCTCTCTCTCTCTCTCTAATTCTAAATGCAATAGTAGAATATAGAATTAGAAAGTTAAAATATCTAGCATAAATATACACAGTCACAAAAAGCTATGTGCTCTGACTGTTCTAAAACACTGTGGTATTAAACTTGTTCTTTTATTACCTGCTTTTCAACAAAAGCGTTTAACTCTTTGTTCTTATGCTATCATTTTACAAATGTGGGCAATATATTAATTATTCCTGGAACTAATTCACAGAAGATTGTCCCTGATGCTTTTTATAGGGCAGAAAGAGCAAGTGTCAAGATGAGTAGTGTCCATGGAACAGAGATTGTGTTTCGAAGCAACAGGGATGAGGGAGGACAACAAATCTGCCTCCCTTAGGGAATCCACAGAACCTCTCTGTCTACCCTGAAAAATGATGTAAAGAGCTTCTTTCCCAGGGTTTGTATTTTCATTCTCAACCCCCTACAAGTCAAGCTTCCAAAAGATTATTAACATTGATGAGTGAATTCACTAAGGGCTTAATATAGCCTTAGCCCTAGCAGAATAGCAGTAAAGGTCATGATGTCATCTACTTGAACAGAAGAAGGAAGAAAAGGAAGGAGGGAGGAAAAACAAAACAAAACAAAAAAGGTCCCACAAAAGTAATCTATAATCAAACGAAAGTAAACTCCCTCGGTCCCTATAAGAGCAAAACTTTAAAAGTTTTCCCAGTAATAACAGCAAAATCTAAATGGCATTTCCTTTATGCCAGGTTCTGTTCTTAAGATTTCACATACAATTATTAACTCGGGGGTTCTATTAATAGGTCCATTTTACAGATGACGTTATGAGGCACAGGTTGGTAACTGCCCAGACTTAATAAGCAGGGGAACCAGGATTTGAACCTAGGCAGCACTGACTCTAGGGTCTATTTGCTCTGTCATTAATCTTTATTATAGAGTCTTGAAGTTGTACTATAGCTACTCAAAAGTGCTAGTTCCTGAAATATTTGTCACTAGTGACATATGGCACTTGCACCAGAACTGTAACAGCTAGGCCATTGAACACACTGTTGATCTTAGCTGAAATCTTGTTTGTTGGCTTTTTGGTAGAGTTTCTGCATGGAAGAAACAACACACTGGATTTACAGCCTGGCTCAAGCTGCTTATCTCATCTCCAACTGGTAACAAACAATCCATGGACTAACCACACTCTGCAAATTGCCCTTGGAGTGGCACAACTCCAGAAGATTCCCTTCCCTGGCTCCAGAAGAGAGAAAGGAAATAAGATTTTTAGGCAACAAAAACCACACTTGGCTTTGTTTGTGTTTCTCGCTAGGATCCTGAAAACAACCCCTGGAGGTAGGTGTTAATGGATGTACTGAAGGTAACACTCGGCTGTTAATGAAATATCTAGTCCATGGTCTCACAGCTAGCAAATGGGATAGACAGGTTTTGAACTTACATCAGACCGGTACCCAAACAAACTGTGGGCTGTGCCATGCTGTCTCCCAGGAAGCCACTCAGATGAAGGATAAGGAAAAGAGAAGCTCCAGGCTCTGGACAATGTAATGAAGTGGGCAAATTTGGAATCTACTTTGCTCAGCCTGCCCCGCTGCCCATCACAGTTCCTCCAATCCTTTCCTGCCCCCTCACCTTCAGAGATGTCTGCTTTTGAAATGTCTAGCCAGAAGTCTCTTTGAGCATTTTTTTTTCAAATTAAACTGCATGATTTATCTAATCAGACTTTCTTCAGACTGAGAAATAAGAACTGTTGAGTCCAATATCCCCTGCTATTAAGGGCAAAATATACTTGAGTCTCACTGCATCAATACTGGGAATACAACTTGACATGCAGGAAACAGAAATGGTCCCTCCCCCATCTCCAGGTGCCTCTGGATTGGAGGGGGTGTGAGTGGGAATGAATTGCTGCTCTTTCCCACTCTAGTGTACGGTTCTGGTCTCACAGTGTCCCTGCCTTGTTCTGTCCTCAGGTAAAGAGTGGGTCACCAGGTAAAGAGTGGGTGAATCACACGGGACCTACAAGTGGAAAGTCAAGTCTAAACTTCCACCAAAGAACCTTATCCCAAGAGATGGTCACTCAATTTCTGCATAAAGTGTTTGCGACAGAGAAGTAGTCATTTTGAATAGTAGACCATATTAATTTTACACAATTCTAATAATTAAAAATTCTTTCTTAACATTAGACTAAAACTTACTTCTCTGTATTGTCTCTTTGGCTTCCCCTTTCTGTAGTAATACACAAGTCTCATCCTTCTTCTACCTTATCCCTTCACACACTGGAAAATTGTCATGTCCTCATGTGTTAGGCAACTTTCAGCTGCTTTGACTCAAGAAAAACAGCTTAAAAGAGGAAAATTTTATTTTGGCTCATGGTTTCAGTAAATGGTCAGCTGACTCCATTGATTGGGCCCATGGCCAGGCAGACCACCATGGCAGGGAGCACAGAGCAGAGCAAACTGCTCACCTCATAGCTGCCAGGAAGCAGAGGGAGTGAATGGAAGGGACAGGGGATAAGAAATACCCTTTAAGACACACCACCAGTGATCTACTTCCTCCAACTAGGCCCCACCTTCTATATTTTCTACTGTCTCCCAGTAGAACCACCAGCTGGAAACCAAGCCTTCAACACATGAGCCTTTGGGGTCCATTGCAGATGCAAAAGGTAATACTCCATAAGTGTTCTGTGTTTGTGGGGGGGCCTAGGGATTGAACTCAGGGCTTTGTGTATTTTACACACTCTACCACAGAGCTACCTTCTCAGCCCTTTTTATTTTATTTTGAGACAGGGTCTCTCTAAGTCGCCCAAGCTTGCCTGAAACTTGCAATCCTCCTGCCTCAGCCTCCCAAGTACCTGGGATTGCAAGCATGCACTATCATGCTGAGCAAGTGTTTTCTTTTATATGGAAAAATACCCTTCCCTCAGCCTTTTGTCTTACAACATGGCTTCTAGAACCTGTCACTTTGCTCTCAGTACTTTCCAGCTCTAGTGAGATGGTTGAGATATGATTTCTGGAGTCCATTGCCTGGTTTTTAATCTGAATGGAGAACTTTAACTTTTCTGTTTACTTTCTTTATCACAAAAGAGAATACCCACCCAACAAGATTGTTGTGAATAGTTAATATCACGATGATGTATTCAAAATGCACAGTAAGTGCTCAAAAACTGAACTCTTACCATTATTCCAGTACAATGAGACTGTGTAGTCCTTATTTGGCAATTTTGATTTTACTAAAGTAATCTAAACTTACATTTGCTTTCTTTCTAAAGAATGGCTGCATTATTGTTCTTTCACTCAAACAGTATGTTCCTACTTTGAGTGTGTGGAGGGATGGGTGAGTTGAAGGGGTAAGAAGGGTGCAGGATTAAATAAATCTGTCAGGATAGGCCTTATTGAGAAGTTGTTGTTGGGAAAAGATTTGAAGGTACAGGTTAACAAATATTTTGAGGAAAAAGTGTTCCAGTAGTGCACAGATGCTAAAGTGGGACCCATGTGGCAAGTTCTGGAACAGAAGAGACCCCTGTGGGTAGAGTCCTGTGATGGAGGGGAGAGTGCTACAGTCAGACAGGAAACTGTAGATCAGTGAGAACAGAGTGGGTGTTTACCCTGTAAGCTTTTGAACCAGGAAGCGAATGATCTTATTTATAATGTGTCTAGACCTAAGCCACATGATTAAGTTAATTCCTCTCCCCTTGTTCTGCAAGCTGAGGAGAAGCAAGTTAGGAGATTATTGCCATGTTGTAGGAGAAAGATCTGGGGACTCAGACTTGGGTGGTGGCAGCCAAAGGGGTGAGGATGGTCAGACTCAGTAATCTTCAGGGTAGAGCCAAGAGGATTTCTGATGGATGAGATATGGTGTGTGAGAGAAAGGGAGGAGTCAAAAATTACTGCAAAGCCTTTGGGCTGAATAATTGGAAGGGTAGAGCTGCTATCAACAGAGCTGAGGAAGGCTAGTGGTGTGGGCAACTTGGAGAGGAATGCAGGGGTTCAGCTTGGAACAGGTGACTTTAGCTGTTTACTGTTTGTGAGAAGGAAGGTGTGGAGTAGGAAGCCCAGTGTACATGGCTCAAGTTGGGGAAAGCTCAGACTAGAGACCAACTGGACTAATGGTATCAGCAAGGAGTGAGTATAGATTGGGAAAAGAGAGAACCCAAGAATGAGGTCCCAAAACACTCAGCTATTCAGAGGTTAAGGGAAGAAAGAAGAAACCACAAAACGAGACTGAAAAGAGTGGCCAGTACAGTTAAGAGGAAGAAAAGTAAATGTCATCTCAAAAGCCAAAGGAAATGAACATATCATGTGGATGATCACCATATATACCCAATGTTG
Organism: Marmota marmota marmota; assembly: GCF_001458135.2. Classification (NCBI taxonomy): domain Eukaryota; kingdom Metazoa; phylum Chordata; class Mammalia; order Rodentia; family Sciuridae; genus Marmota; species Marmota marmota. The sequence continues at coordinate 38,918,668 of NW_026000057.1, forward strand.
TTGGCAGGTCTGGTTCAGAGAAGACTGAGACTGGATTTTACAACCCAGAGATCAGGGATGACAAAGACCAGAGAGACTTCAGAGTATGTGCTGGGTGCAGCAGTCTCACTGAAGTGGGTTTAAGAAGATCAGAAGGAGATGCAGATGTGGCTCAGAGGTAGAGCACTTGCCTAGCATGTGCAAAGTCCTGGATTCCATCTCCAGCACCACACACACAAAAAAAAAAAAAAAGAAAAAAGAAAAGGAGGGGAAACAAAGGAGGGGGAGGAAGAGGAAGAACAACAACGGAAGACTTCTGCTTCCAGCCATGATGAAACACTAGGGACTAGAATTTTCCCTCCTACCTTACATGCCTATAAAACTGGACAGAATACACAAAACAACAGTTTTCAGACACTGGAAAGAGGTAGCATGGGACAGTAGTCTATGACAGCAGGGAAACAAATGAGGTGCTCCCTGGGATGATCCAGTATATTGCCGAAGAGAGTTCCCAGGCCAGAGCATGGGGAGGGGAGACAGCTGAGAATTCGGGCAGGTCAAGGCAGTGCAAGAATCCACAGAGCAGAAGAGCAGAGCAGTGAGGGCTGCCTAGGGGAAAAGCTCTGGGGGCAGTAGGGGTCCCCTCTAGAGGGGTCTCAGCTGAGGACTGATGAGCACATGCCTGTGAAGAGGAAACTCTCACAGAAAAATTGCAAGAGGAACAATTCCTGGAGTCACACGGGGCTGGAAAGAGTTCCCAGAATAGTCATAGCATGTTTCAATGCTGGTGAGAATAATCCAGTAGAGAGGGAACAATTGATGGCAGAGGAGAGCAAGGGGCAATTCATCCAAACAATGTCTCTAAGAGGCAAGAAGGGTGGCCTAAGGTAATTCTGTCACAGGCAGGAAGGCGGTATAGTGGGTGGAGATGCTGAGAGACGGGTAGATGCGGTGGAGTGGTCTGTGCAAGCACTTTTCTGATTGCTTCAGTCTTTTCAGTTATATAAGGACTAGAGCATCAGCTGAGAAGGAGAATAGGGAGATGTTATGGTTTAGATGTGAGGTGTCCCCCAAAATCTCATGTACAAGACAATGCAAGAAGGTTCAGAAGGGAAAGGATTGGCCTGTGACAGCCTTAACCCAATCAGTAAATTGATCACCTGAGGGGATTAATTGAGTGGTCATGGAAGGCAGGTGGAGGAGGTTGGGCGTGTCTGGAGGAGGAGCATTGGGCGGGCATGGCTTTAGGTATATATTTATGTCTGGCATGTGGAGACTTCTCTTCCTGCTTTCTGATCATCATGTGAGCCACTTTCTTCTGCCACACTATTCTGCCATGATGTCAGCCTCATCTTGAGCCCTAAAGAGTGGAGCCTGCTGTCTATGTATTGAGATCTCTGAAAATGTGAGCCCCCAAATTGTGTTTGGTCAAGTCTTAGTCATAGCAGTGAAAAAGCTGACTAAAACAGGAGAAGATGCTGAGGATTTGAGAAAAGAGGAAAAATACAGAATATTCATTCACTAGAGTAGAACAGAGGAAAGTCCAAGTACAACCAGGGCTGTTCACATGGTTCCAGGAGTGGCAACACTATGGGTCAATTTGGTCATGAATTTAAAGTGAGGACTTCCTGTGTGGTGGTATTCTTCTCCAGCCACTTACATGGGGAGGTGTAGAGTTAGGGCTGGATTTCACCTGGATTGTGGATTTGCTAAATGGGTAAAATAAAAGGAGAGAGAGGCAGGTAAACCAAGCCATGCAGCTTTGCAGTTGACTTGGATTGAATGTAGTCTTTTTTGGCTTTTCTCTCACAAGCAGAGAAATCCTCTTTTCTGTATTTGTGTGGTTGGTTCCTTTCAACCTAAAGCCATTCTGCCCATTTATTTCTATTCTATTCCCTTCATTAACAGTTATCCTTCCAACTTTGGGTCAATGAACTTCTGTCTCTTCTTCCTAGTTATTACCAAAAATATCAAACTGGACAAAGTCAAGGGCAGAGTCTATCCATTCACCTCTAAAGACTTCCTGTTGGGTTAACATCATCTATTTGTCAATGTACTTGGTAAAAATATTTAACCAGCTTTATATTCTCTGTTACTACTCATTTAAACTGCCCCATCTTTTTGCAATGACTTCAAGAGAGTTTGTTAAATACCTTCCTAAATCAATACACTCCCTATCTATAGCATTCCCCTACATCTCAGCCTAATTTTTAAAAATATTTTTTTTGATGAAGCAAGTTTGGCATGACTTTTTAACAAATCCACATTTGCTATTAGCCATTAGTATTTTTAAAATTGCTTTAGAACAAAATAGCACTCTTCTGGGCAAGCTAACTATATTCACTCAAAAAGAAAAAAAGCAGGATTATGATAGCTATGGACAAAGTTCCCCTGAGCCAAACTCCTCTTATCTCCATATCTATTCTAATTAAGCTCACAATTCATTCAAGTTACCCAGGTGATGAGGTTTTAGATATAAGTATTCTGGATAGCCATTGCTAGTTGCTTACTCATTTCTCCACTCCTCTTTATTTACTGGACTCTCAATTTTATCCTGGGCAGCAATGTGTTAGTCTTAGAGAAAAAGGGAAGAGGGAGAAAGCAATTTTTCATAACTTTTTGTGCTAGGAGTTCATGTCATCGTTCAGGTCAATGAGACAGCAGAATCCTTTGGAGGACATTTTGCATTTCTGGTATTTATATATGGAAAACACATTTTTAACATCATTTTCTGTTTCTTCTAGCACAGAAGTAGATGTGAGACTGGAAACCCTGAGATGGGAATATGAGGATAAATGCTACCTGTCAAGGCTGGTGGACAGTGGAAAGCTCGATGGGCTGGGCACACCCTTGATTTTGTGGAACTGCTGCTCCAGCCCTGAACTGTCCACCTCCAGACCTCTTGTTATATAAACTACAAACTCCCTTTGGACTCAGCCACTAGTGCAGAGTTCCTGTTCCATGCAGCAGAACTTGTACATATATAAAGAGGTAGGAACTGGAAAGTTGCCAATCACCAGAGCAGCCCACGGAACTGGCTATCTCTTCCTCTCTCTTGCTACATGGTCTGTCTCCCACGGTTTGTGTTTATTTTTTCTGTACTCTGATTATTTTCTTTTTTGTTGCTTTCTTACTTAATCACTATTCCTGTTCTCCAAGTCAAACCTTCTACTTACTAGTAATTTCTGCCATCTCATAACTTTACCCAGAGTCTACCATGCATTTCTAGCATATTATGACTTTTAACTTTCAGCTTCCAAACTAATTTTAGTCATCCTTTCTTATTCCAAATTCTGGAGAGAAGGAGTATGATTGTCCTGTTATTCTTGGGCTACAGGCCAGACTACTGATTGGCCACCCATGGGTCTGGCAAACACCTCCAATCCAGACAGCTGTGGTTTGAGGGATGGATGGCTTTAGGAATATGGTAGGAATCAGAGTCCTTACAGCAGGAACTCTGGACAGATCAGAGCTAGCAAGAAGGGACATGGCAAGCAACATTATGAACCTCAGGCTTGGTACATTGTGCCAGTAGAAAACATAGCCACCCCTGCAGACTGAAGCCAATTAAGGTCTCATTTTAAATTAGCCACTTTTCAGAAAACATAACCTAATCAACTATGGCTGGAAAATTCCAGGACTCAAATCCTAATCCCAGTTTTTCTATTAACACACCACATGAAAGTTTGAAGATCTCTTTCTGCCTTGCTTTCTTTGTCTTTAAAAATAGTGAACTATATCTACTACCTCTTGGGGTTGCAGGGAGGAACGATTAAATTGATTTGCAAAGTGTTTTATTACCACAAAATGCCATGTTGAAAATAGTTTTTTTTTTTGGGAGAGGGGGCGGAACGGAGCCGCCACCCGCGCCCGCAAGGTGGGCAGACCCGCGACCCAGTGGTACACGGGCGTGGTAGGAGGGGCAGGGCAGAGCCGCCGCCCGCACCTGCAAGGTAAGCAGACCTGCGACAGACTGGCGGGTCAGGCCCAGCGGCCTGCCAGCGTGGTACACACGTCACCCCAACTGGAGTAGGGGCAGAGCAGAGCCTTCGCTCGCGCCCGGATCAGGCCCCGCCGGTGTGGTGGTCACGTGACCCCAATTGGAGTGGGGGTGGAGCGGAACCGCCACCCGTGCCTGCAGGGTGAGCAGACCTGCGACCAACCTGCAGATCAGGCCCAGCGGACCGCAGGCGTGGTAGGAGGGGCAGGGCAGAGCCGCCGCCCGCACCTGCAAGGTAGGCAGACCTGCGACAGACCAGCGGATCAGGCCCAGGAGCCTGCCGGCGTGGTACACACGTCACCCCAATTGGAGTAGGGGC
>NW_026000057.1:38927622-38937080 GCF_001458135.2 Marmota marmota marmota
ATACAAGAGGAAGTGAGGGGAAAGGGAAAAATAATACAAGGGGGAGAAATGAATGACAGTAGAGGGGATAGAGAGAGAAGAGGGGAGGGGAGGGGAGGGGAGGGGGGATAGTAGAGGATAGGAAAGGCAGCAGAACACAACAGACACTAGTATGGCAATATGTAAATCAATGGATGTGTAACTGATGTAATTCTGCAATCTGTATATGGGGTAAAAATGGGAGTTCATAACCCACTTGAATCAAAGTGTGAAATATGATATATCAAGAAATTTGTAATGTTTTGAACAACCAACAATAAAAAATTTAAAAAAAGAGAAAGAAATTTAGACTAAAGGACAAAAAAAAGAAAATAGTTTTTTTTAATAGTTTCATTTGTTACAATATGTCATAAATATCACTTAGTATATTCTAAGTGAATGCACATTTAAGCTTTCTGTTGTTACTTTGGTGAAAGTGGTTAAAAGCTAGGAAGATAGCATGAGAGGTTAAACTCTTCATTCACATTAAGTTTTTCCTTACCCCCAGAAAATGGAATTCTGGTCTTATATCCTTATTTTGCTCTGCCATAATTCATTGAACTAACATTCAATTACGACAACTATCATCTGGGCTTTATGTTTAAATATATGCATTAAAATTAATGGGTAGAGCTGGCAGTGACTTTCAAGGGTGGATTGTGTTCATTTGTTCCCAACTCCACTTCTCTTTCTAGCTCCATTTTCAATGATGCCACACTAACAACTTGAAATCAGCTATAGTCGGAGTATTTACACCACAGGAATTAGCAAATCTATAAATGAGACTCTTTCTTGTTCTCTTTTCCAGAGAGCTGGTTGTTCCAGAGTACACACCACTGGATTTTGTGTACCTACTTCTAGAACACAGAAAAAAATATGTCGTCATTATTACCACAATCAACAATAACAAATAGAAAAAAAATAGGCCTCATAAACATCAAATAAGAGTTATGGTTTAGAGTTGAAATGTCCTGTAATATTGCAGGTGTTGAAAGATTTGTTATCTGAGAGTAATCTATTGATAGTTGAAGAGACTACTGGGAGGTGATAGAATCTGTTAGGAAGGTGTTACATGGTTGTAGGAAGTAGGTCACTGGTAGCATGCCCAGGAAGGACATTTCTGGTCCCTGGCCCCTGCACACACACACACACACACACACACACACACACACACACACCCTTCTCCCTTTCTCTCTGTGTCTTGGCTGTCACAAGATAAGCAGCTTTCTTCACCTCAAGCCCAAAACAATGCAGCCAGACAACTTGGACTTGAAACCTCTGAAAATATGAACCAAAATAAGTTTTCCTTCTTTAATTTGTTCATGTCAGGGATTTTGGTCACAGGAACAAAAAAGTTAACAGATATTGATTTAAAAAAATAATATACCATTTCTTCTTTTAAAAACTTTGTCATTAGTGATCTGAAGAAATACTTTGAAGCGGATCCAGATATTTCCTCAGCCTGAAGCAGTGATCCCCTAACTTCAGCCTGCCATGGGAATGACCCAGAGAGATCATCAAAACAAATTGCCAAGTGTCAACCCTTGAGTTCCTGATTCAGTAGGTTTGGTATAGGCCCTGGAATCTGCCTCCCTAACAAGTTCCCTGGCAATGTGATACTGCTGCTGTGGAGAAGCACAAAACAAACCAAAAGAATAAAAAGGAAGATCAGACTGACCAGACCAAATATGGATCTGGTCAGTACAAATGTAGTGAAATATAGGATTTTTATGAGCCTTTGTTTGAAAATTATACATGACGTGACGTAAGTTTAGGGTGCTGGCTACCCTGGAGATTACCTTGTTCTTCTAGGCCTCTTTACAGTGAGATTGCTAGTGTTTGCTCTTGAAAGATCTTCAATGTCATGATTGTGGAGTCAGGGTTTTCACTTCAAAAGAAAATCACTTGTTTCCCTGGGTCTCCGTATTTTTATCTGTTGAGAATGAGAATTGAATTCCATGTCCGTATCTCTATTTTAATTAATTTAAGAATGAAAAGCAATTCACTCATAGATTTCTCTCTTTTTTTTTTTTCTTTTGGTACTAAGGATTGAACCTGGGACACTTAATCATGGAGCCTCATCCCCAGCCCTTTTTATTTTTTATGTTGAGACAGGATCTCACTAAGTTGTTAGGTCCTCACTTAGTTGCTGAGGCTGGCCTTGAATTTGTGATTCTCTTGTCACCTCCCTAGCGGCTAGGATTATAGGCATGAGCCACTACACCTGGCAGATTTCCTTAATCAATGAATATCTGTTGTAATAACAATAACAATGTACCAGAAAATAAGAACCCAGGGTCTCAGAGCCCCTCAGGGACCTACAGCAGAGCCAACTCTGGGCCCAAATGGAATCTGGAAACTGGGTCATCCTTGGAACTTGGTATGTCCTCTACAATCTCTTCACCTTGTTGCCATCTCATAAGTAGGTTTGTGGTGCCCAAATCTAAAATTTTAACATCATCATGATGTTGTGAATCCCATTTTGCCTCTATATCTTCTCCTCCCATTGCCAAATAGTCTCATTTCTCTTCTTCTAATACCTTCTCTTCCTCTTGTGGTTTCTGCATATCCATGTGATTACCATTGAACATCTCCCAGTTTCCACCACCATTTCCTTCTTGCTATCTCTTGAGGCGTCATATTCCAGACATGTTTAGATCTGCTTTGTCCACTGCCATATCCACAATCCCTAGTATTGTGCTGTTATAGTTAAAGTTTCATCCCAGGGTTTCATAAACTGACTTCCAGACCACTCACGTATAATTGAATCAAGCCTTTATTGAAGCACATCGGTGGTGGCTGACCAGATCATAAAGCTGTTCCCCTGATCAGCCCGAACAATTGTAAGGGCACTCCTTATAAGTCTGAAACCACAAAAGGGATGTTCAGGGATCTAGCCAATGCAAGCAAGCCAGGTTACAGAAGCAGGAGAGTGCAGTCAAGAGCAGGAAGTCCAGTCACCCCAGTTATAGAAACAGAGCCCTGTTATCCTAGTTACAGAAACAATGCCCCATTAGGTAGTTCCGTGTTCTTAAAGGTTTCTATAGCAAAAGGAAAAGAACAACTTGCCTCAGTCATGACCCTTCCACTTGGCATGGTTGTTTTACAGAATGGCATCACAAAACAAAATGGAGTCACATTTGCTTTTACTATCACAGTGCTTAGCACAAAATAAGTATTTTGGAGATGAATGAATGCCTCATGTAGGCCCACTCATAGATGTATTTATATTACAGACAAGAAGGAAAGGTTACATGGCATTGAACTTGACCAGTTGTATGTAACAATTTTTTAAAATATTCTTTTAGTTGTAAATGGACACAATATCTTGTTTTTTTGTTTTTTTAATGTGGTGCTGTGGATCGAACCTAGTGTCCCAAACGGGAGAGGTGGGTGCTCTACTACTGAGCTACAGCCCCAGCCCTATATGTAACAAATTTGAAAATCTGCTTTGCTCAAAAGGAATCTGTGGTCAAACCTTCAGAAAGTGAATAATGATCCTCAGAAATTTACCTATGGACATTCCTTATTCAATTTGGTTCTAGCAGAAGAAAGGAATTGGGCTGTTGAGGAGTTGGGTGGATAAAGAGTTTCCTTCCAGATGTCTAGGATTACCTGAAGACTTCTACAAAACTGCACGCAGTGACACACATCTATAATCCCAGTGAATGGAGGGGCGGGGCAGCTGAGGCAGGAGGATCACAAGTTCAAGGCCAGCCTCAGCAATTTAGCAAGACTCTCAGCAACTTAACAAGACTCTGTCTCAACATAAAAAATAAAATGGACTAGGGGTGTATTTCAGTGGTAAAGCAAGCCTGGGTTCAATCCTCAGTACAAAAACAAACAAACAAACTTTTACTAATTACCAGATTGATTAGTTTGTAGTCAGAATATCAGTGAATAGTTGTTTGCGAAGACTGAGTTCCTACAGAGCAAGTCTTGAGGTTTATTTGGGTGTCATTCCAGTAAGCAAATCAAGAAGTGAGACAGGAAGAAGAAATCAGCTAATTAAGTTGTATTTTCAAGCCAGTTACCACTTCAGGTAAGCAGAGCCTTACGACTCTGGAGAGCTCTAATGCCAATCAAGTCTCCTACTAGGGGAGTAAAGGGACTAGGGTATTTCTACCATGAATCCCTTCAGTTTGGGTGGGGCTAGAGGGCTTGGAAGGAGGCATTAAGTCTCTGGCATATTCAGCCTACCCAAGCAGCCAGAGATAAACCTTCAGGTTGTCAGAAGTCAGCCATGGTAGTGACCTAGAATGACAAGGCGGAGAGGAAAAGGGCCAGGCACTGACAGCAGTTGTTGCAGATTCATCCACCTTATGGTCATGCCTGGGAATTTTGCTGTTCCAGAATTCCAGGATTCCAGGAGATGGCATAACTGTTTTGTTCCTTAATTCTCTGCCCTGAGTGCTGACACCCACATAGGACAATTACTCTCAATCTGCCTCCCTAGAAACTTTAGTACAGCTGCTGACCTCCCATACTCCACTATAAACACCAAAATGGAAAATAAAAATCATTACAGAGGGCTGGGGTTGTGCTGGTAAAGTGCTGGTAAAGCACTTGCCTAGCATGTGGGAGGCACTGGGTTCGATTCTCAGCACCACATATAAATTAATGAAATAAAGGTCCATCAACAACTAAAAAAAAATTGTTTTAAATCATTACAGAAATTGTTGCCATAGCTTGCTTGCACCCCCCCCCAGACTCCTCCCATCACCCACGTACACCCACACTATGAACTCACTGAAAGTCCTGTCATTCATTCTTAAATCTCCAACATCTAGAATAGGATCGTGCAGGTAGTTGACACTCAGTATGTGTTTCTTGAATGAACTAACTAAATGGACAAGCCTAATTTGCATCACAGAATCACAAAGTCTAGCCCCAGAATACCACACATGCTCTTCTGGCCACTTAGTTTCAAAGCAGAACATGCTCACTACATGATTGGGACTGACTACATTGCCAAATTCAACCATTATTTCTGATACCTGAGAACATTGTGATTTCTCAAATTTGTGTGGCTTGCTTTATTAGTTAGGAACTGTGGAACTAATGATATGACAGTTACCACTTTCGGGACAAGAGAGAGAAAAATGCTAAGTCTTTCATTTCCTTAACATCCAGTGGTATCTTGGCACCGGAGTTAACACATCTGTTACTCAGGGCATTGAGTACACTCTAGAGGATACAGCTTATTTTTATTTTGTCTGGTATGTTTACAGGTACTTATTTATTTGTCTTTTCTCTGGTTCTCTCATTAAATTGTAAACTCTCCCCAAGAGTTTTCTCTCTTGCAGAGAGTTTACAAGTTAAGGAGTGCTTTTGCTGCTTCTGGTATTCTCCAAAGATCCTAGGAGAGTTTTGGCACAGAAAACATCATCAATACACCATGGCTGATGGGAACCACTGCCCTGCTAAGTAGGTGGAACAACCCTAAGCAAGCATTAATCGTTAGCATTTCTAGAGTCCTGAAAGTAGTCAGTGTGTGAAAACCTGGTAAACAGGCTGCTGTGGCCACATCAGTTCTCAGGAATGACTAAACATTTCATTTCTGCAGCCACTGAGTTTGTTTTCTTAAAGTCATCTCCAGCAGCAAGTAAACATATAGTGACCTTAATCTTTCACTTATATGACCCACTGGTCTATAATAAACAGTACCCATAAGGTAGGCTTAGGACTTATTAATAGCTGGCATAAGAGCATTTGTTCTAAACATGGGCACTCAGAGACTTGAGCTGTGGAAAACATAACTGAATTCTGTGAGTGCCTAAGTGAGGTTTCAGTGGGGCCTTTTACATTCAAATTCCTGCAATGTTAATTTCTTTGCTCCCCAGGCCTTCCTTTGGTTATTAGGAGTAAAAGCAGAAGCAAACATGCAAAATAGAATAAAAACGAAGAACTTGAACTCCTTAGTAACTCCTGTTGTGATTTGATAGGGTCGGGTGCTGGGAGGAAGGATTCAATTTTCAGCAGCTCTACTCTGTCCCCTTGGCTCCTCATGTGTTCCTACTTGGCCTTGATCTGCAGCCCTCCCTGTTTACTATGTGACAGACAGCTGTTGCCTCCCAGCTCTCCGTGATCATTCCTCCTCCCTCTGTAAAATGAGGCTCTAACGGAATCTGCAGCCCAACGTGAGCAGTAGACTTTGGCTGGAAGGCTCAATATCAGACCAGGACTGATCATCACAGGCCCTCCCAGGGGACACATAGAAAGTGAAGCAGAAAAGAAAATTCGCTACTACGTGAGATTACCAAGAAATAAAGCTTGCAATATGCCTCCAAAAATCGACTTGTACTTTTTATCATATTGGGTTCTATTTTCAGCTGTTACAATTTTCCTTCACCTGCTGGGCTCTTTATGAAATAAAGACACCAGCAGAGTGAACCTCACTGTGGCTCATGATTAAGAGCTTGCCGCTAAAGCCCACAAATCACACCTGGCTCGAAGGCGCTGTGACAACTCGCCCACGTCCCCGTTTGTAAATGTCCAGTCTTCATTATCAGGCTCAGCAGTCTCACCACATTTTTGATTGTATATATGCATGGGTATTTTAGTTTGCTTTTATTTTATATTTTCTGTTGCTGGAAGACAATGGTTAAAATAAAGTAGAAAGGATTGTGATACCCAAAATAGAGAAAAACCTTTTTCCTTAGAATGGTTTTTCATTTGAATGATAAAGAATCCCCATGGCCTTCTGTCAGAGAGATTGCAGAAGAAATGCCTACTGCAATGGGAGGTTGGATTGGAGAGCTCCCCTATTCCTTCCAATTTAGCAATTCTTTGGCCATCATGTGCTGGGCAAATTGCTTTTAAAATGTTTTGATTTTTTTTTCCCCCAGAAAATTGTTGCACTCAAAAGCAGCTGATTCATACAGATAAATGCTAATACAAAGGGTATGTTTTCCATTCATACAGAAAGGGAATAGGAGACAGGAAAAATTCCACTGGACTTGAAAGCAGATAAATCCATCCAGACGGTGACCCAGGCTGTATCAGGGCTTTACATCTGCAGTGCTGTCGTGAGTTGCAGGTTGAGTTGCAGTTTTCATTATAAGTCCCACTTTCAGAGCCTGGTAATTCATGCCTAACGTGATATTTACTGACTTTAACCTGGAAAGAAATATTGCTGTGAAAGGCCATGAAATTTATTTTACCAATTTGCTTTAGAGATGAGAAAACTAATAGAAAAATAAAAAGCATAGAGATGATTTTACATTCCATGAAATCTCCTTACTGCGCATGTTTCATTAATGTTCTAGGGACACTTGGGTCACGTTTTCAATTAAGAAAGGAGCAGGGTTACAGAAATACAGCAATGGCCACCCACACAGAGGATGGATCAAATCCTGCCACTAGAATCACCTAGCCTAAAACATTTTCACGCAGGTGAAACCTATGAAAATGAAAATCTGGCTCAACTTTGAAAAAAGTTTTATTTGTCTTTTTTTTTTTTTTTCAAACAAAAAAACTAACCAGCCAGAGAAGTGGACAGCAGAGGAGAATACTGTGCTAACTGCTAGTCCCAAACCTGGGACAAAGCAAATTAAAAGTGTAATTATATGGACCATTTATCAAAGTCTTGAATGATTTTTAGTAATATTTGGTAGGATTAGCTGCTTCACCCTCTATTCATGCTTCTTACTACCATAGCTCAGGTCTGAGCAATTACCCACTTGAAAAGAATCACTAAAATAATACATGGAACATTGACCTTAAACTTGTGTGATCCTCCTGCCTCATCTGAGTGGCAGAGATGACAGGCATGTGCCACCAACAGTCTGGAATATATTGTTAGTAAATTAATGTGGGTTCCTTTTTTCTAGTTAAAAGTAATAACTAAAATATAAAAACCTAAACCCCAGAAATTAGTATAGTAAGGCAGTTGCTCATTTAGCTATGGAAGCTATTATGATTTATATTGGGAGTGTCCCTCCAAAGCTCCTGTGTTAATGCAGGAATATTGTAAGGTGAAATGACTGGATTGTAAGGGCTATAACATAAGCAGTCCATCTTAGTTTTTAAACGGGCTGACTAGGTAGTAACTATAGGCAGATGGGGTGTCGCTGGAGGGTGTAGGTCACTGGAGCTGTGACCTGGAAGGTTGCATCTTCTTTGTGGCTCCTTCCCCCTTCTCTCTGTGCTTCCTGGCCACCATACATGAGCTTCTCTCCTCCACCATGATAGTCTGCCTCATCTTGGGCCCATAGCAATGGACTCAGTCATCTATGAACTGAGTCCTCTGAAGACATGAGCCCCAAATACTTTCCCTCCTCTGAGTTTTTCTTTTTTCTTTTTTTTTTTTTTTTTGTGAAAACATCAGAAATGTATTAGTTGCTCAAAACATTACGTTGATCTTGACATATTCTCGTTAACCATCCTCTCTCCATATTCCTCCCCACTTCCAAGGCCCTGGCAACTGCTATTGTACTCTCTATTTCTATGAGATCAACTATTTTATCTTCTACATATAAATGACGACACACAGTAAACTATATTTCTGTGCCACTTATTTCACTTAACATAATGTCTTTCAAGCTCATCTTGTTACTGTAAATGATAGTATTTCATTCTTCCACATGGTCAAATAATATTCCATTGTACATATATTACTACATTTTCTTGATCCATTCATCTGTCAATGGGCACATAGTTGATTTCATATGTTGGCTATAGTACATAGGGCTGCAATAAACATGGGAGTACAGATGTCTCTTTGACATACTAATTTCCTTTCCCTTTGATATATACCCAATAGTGAAATTACTGAATCATGTGGTAGTTTTATGTCTAGGTTTTTGTGAAACCTCCATACCTTTCTCTGTGATGGTTATACTAATTTATATTCTTACTGACAGTATATTAAGAATTCCCCTTTATTCATATCCTGCCCACATTTGTAATTTTTTTTGATAGTAGACATTCTAACTGAGGTAAGTTGATGTCTCATTATGGTTTTGATTTGCATTTCCTTGATAGTTAGTGATATTGAGTATTTTGTCATATATTTGTTGGCCATTTGTGTATCTTTGTTTGAGAAATGCCTGCTTAGATATTTTGCCCTTTTTAAATTGGATTTTTGGTTTTTTTTTGCTGCTGTTTGTGTGTCTTATTTGTTCTGGATATTAATTCCTTTGAATGAATAGTTTGCGAATATTTTTTCCTACTCTGTAGGTTATTTCTTCATTCTGTTGCTTATTTTGTTTGCTGTGCAGACACTCTTAAACTTGGTATTATCTCATTCATTAGTTTTTTCTTTTGTTGCCTAAACCTTTGTGGTCATATAAAAAAAACTTTCCCAGATCAATATCCTAAAGCATTTCTTTATGTAGTTTTGGGTCTTTTTTAAATTGTTGTTGTTTAGTTCTGGGTCTTAAATGTAAATTTTTGATTCATTTTGAATTGATTTTTTTTTTTTTTTTTTTTTTTTTTTT
>NW_026000057.1:38937134-38941341 GCF_001458135.2 Marmota marmota marmota
TTTTTTTTTTTTTTTTTTTTTTTTTTTTTTTTTTGTTTGTACTGGGGATTGAACCCAGGGGCACTTAGCCACTGAGCAATATTCCCAGAATTTTTTGTATTTTATTTAGAGATAGGATCTCACTGAGTTGCTTATGGTCATATGAAGTTGATGAAGCAGGCTTTGAACTCTTGATCCTCCTTTCTCAGCCTCCCAAGCCGGAGGGATTATAGGTGTAAGTCACTGAGCCTGGTTCTCTGAGTTGTTCTTGTGAGCTATTTTTGTCACAGTGATACAAAGCTGACAAAAACAGAAGTTGGTACTGGGAGGGGGCCACTTGCTGTGACTAACATGACCATGTGGTTCGGAAGTCTTTTTAGAGCTGGCTTGTGGAAGGAGTTTGGAAATTTTTGAAAATGCAGGATGGAAAAGCCTTAGAGTCTTGTAAGCAGAGCTTAATGAATGATTCTGTAGGGACTCAAAAAACAAGGATGTCAATAGGAATGCAGATTGTGCTCCTAAGGTTTCAAACAGAAATAAGGACTCCACTGGGAATTGGATAAGAGGCCATTCATATTATATTCTGTCTAAGAACTTGTTAACATCTTGGCCATGTCCTGAGAATTTGAGGTTGAATTGGAAATAATAGACTAATTAATCTGGTGAAGGAAATTTCAGGGCAGTCTAGCATTCAATCAGTGGCATGGATATCCCTGGCAGCTTTTAGCTAGGTTTACTATGAGAATCAGGAACAGAGGCAGAGCTAAAGGATTTTAAAAATTTGCAGTATGACCAAAAAAAGCATATGTAAAACTGAGGCCAAGAGTGGTGTGCTTGTTAAAGATATTGTAGCCTCTAAAGAGATGCTAAGTATTTTACACAGAAACAATAGAAAGTTGCCTTGAAGGCATGTCAGGTCACACCTTGCGCAAGCTCAAGGATGTAAAAAGAAAATTCCTTTGAGAAGACATCATGGAAATGCTCTGTTGTACAGGGGGACCTTGGAAGTTATTTCACCATAGTCAGCCATGCAGAGACTTAGAAGCTACTACAGTCATGATTCCAGGGGTCCCAGTCCTTGTACAAGCTCACAGAAAAACTTGGCATCATCCACATGATGCTAGTTCTGCAGGATTCTCTAGTTAAGGGGTCATGGAGGCTTCCATCATGATTTCAAAGAAGGCCTGAGAGGCCATCCAAAGAGTAGCACAGTCAGCATCCCTATAGGCTACCCCTCATAGTGCTCTGCAGGATATTGTGAAAATGAAGTTTAAATTAGAATGGAAACTCAAGTAATTAAGAGATTCCAGTAACATGGACCGCCTGCCAAGAAAACCCACTGGCTGCAGAGACCTCCAGGCTAAAAGAGAGCCCATGTACACTGCAACAACAAGGTCAAAGCCTCTTGGAGAGAACATGTCATTGCCATGTCCAAAGATGGTGTACACAGAGTTATACGTGAAGTTATGGGACGTTTGCCTGGCTGGGTTTCAGTCTTATTTGAGTCCCATCCCTTCTGTATTTACCCCACTCTTCCCTTTTGGAATGAGGATGTTTACTCTGTGAAATTGTATATGTAACTTGCTTTTGCTTTTTACATGGTTTCATAGCCAAGAGTTTGCCTTGAGTCTCAAAGGAGACTTTGGACTTGAACTTTGAGGCAATGCTGGAACTATTAAGACTATGGGACTTTTGGAAATGAACTAAATGCATTTTGTATTATGAGATGGACATGAACTTTTGGGAACCAGGGGTAGAATGTTATGGTTTGCAGATGAGGTATTTCTCAAAATCTCCTGTGTTAATTCAGGAATGTTCAGAGGTGAAATGATTGAATTGTGAGGACTGTGACCTAATTAGTCCATCCTAGTTTCAATGGACTGAATGGTAAATCTAGGCAGGTGGGGCATGGCTAGAGGAGATGGTCTACTGGGGATGTGCCTTGGAAGAGTTCCCTGGGGGCCCATTCTTTCTTTTCTCTTTCTCTCTCTTGCTGTCTTGCTATCTCGCTGTCTTGATCTCTCACTCTCTCCTCTCTGATCACCATGAACTGAGCTGCTTTTCTCTACCTTGTCCTTCAGCCATGATGTCCTGTCTCATGTTGGGCCCAGAGCTATGGACTCAGCTATCTATGGACTGAGACCTCTGAAACCATGAAGCCCAAATAAACTTTCCCTCCTCTGAAATGTTTTTGCCAGGTGTTTTGGTTACAGTAATACAAAGCTGACTGAAACAGGCATTTCTATTGGCAGAATGAATGTTTTGAGTAGCACTTTTTGTATAGTAGTCCTTATATGATAACTTTCCTGATAAAGCTTCATTTGTTTTGATAGACCCAACCTGATCTTTTCTTAAAATTGGGCATCTCGCCACAAAACCATGAAAAGATAATTTCGGCTTTACTATAAATTACTGCAAATTCTGAACCTGCTTGGAATGCCTGCCTGTGCCTTGAACTCACCCATGCCTGGCTCTCTGACCAGATAGCAGCCCTCTCTGAAACTTAGTGACACCTCATAAATATTGGCCTTCCCTGGCCAGACAACGACCCTCTCTGAGGCTCTAATGGTCCTCATAAATTCTGATGTTGGGGCCAGCAAAAAATGTAAACTACCATTAGTGTGATGCTTGTCAGAGTTCTGTTATCTGTAACCCCCCTTTGTGTAACTTTCTGGGCTATAAAGCTGGGCTGCAGGAAAGCTGGGGTGCTGTCTTGTTCCCGCCATTTTGGGAGGGAGAGGCAGCCCGGCCGGTCGAAATAATAAGCTCGCTTTAATTTGATTTTAATTGGAGTCAGTGTTCTTTTCTTGCATCCTGGTCTAGCAGTTTGATAATGAGATTAACGAAATACCTTAAAAACTCGATTGTCACCAAATCATTAATGGAAATCAAGATAACAGCTACAGTGAGTAGCTTAGTTTTGCTCACATGGGGCAGAGTAGAAAGAACACTGGACAAGGAATCGGGATGATGAAGGACCAGCCTTGGTTTTCCACTGACTACCACAGTCACATTTCTTAAGCTCAGTAAATCTAAAGTTCTTGTTCTATAAAATGCACTAAATAATCTCTAGCTCTACTCAGCTATAAATTTCAATAATATATTCAACATACTCACTTGCCATATAGAAATTTTGGTTAGAGACCACCTTTGAATAGTATTTTTTTAAAAAAGAATGTTTCAAAGAATTCATCACTGACACTTTGATTATATCCACATGTTCCAACATGTTCCAATAACACAGCATTGTGTACATTAAATCAATGTTTTAGTCCACCCATGACGAGATACAAGGTACAATGTTAACCACTTCAAAGTTAATGAACTGACTATCAGAGGCATCTGTGGAGCCCCTACTCGCTGCTACCTCTCTCTTAGCTTCTTACACACACACTAGTAACAAATGCACTGGTTTCATAATTGAGAAACATCTGTAAACTACCTGGTTCATGTGCTTCAAAGATACAAAGGTCAAAAAAGGTTAGCGAAAGTTTTGCACATTAAAGGACTTGATAATTAAATCCAATGTATGCTGGTGGATTGGATCCTGGCTGGAAGAGAATAGCTACATAAAGCATCCTATTGAGATAATTGATCACATTTAAATATAGACTATAAATTAGATAATGATATAAAAATCAGTGATAAATTTCCTAAGTGTATTATTGCATTTAAATTATATAAGAGAATTCCTTGTGCTTAGCAAATACATACTGTAGTATTTAGAGTTAAAAGTGAATATCATCTTTAACATACTCCCAAATGATTCAGAAAAAAATATAAATAATACATATTTGCATATATGACAATATTTAAATTTTTGTGTATTTGTATATATGACAATATTTGCATTTATACATACATAGAGTTAGAGAGAGACAGAGATATGGAAGAGGAGAGTTATAAAAACAAATGGGGCAAAATATAAACTATTGGTACAAAATAAAGAACCCAGAAATAGTACATATATGTACAGCCAACTGATTTTCTATAAAGGCACCAAGAACATACACTGGGGAAATTACAGTCTCTTCATTAAATAATGCTGGGAAAACTGGATATATACATGCAAGAAGAATGGAACTAAACTCATATTTCTCAGCATATAAGAAAATCAATTCAGGGGCTGGAGGTATAGCTCAGTTGGTAGAGGGCTTGTCTCGCCAGCCCAAGGGTTCAATCCCTAGCACCAAAAAAAAAAAAAAAAAAAAAAAAAAAAAAAAAAAAA
>NW_026000057.1:38941495-38998047 GCF_001458135.2 Marmota marmota marmota
AGGACAGGAGCAGTATTTATACATTCCACACAGCTTATCTAATTAGCATAAACTAGATACATCAGTCAACCAATAAGGAATCTCCACACTTAATGGCTCGCTGGTGTTACTTTACAAACCACTCCCTCTGGCATTTTGCCAGGCGCCATCCAGACTTGTTTACAGACTCTAACAATGGGCCAATCAAAGAATTTCTCCATGATTTTTGCACAGCATTCTAAAGAAAACACAAATCAGTTCTTCTTGTGTGATTGCCCTAGTTTGGATTCTCCCAAAAGAAAACTCTTAAGCTAAGATTTGCGTACAAGTAGTTTGTTTGGGAACTGGTCCATGGAGGCATGGTACAAAAGGGAAGAGAGGCAAAGAAAAGAGGAAAGCAATTATATATATATATATATATATATATATATATATATATATATATATATACACACACACACACACACACAACATATACACACACACACACATTCCTGTGGGGCACCCTCAAAGAAGCCAGTGAACCACACTTTATCATCTCTCTGAAGAAATGAGGAAAATGACCTACTTAGGCACCAATTCCCATCCCTCTTTGGCCAAAGGTTATTCCTGGGTGTACTGACCTCCTTCCACTTTGTCCTCCCCTATCTGTCATCCCAGCATACTCCCCCAGCCGGAGAATGTCCTCAGGCAGGAATTCACAGGTGCTTGAGGTAGGAAGCCTGGGATAGCTAGGGGAACAAGTCCCCAATTGCAGGTGTCCTCAGGGATGGACTGAAGGCCCAGGATCAGGGCAGCAACAGTGTCTGGTATGGTGGTTAGAGGTACAAGGTTTATGGAACCATCAGTAGACTGTGCTTTCTACCATGTGGAGGAATCTACCTTACAGGGACCAAGAGGAAATGAACCTACAGAGAAATGCTGACAGTGACTGAAGCCCTTTTCCCAACTATTCTTTTTTTTTCCTTTGTTCTTTTTAAATACACATGAGAGTAGAGTGTATTTTAACATATTATAAATACAGGAAGTATAACATTCTAATTAGGATCCCATTCTTGTGGTTGTACATGTTGTGGAGTTACACTGGTCTTGTATTCATATATGAAACAGAGGAAAGTTATATCTGATTCATTCTACTGTCTTTCAAGTTTAAGAGTGTCTGCACAGCAAACAAAATAAGCAACAGAATGAAGAAATAACCTACAGAGTAGTAGAAAATATTCTCAAACTATTCATTCAAAGGAATTAATATCCAGAGCAAATAAGCTTTACAAACAGCAGCAAAAAACAAAAATCCAATTTAAAAAGGGCAAAATATCTAAGCAGACATTTCTCCTATTTTTCCTATTCCCATCCTCTCTTCCTTCCCTTCATTCTCCTTTGTCTAATCCACTGAACTTCTATTCTTCCCCTTCCTACCCTCCCTTTTTGTGGATTAGCATCCACATATCAGAAAGAACATTCTGCCCTTTGGGTTTTTTTGTTTGTTTGTTTGTTTGTTTGTTTTTCAGACCAGCTTAGTTCACTTAGCATGATATTCTCCAGTTCCATCCATTTACCGGCAAATGCCATAATTTCACTCTTTATGGTTGAGTAATATTCCATTGTGTATATATACCACATTTTCTTATTCATCTGTTGAATGGGCAAAGGAGCTAAACAGGCACTTCACACAAGAAGAAATACAAATGGCCAAAAAATATATGAAAACTGTTCAACATGTGTAGCAATTAGAGTAATGCAAATTAAAACTCACTCCATCTCACTCCAGTCAAAAAAAGCAATTATCAATAATACAAGTAACAATAATGTGGACAAGGGTGTGGGGGAAAAGGCACACTCACACATTGCTGGTAGAACTACAAATTGGTGCAACCACTATGGAAAGCAGTATGGAGATTCCTCCAAAAACTTGGAATGGAATCACCCTTTTACCCAGTTATCCCACTCCTTGGTTTATACCCAAAGGACTTAAAATCAGCACACTACGGCAGCACAACCACATCAATGTTTATAGCAGCTCAATTCAGAAGAGGTAAGCTATGGAACCAACCTATGTGCCCTCCAACTATTGTTGAGGCCTAGGCCATAACTTTGTTGGTTCAACCTTTTCTTAGTTCAGCAAACAATTGACAGCTATTGAAATCACCTTTACATCTCAAAAAATTTGAGTTGGGTTCATGTCACATAACCAGAAACCAAATAACAAACAAACAACAACAACAACAACAAAAAAAAGTCTTATACTTACTAAGTTATTGTCATCTATATCTCTGTGATGAGATTCCAATACTGTCACTCTGAAAGGTCCCTCACATAAATGTGATCAGAAGAGCAGCAGTCACAAAAACTTCAGCTCCAACCTCCACATATCCCTTAGTAGCAGGTTTTGCTTTGCTTATTTTTAAATAGAGACCATTTTTAAATTGCCTCAGATATTTATTTATCCACTGCTGTGTACATCTTTGTACAACCCAAACTCATCAGACTTAGTAAAACATCCTCCATCTATCTTGAGAATAATTTTGTAGGAAAAAAAAAGCATTAAATAATTCCCATTTTTAGAAACAACTTTACATTTTTTAAATGAAATGTGTTTGTGCTGGGTATAAATCTTATACTAACGGGAGAAAAAAGTGCAGTGGCAAAAGAAATCTAAAAGGAAGTAAAATACAATTTAGCCTGGAAAAACAACTCAAATAATTTATTTTGGGGGAACAGGAAACAAAAACATATTTATTTCCTGATCCTGAAAATACAGCAGTGTTTTGAGACCTAAGGAAGATGGATGATTTTAATGTGCAGCTAAGTTGAAAAAAATGAAAAAAAAATCAAGATATATGCAACCCACACACTTACTTTATAGACAATCCATTAAAGAACAGTTCCCAGAACACATTTTTACATTTCTCATGAGATTTGGGAATTTGTACTGAAAGAGCACATGTGGAATAGATGCACATTAAGACAATCAAATCAATAGGACAGGAATCTGAACCACGGGGTGACAGCCATCGCAGTTCCCACACCCCACACTGCCTGTTTGACTATGAAGAGTCGATTGTTCAGGCTCATTTTTCTTTCCTAGAATAATATTTAAAAATCTTTTAAAGGATTCTGTAAGAAATGCCTTAAGAGTCACACTGGTAGATGCTAACAGTTTCAACAAGGAGCTCTGTTTCATGAGGCTCTCACAGACCAGTTGTTCTCTTTCTTTTTACGTTCTCTCCCTATTTCCTCATGGCTAGGCATATAGGCACACAGGAAATAGAGATCTTGCTTAATTTTGAAAACATGAAATAGCCTTCCTAGATCCCTCATATCAAAGCAATTATCTGAGTAAAATTTATTTTCGAAAGACAACTCAAAAGCAGGATGATTTTCTACATTATCTGGATAGCTGTCAATTTATAATCCATTCTGTCAGAATAGCTATGACCTGAATATCCTTGTTACTGTACTGTTCTTCAAACATGGTAAGTGATAAAAATGAATGCCTGCCTCTTACTTTAACGATAGATAATGCAAACATGATTTTCACTTCTCATTTTTAGTTTTCATTCCCTGTTACAAGACTCTTAGATTTCTCCTCTGCAAAGCAGTGTGGACTGGTGTTAAACATGGGAGTTCTGGTGGAATGTATCTGACCTGACTTTCCTATGCACATATATGAATATACCTCTGTGAAGCTCACCTTCATGCATATCCACAAAGCACTAATTTTACATAAAAACTGTAAATGAATAGAAGAAAAAACAGTAGAGTGAAGAAGGAGAAAGGGAGGGGAAGAGGGAAGCCCTGGGGAATGAATTAGAGCAATTATATTATACAATTCCATGCTTGTATAATCATGTCAAAATGAACCCTAATATTATATATAACTAAAATGAACTAATAAAAAATACATGGGAGTTCTGGAATCACAATTACTTAGCAAGTGACCTGTTTCCACATCTGTAAACAGGATATTAATTGTATCTGATTCATAAAATTGTAATGAGGATTGAATGACATAAATCTAGCAAAGTGCTTAGAAAGTAATTGAAAACAGGGTCTTAAAGAGAAATCCATATTCATAGTAACAAGTCCATGGACAGAGAATACATACACAAAATGTGATATATACATACAGTGGAATATTACTCAGTCTTTAAAAGGAAGGAAATTTTGACACATGCTGCAACATGGGTGAAATTTGAGGACGTTTCCTATTTAGCCAGTTGCAAAAAAGACAGATATTGTGTAATTTCACTTACATGAGTTATATAGAATAATGAAACTCGTAGGAAGAAAATAAAATGATGGTTGGCAGGGACAGGGAATGGGAAGGTATTGATTAATGAGTAAAAAGTTTCAATTATGCAAGATGAAAAAGTTCTGGAGATTGATTGCATGACAATGTGCAAATAAGAAAACTTAACATGAACCTTACACTTAAAAATTGTTATGATAGGAGGGAAAAGGGAGGTAGTGGGGAAGGAAAGTGAGCAAATTTTTTGTACGTGTTTGAATATTACATAATGAGTCCACTATTATGTGTAATTGTAATGCACCAATATAAATGGTTACAAAGGTAAATTGCGTGTGTTTTATCACAACAGAAAATTTTAAAAATGAAAAATGTAAAAAAAAAAAGGTCTTGTTTTATCTTGAAAAAAAAAACACATACATGACATAGACAACTTCAACAACTATTATCTTTCTCTTTTTGAAATTTTCTGATGTAGAACCAGGATCTTATATGCCCTGTGATATGGTAGAGATATTTAATAAGTATAGGAGAAAGTCTCTGAGTTCAAACAGAAATAAGCAACTGACTTTTTTTGTAGGGTTATTGGAGGGGCCCTGGGCGGGGATAAGCCCTGTGAGGAAGGAAGTACCTGGAATCAGATACTCAAGCAGGGATCAGAAGCACAGACAGAGGTGAGCTTGCTGTGGGGTGGCACCATAGAAGCTGGCAGCCAACCAGTTAGCTGTTTATGTAAACGAAGGAGGGCTACTAGAGGTCCTGGTTCTTCCTGGTCCAGCCGTAGGTCACTGTAAACTCTC
This sequence comes from Marmota marmota marmota, assembly GCF_001458135.2. NCBI lineage: Eukaryota > Metazoa > Chordata > Mammalia > Rodentia > Sciuridae > Marmota > Marmota marmota. Next base: position 38,946,524 of record NW_026000057.1, read on the forward strand.
TGCAGGCCATAAAAGGAGAATAAGAAGTGGCTACATTCAAGCATGAGAAGAATAAATAATGTCCGTAAGATCTATGGCATTCAAAGCTCACATCCACTGCTCTGACAGCAGGGTACTGCCCAGGGCTCACCGACACTGAGTGATATCATATAATACAAGAAAGTAACCTAACCATTGGAGAAGGGGCTATAAATTCCAAATACCTTGGAGTAAACTTAACAAGAAATATTCAGTGCTGACATAAAGGAAAACACAAAACTTTACTGGGGAATGTAAAAGAAGTCCCAAATAAATGAAATAAAATACATTGTTCTCAGATGAGAAGAACTTACATAAAAATTTAAAACTCCCAACTCCCAAATTTCATTTATAAGTGTAATTCCATCAAAAATCCCAATTCCAAAATTATATAACAAAAGAATAAAGAGTGGAATTAAAATTCTTCAGCAAAAATATCTGGACAATGTAATTCTGTCATGCTATTAGAAGGATTGAAGAAACAGATTTCAAATCCAATGGCTCATCCAAAATATATGCAGATTTAAAATTAATGAATTGCTATTTTTAATCAACAGAGAAAGAGTAGATTTTTTAAAAAATTTTTAGTTGGAGGTGAACACAATACCTTTATTTTATTTATTTTATTTTTGTGTGGTGCTGAGGATCAAACCCAGTACCTCACACTTTCGAAGCAAGCGTTCTACCACTGAATTATAATTGCAGCCCAAAAGAGTACATTTTTATTTTTTTATTTTTTTATCCTTGTGTTTGAGCCTTTAATGAAACAAATTTGATTATGTATAAGAAAACACTCTTCAGATTCTATTTGTTTTATTATTATCTAGCCCTTCTTCTTTTTTTTAATTGATTTTATTTTTTAAATACATGACAGTGGAATGTGTTACAATTCTCCAAAAGAGTAGATTTTTAATAAGCAGTTGCTTTAAATTTTTTAACTCTGAAAAAATATAGATTCCTTAAATAACATTATATTTATCAAGCATTGCTGTTTTTATGTACAATTTCAATGACAGTTGGTTTTAAGGCAATCAATATATTTCTTGTATAAGAAATAAAATGGCCAATATAACTTTGAAAAAGTGATCAAACTTTTTTCTTTTTTTGGTACTGGGGATTGAATCCAGGAGTACTTAACCATTGTGCCACATCTCCAGCCCTTTTTTAAAAATATTTTATTTAGAGACAGGGTCTTGCTGAGTTGCTTAGGGCCTCACTAGGTTGCTGAGGCTGACCTTGAACTCATGATCCTCCTGCCTCAGCCTTCTGAGCCACTGGGGATTACAGGCCTATTCCACCAAGCCCTGCTCAAACTCTTTACAATTTAAAAGTGCAGATTAAAACAATGATAGGAATTTAGCCCATGGAATTGAATTGGCATTTAAAAACTATGAAAGATCAAGGAAAGGGCATTTCCATTAACTTCAGTAAGAATATAAATTGATATAATCTTTTCAGAAGCAATTTGGCAAAATGCTTCTAAATATTAGAAAATGTTCACATCTTTTTACCTCTAGAAAATGTTTTTTAAATAATAAGAAATTCAATATCTAGAAATATTTTGAACTATGTAACCCAGAAATCTTCTTTCTGTAAAAACACCCAGAAATCTTACATTAAAAATATTTTGGGGGGCTGGAGCTGTAGCTCAGTGGTAGAGAACTTACCTAGCACATGTGAGGCACTAGGTTTGATCCTCAGCACCACATAAAATTAAACAAATAAAATAAAGGCATGCTGTCCATCTACAACTACCAAAAAAATCTAAAAAGAAAACAAAATAATAAAAAAATATATTTCTTCCTGGGCATGGTGGCATATACCTGTAATCCCAGTGGCCTGGGAGGTTGAGATAGGAGAATTGAGAGTTCAAAGCCAGCCTCAGCAAAAGTGAGACACTAAGCAACTCAGTGAGACCCTGTTTCTAAATAAAATACAAAATGGGGCTGGGGATGTGGCTCAATGGTCGAGTGCCCCTGCTTTCAATCCTCAGTACTCCCCAAAATATATGCTTTTTTTCTTTTTCTCTTTTAAATGCTTGGGGAAAGGATAATAAGGAGCTGGAGCAAGAGAAGGGGGAGAGGGAGGAGAAAACTATGAAACAGTATAAATAAGTTTATGAACTAAAATGTTGGTAGTTCCAGAGGAGTTCATTGGTGTAAGAGTGGAATTAAGGTAAGGCACTTCTTAAAATACATTTTTAAATATTTAATTGATGCATAGTAAATGTTTTATTTTGAGGATACCACATGATATTTCAGTCTTGGACACAATGTGTAATAATCAGACCTGGATAATTGCTATGTGCATCACCTCAAACATTTACCATTTTCTATGTTGGGAACATCCACATCCTCTCTGCTAGCTATTTTGAAGCAACTGACTAATTGTTGTCAACCATAGTTACTGTTCTTCTGGGCTAGCAAACACTATAAGTTATTTCACCTACCCAATGGTGCCCCTGTACTAGTTAAACAACCTATCTCCATCTTCCCACTGCCACACCCTTCCCAGCCTCTGGTAACCACATTTCTACCCTCCACTTCTATAAGAACAACTTTCTTAGTTTCCACATATAAGTGAAAATGTGTGGTATTTGTCTTTCTGTGCCTGACGTTTCATTTAAAAATGTCCCCCAAAGGACTTTAAAATCAGCATGGTACAGTGACACAGCCACATCAATGTTTATAGCAGCTCAATTCACAATAGCTAAACTATGGAGCCAACCTAGGTGCCCTTCAACAGATGAATGCATAAAGAAAATGTGGTACATATTCACAATGGAATATTATTCAGCCTTAAAGAAGAATGAAATTATGACATTTGCAGGTAAATAGATGGAGTTGGAGAATATCATGCTAAGTGAAATAAGCCAGTCCCCAAAAAACCAAAATCAAAATGTTTTCTCTGATACACAGATGCTGATCCATAATGAGTGGGGGTGCTAGGGAAGAATGGAGGAACTTTGGATTGGACAGAGGGGAGTGAGGGGAGGGGAATGGGGGTGGAGGTGGGAAGGATGGTGGAATGAGATGGACATTATTACCCTATGTACATGTATGATTGTACGAACAGTGTGACTCTGCATCATGTATAGCCAGAGGAATGAGAAATTGTGCTCCATTTGTGTACAATGAGTTGAAATGCATTCTGCTGTCATCTATAACTAATTAGAACAAATAAAAAAAATTTTTTAAATGTCCCCCAGATTCATCCATGTTGTTGTAAATAAATGACAGGATTTCAATTTTTTAAGAATGAATAATGTTTCATTTTATATATATTATATTCCATCATATATGTACATAATTTTATATATTTTTATTTATAATATATATTTTACATAAAATTTTTACATATAAAATAATAATATGTAATATTTCAACACTATTCACAATTGCCAATACATGAAATGCATATATAATACACATTATGTAATTTATATAAGTACAAATTATAATGCACTAACTAGAAAACCCATAATAATGATAGAAGGGAAGTCAGTAGAGCATTGCAAGTGAATCAAGGTGAGAGGAAAGGGAATGAGATTGATCAAATTATGTACATGTAAATATGGCCTGATGAATTCCACTGTTATGTATCATTATAATGTACCACTGGAAAAGAAAGAGTTAAAAATAGTGTCAGTGTTGTTTTAATTTGAAGCTTTTGAATGAGGTTGAGTATCTTTCTCTAGACTTAAGAGCCGATTGTAGTTCCTTTTTGGTGAACTGCTCATATCCCTTCTCACTTTTGGATGTATTTTTAGCCTTTTTCTTATTAATTTAGTGTAATATGTAATATTAAGAAATTAGCCTTTTGCCTATGACTTACAAGTATTCTTTCAGTTTTCATTTGTCTTTCAACTTTCAACTAATGCTTTATTGAGATAATTGACATCAATAAACTGCCTATATTTAAAGTGAATAACTTTAAAGTTTAAGAACTTTACTGAAGTACAATTTACATCCAATAAACTGTACATATTTAACTGAACAGCTTAAGTTTTTACCTGTGTGTCCACCTGTGAAACTAGTACCACAATCAAGACAATGAACACATTCATTATCCCCAAATTTTCTTGTGCTCCTTTGTGGTCCCCCCCTCTTCCTATTCCACAGACAACAGCATAACTGCTTTTTGTCATTATTCATTGGTTTGAATTTCCATAGTTCTATCTGAATAGAAACATACAGGCTTTTGTCCAGCTTCTTTTACTCCTCATAATTATTAAAGTTCTCACCCATGTTGTTGTGTGTATTAATAGTTCTTTCTTTATTACTGAACTGTATGTCACAACGGTCCTAAATGATTTTTCAATGGGCTCAGAAAAGAGAGACACATACTCTCTCTCTCTCTCTCTCTCTCTCTCTCTCTCTCTCTCTCACACACACACACACACACACACACACACACACTCAGAGAGAGAGAGAGAGAGAGAGAGAGAATGACAAAGTAGAAGGATAAAATGTAAAGGATTGGTGAAAGTAGGTAAAGAATACATGAGAGTTCCTTGTACTTTTTTTTAAAAAATAAAAAAAAAAGAAACTTCTTTGAGATTGAATTTACTTACCTTGAATTCACTCAATTCAAGTGTAAAACTGTCAGGGATGTAGCTCAGCAGCATAGCCCTTGCCTAGCATGCACAAGACCCTGGGTTTGATCCTCAGGATCAAAAAAATAAAATAAAATAAAAATTAAAGTGTACAACTCAATGTTTTTTAGTATGTCCACAGATTCCAGGAATTAGGACATGGATATATTTAGAGAGACATGTCCTCATGTCCATTTTTAATTAAGTTAAGTGGCTTTTTATTACTTATGTATAAACATAATTGTACATATTGATGGGGTGCGGTGTGACTTTTGAATACATATATAATTAGCATTTCCATTTTTTATCACTTATTTATGTTTGAGATCTTCATGTTCCTCTCCTCAAGCTCTTCATAAAATAAACAAGTTGTGAACAAACACCACCTTATTGTGCTACAGAACACTAGAACTTAATGCTCTTAGCTAACCATACTTTTGGTACCTGTTACCAAGCCTCTCCATTCTCCCTCCTCCCTACTTTTCCTAGCCAGGTATAAATACTATTCTACTTTCAGATCAACTTCCACATATGAGAGAGGACTTATGGTATTTGTTTTTCTGTTTCTGGCTTTTTCGCTTAACATATTATCCTCAGTTCCTCTCATGTTGCTGAAAACAACAGGATTCTATCCTCTTTATGGCTGAACAGTATTCCAGTGTGTGTGTGTGTGTGTGTGTGTGTGTGTGTGTGTGTCGCACTTTCTTTATCCATTTATCCATTGATGGATGCCTAGATTGATTCCATATCTTGGCTGTTCTAAGTAGTGCTGCAATGAACATGGAAATGCAGGTAATTCTGATATACTGATTTTACTTCTTTTGGATATATACTCAGGAGTGGGATAACTATAGCATATGGTAAATCTATTTTTAGTTTTTGAGGAATCACCATACTGTTCTCCATAATGACTATACTGACTGACATTTCCATCAGCAGTGCATAAGAGTTCTCTTGTCTCCATATCCTCACCAATATTTGTTGTTTTCACTTTTTTTCTTTCCTTTTTTTATCAGTAGAAAACCCATTTATTCAAGGAAGAAGTAAGGAATGGGTCTCCAACACCCCCAAGAAACGGATAACCTGTAAGAAATAGCACATGGGTCCAGAGACCATTTCTGGGGGACACCATTACTATTTCCATTTCCATTTTTTAGTTGAGTCAAACAGTGGTCATATTTGTAATTCAGTTTTGCTGTTCTTTTTTAAAATATTTATTTATTTAGTTTTCAGTGAGGATCAAACCCGGGCTGCACGCATGCCAGGCAAGTGCACTACCGCTTGAGCCACATCCCTAGCCCTGTTTTGCTGTTCTTGATGACAGAATATAAGCAAGAAAATTCATTTTGACACATTGTACACAAATGGAGCACAACTTCTCATTCTTCTAGCTCTACATGGTACTGAGTCACACCAGTAGAGTAATCATACATGTATATAGGGTAATAATGTCTGCCTCATTCTACCGTCCTTCCCGTGCCCACTGTCCACCCCTCCCCTCACTCCTCTCTGCACAATCCAAAATTCCTTTATTCTTCCCTACCTCCCCCTCACTATAGTCATTCTGACTAGGGTAAAATGATATCTCATTATGGTTTTGATTTTCATTTCCCCAATGACTAATGATACTAAGGTTTTTGTCATATACTTGTCAGCCATTTGTATTTCTTTTTTTGAGTAATGTCAATTCAGATCTTTGCCCATTTTTAAATTAGATTATTTGAGGGATTTTTCGGTGTTGCTAATGTTTTTGAATTCCTTATACATTCTAAATATTAATCCTTTGTCAGATAGTTTACAAATATTTTCTCCTCTTTAGTTTGACTTTTAATTCTACTGTTTCTTTCCTTTGCTGTGTAGACATTGCTTTGTTTGCTTTAATCCCATTTATCAGTTTTTGTCTGTGCTGCCTGTGCTGTTAGGGCCATATGCAAAAAATCATTGCCTATACTGGTATTTTGAAGGGTTTCCCCTCTGCTTTCTTCTAAGGAGTTCATAGTTTCAGGTCTTATATTTAGGTCTTTGATCTAATTTGAGTTGACTGTTTAAAAATGTTTTTTATTTGTAAATGGACATGAACCTTTATTTATTTATTTACTTTTTATGTGGTGCTGAGGATGGAATCCAGTGCTTCACATGTGCTAGGTGAGCGCTCTATCACTGAGCCACAACCCTGGCCCTTAAGTTAACTTTTGTACAAGGTGAGAGGTAAGGGTCAACTTTCATTCTTCTGCATATTGATTTTCAGTTTTCTCAGCACTGTTTATTGAAGAGACTGTCTTTCTTCCAATGCATGTTTTTGGTAAGTTCGTCAAGAATCAGTTGACTATATATGTGTGAATTTATTTCTTAGATCTCTATTCTCTTTCTTTGTTCTATGTGTCAATTTTTATTCCAGTACCAAGATTTCTTGATTATAATAAGCCTGTAATATACCTTGTGATTGAGTGTTGCATTGCTCCAGCTTTATTCTTTTTGTTCAAGATTGCTTCAGCTGTGTGGGATATATATATTTTTGTTTCCATATAATTTTTAAGATAATTTTTCTAGTTCTGTGAAGAATGCCATTGATATTTCAGTGGGGCTTGCATTAAATCAGTTAATTACTTTGGGCTTTATGGGCATTTTCTTTTTTTTTTTTTAATTTTTTTTTTTAATTTTTTATTGTTGGTTATTCAAAACATTACATAGTTCTTGATATATCATATTTCACCCTTTGATTCAAGTGGGTTATGAACTCCCATTTTTACCCCATATACAGATTGCAGAATCACATCAGTTACACATCCATTGATTTACATATTGCCATACTAGTGTCTGTTGTGTTCTGCTGCCTTTCCTATCCTCTACTATCCCCCCCTCCCCTCCCCTCCCCTCTTCTCTCTCTACCCCCTCTACTGTCATTCATTTGTCCCCCTTGTATTATTTTTCCCTTTCCCCTCACTTCCTCTTGTACGTACTTTTGTATAACCCTGAGGGTCTCCTTCCATTTCCATGCAATTTCCCTTCTCTCTCCCTTTCCCTCCCACCTCTCATCCCTGTTTAATGTTAATCTTCTTCTCATGCTCTTCGTCCCTACTCTGTTCCCAGTTACTCTCCTTATATCAAAGAAGACATTTGGCATTTGTTTTTTAGGGATTGGCTAGCTTCACTTAGCATAATCTGCTCTAATGCCATCCATTTCCCTGCAAATTCTATGATTTTGTCATTTTTTAATGCAGAGTAATACTCCATTGTGTATAAATGCCACATTATTTTTATCCATTCGTCTATTGAAGGGCATCTAGGTTGGTTCCACAGTCTTGCTATTGTGAATTGTGCTGCTATGAACATCGATGTAGCAGTGTCCCTGTAGCATGCTCTATTTAGGTCTTTAGGGAATAGACTGAGAAGGGGAATAGCTGGGTCAAATGGTGGCTCCATTCCCAGCTTTCCAAGAAATCTCCATACTGCTTTCCAAATTGGCTGCACCAATTTGCAGTCCCACCAGCAATGTACAAGTGTACCCTTTTCCCCACATCCTCGCCAGCACTTGTTGTTGTTTGACTTCATAATGGCTGCCAATCTTACTGGAGTGAGATGGTATCTTAGGGTGGTTTTGATTTGCATTTCTCTGACTGCTAGAGATGCATATTACATGCAATCAGAGTGGCAATCATAAACACTAAACCTCATCAGCCAATTGTTACTCTCTTACAAAAAGTTAATTTAAATATGCAATAAGAATGGTCTGAATATACAAGATAAATTTTGTACAACCATTTCATAATGACTGCTTATCTTATTCTAAGCTGTTAATTAAATATAATGGAAATAAGTGGATCCTAAACTAGGAGGATTTTCCTCTGTATGTTTATAATCTTCCCACTGCAGGGAAGACTGAATCATAACAATAACACATTTCTATCTCTGCAGATCTGAAACACAACACGCAAGTCCACTGGGCTTCTTTAAAATAATTAAATTGAGTGTTTACTTGGTTATTATAATCTTTGCAACCACTGAAATGTTTAGATGTTAATCTGATATTAGAGTCATCAGACCAAAAATGGTCATTTGATAATGTAAATGTGAAATCTGGTTTCAATGAGAATATTTTTACTGTCATGGTATAAATATTTGAGTGACATTTTAAGCCTAACTCTCAGGCCACAAAATGTTTCTTCACATTAAAAAAAAAAAAAAATGAGAGTGGACAATTATGGGTATGCTCCCCAACCCTCACCCTCTGGGTTTTCCTCTTGTGTCAACTCTTTCCTATCTGTATCTGATAACTAAGTACCATGCTTGATTTTTAAGGGATAAAGAAACTCAAGCTGTACTTAAACCCAGATCTTTGGAATATTACATGAAGGGAGCAAATCTTCAACTCCATGACTACATCACCAACATTTACAAGGATGCACTTAGAGGGGGCAGAGTTCATGTTCAGCTGTACTTCCTAAATGAATTAACTCATCTTTCACAGAAAAATCAGTCTGACTCTTTAGAAGGTTGTAGAGCACTTTATTTTTAATTGTATTCACTGATTTAATCATTTGAACTATTATTCCTGCAACAGAAAAGGTAATTTACTCAATGAGGCTGAAGTGTTGTGATGGGATACAGCTTCCTTCACACTGCATAGGAAGGAAATCTCTACTATCTGCACAGCCTACCCGTGGTCTTCTCCCACATGATGTCCTGGGTCGGTGGGCATTGCCCATCAGCAGGACTCTTCCCATCACAGAGGCATTGTGTGGTGGCCTGCTGACTTCCCCCAGTGACTCAGACGTTGGCTCATTTACTTGTTTATATATTTGAAATTTTCATGATCAGCTTACTTGACCAGTAACCTTTCCATAGCCTATTCTAGAACTAAAAAGAGATGAAATAAATGGGAAAAAAATGTATAGCCCCTAACAATTCCCTTCTGACTTAATTTCCTTTATGAGCATTTAATGGCACCCAATAAGGGAGAAATCTATCCAGAAAAAAATAAAAATAAATTTATAATAAAACAAACAGAAGGTAACATGCAAAATCCAATTTCTTCAAATTCATTAAAATGCAAATAATTATTTTTTGAGCTAAAGGAATGGAAAATAACTAAAGACAAAGACGAAAGTTCTCCCTGAGGAAGGAGTAGAGACAGCAGCTGACTCACCATCTCTCTGATCTAGACTTGCAAACCCAAGGCCATGGCTGCTGGGAGCTCCGAGGAGCCACCGAAGGACCCCAGGCAAGGCAGAGGCCAGCAAGGCATCACATTGTCTACAGAGAAAAGCCACTCGTGCAGCTGAGCACTCTGGGAGAAGCTCTCCTCTCTCTTCTTCCTGACATCTCTCCTTTCTTTTTTGGTTGCCAGGCTAGAACTTGCACCATCTTGGTCATAAGCACATTAGCCCTTGTCTAACAACAGTCTGATAAAGAAAATAAAAGCCCTGGTTCCCAGCCTTTGCTATTGCCCTAGTGTAACTGTTCCAAACATGGCCAAGTCAAAGTCCTCCCTGTGATGTCCTGAACGGGGGCTGGGAAGGCATGCAGTCACCCACCACAGAGCACTTCCACCACGTACACAGACGACATGTCAACAGCCTGAAGAGCAGGAGTAACTGCAAGATAGCACAAAAGAGGTGAGTTAGTAAGAGGTGAGTTTTGATAATTGATCACCTGTGTATTTTTTTGGGAGGGTAGTTACTGGGGATTGAACTCAGGGGCACTCAACCACTGAGCACATTCCCAGCCCTATTTTGTATTTTATTTAGAGACAGGATCTCACTGAGTTGCTTAGTCCTCTTTTTTGCTGAGGCTGGATCAAACCCAGTGCCTCATGCTTGCTAGGGCTAGGCAAGCTCTCTACCACTGAGCCCCAGCCCCAGCCCCCATGGGGTCTTAGCAATAATTTGACTGACTATAAATAGTCTGGCTGATTATAAGTAGTCTGACTATAAATTACAAAGTTATCTCCCCTTATTACTTACTGTTTCTGCATTTCTTTTTGCTTCTGGTATCACTGCCCTGCTGATGTCAAAGTAGCTTTTATTCCTTCCACAGCAAATAGGTTCATATCACTATCTTTGGTGGTTTAAAATGTGACCTTGATGTTTCTAGGTGTGTTTTTTGTTTGTTGGGTGGTTTTTTTTTTTCCTTTTCATTTATCTATCTCAGTATAACAAAAGCTTCTGTAATTAGAACACATTATCTTTTACTAGTTTTAGAAAGTTTTTCTGTTCTTTGCAAATTTATGGAACTGACTTTATGGACAAAGAAGGATGTAAATATTTCATAAATAATTGAGGCTGCATAATATTTTTCAATTGTTGTATATAAGCCACAAAAATCAAACTGGGAAATAGCTTATTAAAATCTCCTCTATATTTATCCTTTCATTTTAATTGTTTCCTATGTATCCATTTTAACCAATTATTTTCCTTCTGCTCTCTTCCTTCTTCTTTGAGTTGACTTTAATCTCCCACTCTATTTTTTTCTTTTATTAGTTGGAATCTCTCCATCTTTTACCACTCCTTTGGCCATCCTCCTTGATATATTATGCTGATTCTGCCTAACAACTAACCAAAGCATAAAATTAAACAAATTTCAACTCTCTTCACCAAATAATGTAGAAACCAGGAATGCTTTAATTCTGACTTCCTTTCCACCTTTATTCCCAGTTATTCACTTAGTCTTGCCTTCTTTGCTTTAATACCGCCAACTACACAGACATGTTGTTTATACACCTTTGCTATTATTTCAACTCTGCAATTAGTTTCAGGAGCATCATTTGTGTAATAACTGCGGGATTCTAACTACTCACACCTGCCCCTATAATGGCTTCCTTTCTGCCCCTCCCCCTCCGTCCATTAGAAGGGTTGGTGGTCTGGCATCCTCTTAAGTCTTAAAGATTTTACTTTTCTGTGAATGACTACCTTCCCACTACTCTTGGAAGCTAAATCTATCACCCTTGGTGTTTATTCCCTCTCAGAACTCTGAGAGCTCATGGAGCTGAGTGTTTCACTGTTTGCTAACTCTACCTTGGGCTACTTTCTACAGCTTCTCTGTACTTCTGGTGTTGGACCTTTCCCCTATGGTGGTGTTGGTGGTCTGAACTGGTTTCTTTTTATTCCTAGGCATTTCAAACTCTTCTGGACTCTCAAGATTGGTGACCTGCTTGAATGATGAGAATCCTTATAAATCGTCCATTATGTCTTTCCTCCTCCAGAACCCAGATCAGATGTGTGGATCTCGTTGCTCTCCACCCTGCCCCCTTAACCCGTGTCTTATATTTTCCTTCTCTTTCTCTCTCTGGGGTGTATGCTGGCTATTTATTTCAGATTTGTCTTGAAGCGGCTGAGTCTTTCTCCACCTGTGTCTAATCTTCTGTTTGAGAATTCACTGAATTCTTGATTTCAATAATTCACTTTTCATGTCTAGATAACATTCTTTTCAATTCTGCTTGATCATTTTCATATAAAGAATGTTTCCTTATATGAAGGAAACTTTATGTAAAAGAAATTCTTTATTTCATTATTCCTATCTTCTGTTTCTTTAGACGTATAACACATTTTGGCATTCTAAACCCATTTTCAATATCTCCATCCATTTTGATCTCATCCTGTATTCTGTTATTTCCACTGGTCCTCCTGTGAAGTAGTTTGTTTCCTTACGCATTTAAAATTTTTGTTTCTATTGTGAGCTGTGGTGGCCAGACACCATATATTTTTTCCAAGACTTTAGAAATACCAGTCAGATAACAAGCAGCCCACGTGTCCAGGGTCTATTATCATCACACAGACACCTGGACAATGGCTGGAGAATCCTTTTCAGCTCACATAAAGTATGTGAAGTTGGAAGAAGATTTATGCTGTTAATAGCAAGTTGATCCAAACAGTTAAAATCTGAGGGATTACACATATTAATTTAAACTTCTTGGCACTTTTTTATTTTTAGAGATGAGGAAACAGACACAGAGAAGGGAAGCATGTTACCCGAGATAACACAGTTGGCATGAACTATGGAACCATAATTCCAACCCAGGAATTCTTCTTGTAACGACATCACTCTACTACCTCTTAATAAGTTTGCTTATGTTAGCACATTTCCAAAGAAAACTAATGGAATCATCATTTCTACAAACTCCACTGTGTCTCTTCTATGCAATTCTGAAAAATAAAATTAGAGACATTGGAAAACAGAGATATTCTCAAAGCAATAGCATGGGTGTGTTATCATGCCAGCGATGTTTGTATGGACAAAAATGACCATCCAAGAAGAAAGTCAGAATCCCCCATCTCAGACCAGCAGGGTCTCGTCTGCAGCACCATGGGAGCTTCTTCATGCTGTGACAGGCTCCAAGAAACCAAGCCACAGCTCCCATGCCCAGAGGTGGTCATGACTCAAGTGAACTTAGCCTCCTGGGTATCAAGGACAGTACTGGACACCATCACCACATTGAACCATACCGGCCCTCTGTCCAACTGCACATCCCCTGCCCTGAGGTGCATTTTCCTTTCCAGTCCCCAGCCCCAGCCCGGTTCTTCTCAGGCTTTTCCCTTCTTGGATCAGATGCTGCTTTGTCCAGTGCCAACTAGACACTGCAAAGCAGGCTTCTGGAGAACTCTGGTGACACAGTGCTCCCAGGAGACCTGGTCAGAGTATGCAGAGCATTTGACCTGGCTCAGATCATACTCTCAGTCCCCCTGGATACAGCTAATAACCCCTGCCCCAAAGCTTCCTCTTTCCTGCCTTTTGGTCTGAGGTGGTTTCACAGACACTGTCCTTTTTCAGCTCTACTGCAAGAGGTCTCTTAGGCTAGAAATCATGTCATGCATTTCACTACCAGAAGTAAATACAACTCTTGAAATCAGTCCATTGAAATTTCCATGGGAAATGGGTCAGCAGCTGGAGAGCTGAGGGTACTCATGAAGTTTCATTCTCAGTAGGCAACACACAAATGTCTATGAAACACGCATGGAGAGTCTCCATCTTCCATATAATTTCAAACAAGCATATTTAAGTCATGCATCACTTAATGACAGGGACATGTTCTGAGAGATGCTAGGTGATTTCAACATGCTGTGAACATCATAGAGTGCATTTACACAAACCTACATTGCCTAGACTGCTGCACACATAAGCATATGATACAGCCCATTGCTCCCAGGATGCACACCTATACAGCATGAGACTATACTGAATATGGAGGTAATTTTAACACAATAATTGTGTATCTACACACAGAAAAAGTACAGTAAGAGAGTGCCCAATAGCATTATTTTAGTTCCAATAAAATCTTTGGGACCAGCACATATGCTCATGATAAACCAAAACATCATCATGAGCACATGACTATACTAATTTCTTCAGGTACTTGGTAAGCTCTTATTAAGTGCTATCATTTTAAGCATATTTAAGTCATGCATCACTTAATGACCACAAAGAGAAATGCAGTTCTGTTTTCAGAAAGTTTAGCATCTAATATGAGAGGCAGACAGACAACCAACCATCTGTTATATGAACCTAAAACCAAATACTTTTAATGATAGGTGTTAAACTAATTAGCTAAAGAGTTGGTGCATTTTGATTTATTGGCGAGGTGATGCAGGTGAGCACCTGGTCAAAGTTCAAGTTACAAATTGGTTTCTGGCTCTACCCCTGGTAAGTTGAAAGCCCAAACCCTCTAGTCACAATCATTGGGTAAGAAGACAGACCATAGCTCAGAGAAGGAAAGCTAGATCTTGGGATTCTGCTAGGTATTATTATAGGAAACAGAATCATTCCGATTTTTACTTCCTCACCAAATATATACTGAGAACCTACTATCTTCCAGAACCCAATCAGATTCCACCTGATCTCCCTGTGGACTGCAGTGATCCATCACCTCATCAGGACACACAGACAGATGCACAGGTGCGCGGGCACAGCAGAATCACAAGAAGGATCCCACTGGCTAACTGGACCTGAACTCAAAACCCAGCCTGAGAGCCATTTGCTGACTGAAGGGCCACACCCGGGGCCTCTCCATTCCTGAAAGGACACATAGTGGGCTTCACCTGGATACTGTGTCACTGCCCCAGATGCCAAAATGAATGGTCCCAGAAGTTCTCAGGTTTTTATTGTTTTCTTTTTGCTGCTTGGACAAACAATGAGCTAGAAGCCCTCCCCTTTTATCTTGAATTCTCCCCTCCTGAACTTCTGCTACCACAGTGATAGTTTCACCACTTTGCTAGTCAGCTCACCACTCCTGGACACTGAATTCAATCTGACTTTACCAGGCTCTCAGGCCTGCCCCAGGATTTGGATGTTAACCTAACATGACTTACAAGTCTGAGTCCTGCAGGCAGACCTGCTCTGTCTTCAGGCACCAAGTCGCCCTGCAGGACTCCGAGCAGTGGTTCCACTGTCTGATCACGTGTGTCTTGAACACACCAAGGAATGGAACATTACAAAGAAGACTCAAGCCTCAGCCAGAGTTCCAGGGCCTCACAGGGCTGTTTCCACTGAGATACGAGTCCAGTGACTACCAGCTCCCAGATCACATGGCAAAATAAATTCCTTCTCCAGAGAAGATGACCATTAAGTCAGGTGAAGGAACCACAGGCTTTCTCTCTGAAAGCCACATCCTGAAAACATTTAGAAAGTTTCATAAATTTAAATATCAGGGGAAGGGAGGGGGCATGGGGTTAGAAATGATGGTGGAATGTGATGGTCATTATTATCCAAAGTACATGTATAAAGACACGAATTGGTGTAAATATATTTTGTAATCAACCGGAGACATGAAAAATTGTGCTCTATATGAGTAATAAGAATTGTAGGGGCTGGGGATGTGGCTCAAGCAGTGGTGCGCTCGCCTGGCATGCATGCGGCCCGGGTTCGATCCTCAGCACCACATACAAACAAAGATGTTATGTCCGCCGAAAAACTGAAAAATAAATATTAAAATTCTCTCTCTCTATTAAAAAAATTTAAAAAGAATTGTAATGCATTATGCTGTCATATATAAATAAAAAATAAACAAATATCAGACACATTCATAACATCCTCCCAAAAGAAATACAAAAATTTTATATTAGTCAAAAATCAAACTTTATTTTAAGTTTCTCTTCATGAATTAGATGCAACTGACACTGCCCCCATGCACATCTTAAATGCACAAGTATATCTTATCCTAAAGTGTAAACAGGAAAAATGTAATGAGACCTACCACACAGGTAAGAGATAATATACATTTTTCCCCACTTTGTGATTCACAATCTTGGAGGAAATATTTTTATTGCTGTGCTATTAAGGAGCATATAATAAGTATATAGTTTCTATTTTTTTATTTTTTTCCTTTTTAAAATCTTTTATTTTATTTTTATGTGGTGCTGAGGATCAAACTCAGTGCCTCACATGTATGAGGCAAGCGCTCTAATGCTGAGCTATAGCTCCAGCCCCTGTGGTTTCTAATTTTAAGCTAATTAAAATGCTAAATGTTTTTGTGAATCGCACTGCTATAATCATTGGTACTCACATATCACTATAGTACACTGATTTAGTTCAAGTTGTGGAATCAGCCCAAGGGCTCATCAACAGATGAATGAATGAATAAAATAGAGTTTAACTTGGCCATAAAGAAGAATGAAATTATGTCATTTGTCAGTTAATGGATGAACTAGAGAACACTGCTAAATCAACTAAGCCAGACTCAGAAAGTCAAGGGTAAAAATGTTCCCTCTCATATGTGGAAACTAGAGGGGGGGGGGGAGGAATAAAAAAGGGATCTCATGAAAATTGAAGAGTAGAGGAAAGGGATGGAGAGGGAGAGAGGAGAAGAGGGCGTGGGGAAGTCCCTGGGAATCTACCAAATTAGTTATGTCCCTCTGAGAATAAATCATGAAATCTCATTTATATGTGCAGCTACAATGACTATTTAAAAATACTAATAAAGAAAGAGGGGACCGGTAGAATAGAGTAAGTGGGTGGGGGAGGGAGAAAGGGAGGAGAAAGTATTGGGAATAATACTGATTAAATTATGATAGGTGCACACATGAATATGGCATAATGGATTCCACTATTATAATTATAATACACCAATACAAATACTAACAACTTTTAAAAGTCAAGAGTTTTATGCTTCTATTAGTTTTCATTCTAACACATTGAAAATACCTGTTATTTGGAAACTAACGATATTTTTACCTCTTTTCCAAATCAGCTCTTCATTATTGAAGATTAAAGGTTCTAATGGACAAGAAAGATGCACAGTATAAAGGGACAACTGAAATAAGACCCTTACCATCGATCACAAAATGAAACGTGCAATGCCTACATCAGAGCACCTCTTTCAAACAGTTAAAAACCACTTAAGCAATGTGTTTGACTCTTAAGCAAACACAGAAAGGTTTGTAAGCTCATTAACAAATGGTCCAGGGAAGAGTATTTTGAGAAGGTAGAAATTTACAGGCATTTTTGAGAGGATGTAAGAAAGAGATTGGTAGATTACATTAAAACGAATTCATGTCCTCCAGGGCACTAATATCTTTACAGTAACCTTTCATACCTGCAAAAAGGCACTCGCCAATTTAGTAGATAACATCTCAATTATAATCAAATAGTAAATGAGTAAGGCAGCCATGGGATCATTCTCCTAGATAATTAAGCAGTCATAGACACCTATTAAACAATGCCCTTGTAGAAGACTGAGAGGTCACACTATCACACATTCTTTGGCAATATTTACAAGCAGTACAGAATTTTTCTTAAAGTGTGACAAAAAATAACATTTAAAGAATGTAACTTTGGGCTGGGTTGTCGCTCAGCGGTAGAGCACTTGCCAAACATGTGTGAGGCCCTGGGTTCGATCCTCAGCACCACATAAAAATAAATAAACAAGATAAACAACTTCAACTAAAAAATAAATTTTTTTTTAAAAAAGAATATAATTTTATGCTATAGCATTCAAATGAAAAAATGTATATCTATACTTCAGAGAAACATATTATATTTGATTTTATGCCTTTCAGAAATATGCAGAAATGTATAATGCAGCTTTTTAAACTTTTTAAAAATTTGTTTTCATTAGTTATAATGCCAGTAGAATGCATTTATGGACTTTTGATATACATAGATGGGATATAATTTCTCATTTTTCTGAGTGTACATGTTATAGAATCACATTGGTCATGCGGTCACATATATACATAAAGTAATAATGTCTGTTTAGTTCTACTGTCTTTCCTATCCCCACATCCCCTCCTTTCCCCTCCCTTCACTTCCCTCTACCTAATCTAAAGTAATGCTAATCTTTTCTAGTCCTCCCCACCACCTTATTGTGAATTAGCATCTGCATATTAGAGAAAACATTCTGCCTTTGGTTTTTTGGGATTGGCTTGTTTTTGCTTAGCATGATATTCTCCAACACCATTTATTTACTGGCAAATGCCGTAATTTCATTCTTCTTTAAAACTGAGTATTTCATTGAAAAAAATATATATATATTACACATTTTCCTTATCCATTCATCTATTGAAGGACACCTAGGTTGGCTCCACAGTTTAGCTATTGTGAATTGTGCTGCTATAAACATTGATGTGGCTGCATTTCTGTAGTATGCTGATTTTAAGTCCTCTGGGTATAAACCGAGGAGTGGGATAGCTGGGTCAGATGGGGGTTCCAGTCCCAGTTTTCTGAGGAATCTCCACACTGCTTTCCATAGTGGTTACACCAATATGCAGTCCACCAGCCCTATAGGAGTGTGCCTTTTCCCCTATGTCCTCACCAGCACTTATTGTTATCTGTATTCTTGATGATTGCCATTCTGACAGGAGTGAGATAAAATCTTAGTGTAGTTTTGATTGGCATTTCTCTAATTGCTAGAGATGTTGAACACTTTTTCATATATTTGCTGATCGACTGTATTCCTTCTTGTATGCCCATTTATTGATTGGGTTATTTATTTTTTGGTATTAAGTTTTTTGAGTTCTTTATATATCCTAGAGATTAATGCTTTATCAGAGATGCATGTGGTAAAGATTTTCTCCCAATCTGTAAGCTCTCTCCTCACATTATTGTTTCCTTTGCTGAGAAGAAGCTTTTTAATTTTAGTCCATGACTTTTATTGATTCTTGATTTTACTTCTTGTGCTTTAGGAGTCTTGTTAAGGAAGTCAGGTCCTAGGCCAACATGGTGAAGAAGTTATTCAATACCAACAACAGAGGCCTAAAACAACTGGGCTTATCAGTGGGTCCCAGAGGCAGGTAGAAATGGGTAAAATTTAGAAGACACACTAAAGAACTTTGTGTGTTGAAATAATCCTTCAAAATTTCAAAAAAAAAAATGTGAGGGTACTATCCTAAAGTTCAGTTCATATTCATTATTTAGAAACCTGAGGCTATGTCTAAACCCTGATCCAATTACTTCCGAATTGTTTAAGCTATTTTTCACTTTTATATTCAAACTCTGTTTTTGATTTAAAGGGGAAAGCTCACCATTACATTTACTCATTTAAGAAGAGTTTTCTGTCCTTTATCAGGTACTTTGGAGTGATTTGATCTCCCTCTTTCCAAACAACCCAGAGAAACAGACTTTCCTTGAGGCCCATGAAGCTTGAGTTCTCCTCCCAACACCCTCCAGGCCTGTAGAGGCACTGAGAATGTGTCCTTATGTCATTGTGTTTGCTTTTCCTCAAAGAGTCTCCCACAACTCCACAAGCTTCAGACGCCACCAAACCTGGCTCTCTCCTCACCTGACACTCTGGGCTGAGCAGTCAATGGACTTTTATTAGAGAATATGATCTTGTTTTCTTTAAATATGCAAACACATCCCAGCCTTCACATTCTGGGAAATATGTTCACATACTATGAATAAGGATCTGCTAACCAGTTTGTCGAAAGGTCTTTTTAAAAAACCCTCCAAGTTCAAATGCCCATAAAAACACTATTCCTGTGCCCATTTCCCCAACGCTTGCGTTCAATGCATGGCTTCCTGTGCCCAGAGAGCCTTCCTGTACACACCAGGATGACGCACGGGACAGATCCAACTCACTCCAGCAAACATCAAGCATGCTACCAAGACAAGAAGAGCCTGACTGGGTTAGAACAGCATCAGGAGCTTAGTTCCTGTTAGCCAGGGTGATCATTTCTTAACAGACTATGGTGATCCTCTTAGCACTCATGGCATTACTTGAGATTTAGCACGTTCCTTTAGCAACAGAGTGTTGACAGAGCTTATCAAATAAGGACAAACAACCCATGTCCACTACATGAGACAATTCCTGAAAGCACACTCTTGGAGAAGAGACATATGGCAAAGACACTATTAGACATTTAAGTAAATATATGCTCTTGTTTTCTTTATTCTCCTAGAAGTGGAAGACTATGTGCCGTGCCTCCATTGTGCATGCCCATAATTTACACCAAGTGTTTAAGGTTGATCATGTTCTCAGGTAAGAATAACTTACACATGACAGTTGTCTCACTATTATATGACACTGTGGATATTTATAATTGAAACTGGGAATATTGCACAAGAACTAGAGGATTAATGCACTGTCACCAAAGATAATATAAAATAATGGTTTCTACAGAAAAGGCCCAAGCCTTCAACGAAGAAGGGAACAAATCTTCAAATCAAGGAATTAATATGGTTATCGATCAGGTCAGGCACTAAAGGATTACATGAAGATGGGTTTGTTTCCCATGTTGGCCTACAAAATAGGCTTGGTTTGCACCCCAGTCACAGGTAGGGACATCTCATGAGGTTTTCTGGACTTAATGAGGAGGAGGGAAGACATAAATGGATGAAAACAAACATTATCACTCTCTGCTGTCGTGTATTTAAAAAAAATAAAATCAATTTAAAAAAAAAAAAGACTGACTCAAAGTATATGTCCTACCTGTAGTGCAGCGGGCCAGAAATTTTTAGATTTTTTTCTTGGAATGTGAAGGGCACTTTGGGGAAAAAAGCAAAAGGAAGCTTCTGGAGCATAATTACAGGTGCAGAGATTCCAAGTCAGACCTACCTACTGCACTGACTCCCTGAATCTCTTAAGTGTGGTCACTCATCAGATATCACCATCAAGGATGGAAATTGCTAATAGGTAGTTCAGTCCTCCTTGGGGTAGTCCAGGGGTGGGGGTGGCAGCAGCTGTCAGTTAGAGCTTGTGCTTTACCTACATGGAGACAATGATCCAGCTGTGACTTAGATTCCAACTGACAGTCTGGGCTGAGCAGTCACATGGACTTTCATTAGACAATATGCTCTTGTTTTATTTAAATATGCAAACACATCCCAGCCTTCATATTCTGGGAAATATGTTCACATACTATGATTAAGGATCTGCTAACTAGTTTGTCGAAAGATCTTTTTAGAAAAACTCCAAGTTCAAATGCCCATAAAAACACTGATCCCTGTGCCCATTTCCCCAATGCCTGCGTCAATGCATGGCTTCACAGGGAGCCTTTCAACTGTGGAGTGGGTGAACCCTACATGGGTGAACCCTATTCTTCACAGTGACAATGAATCCATGTGACCCATTTACAGCACCACATAAGCAATCAAAACGTGGACATTTACTATTCTCTTCTTCCTCCAAAATGTCCTGAAATTAATAAAGAAATGGTGGATTCACGAGGAAAATGATAAAATAGAGAGCTCCCTCCTTCCTCCACTTGTGCCTCCCAGTGGGAGGTGAAGGAAGGACAACTGCTTATATAGAAAACAGAAC
The DNA here is from genome assembly GCF_001458135.2 of Marmota marmota marmota. Classification (NCBI taxonomy): domain Eukaryota; kingdom Metazoa; phylum Chordata; class Mammalia; order Rodentia; family Sciuridae; genus Marmota; species Marmota marmota. The sequence continues at coordinate 38,967,823 of NW_026000057.1, forward strand.
TCCCACTCAGAATCTGTGTTCAAATTTCCCCTGGAGTTCCCTTCCACAGGACGGCTCCATAAGACAGACACTCTCATCTTGACTCAAAGAGTTTTAGAAAGCAGCCCAGGCAGTTACTCCTGTTTTTAAAATATCATATCCCATGTCATAAACTGTAGGTTGCAGTCCACAGACTATAGAGAAGAAAAGAGAGAGAAAGAGAGGGGAGTGAAGAGGAGGGGAGGGGAGGAAAAAGTGAAGCCCCAGCCAGTGTTAAAGACTAGCTAGAAACATTTCACCCCTGTGCACAATTCTCCTGACTCAAAATCTCCTGCTGATTAAAAAGATCACATCAAAATGTGCATGATCCCTGAGAGCGCAACTTCCACCAAGACCTGTTCTGGGAGAGCTTCTCTCATGACCAAACCTCATGCAAGCTGACACACAAGGAAGAATGGTTTCCTCCTGAGAACCAGCTGTGAGTGGAGGAAAAATGGCATTTGGCCTGTGTGGGAAGAAGATCTATGCATTTTCTAGATTTACACATGCTTATTATTATTTTCACATTGGTACTCAAGAACATTTCAATTTAGTCATGAAGTCTACAGGAAAGGATTATTTAAGTTTTTAAAGCACTTCTTAGGAAAATGAAGGTTAGTCAGCAAAAACGTTGAGAAACACTGAGGTCCATGGCTTCATTTTGGAACCTGAAATCCCACCCTCCCTGCAAATTCCTCTTTAAAATTTCTCCCACTCAGGAGGCTAAGGCAGAAGGATCACAAGTTTGAGGCCAGCCTCAGCAAATTAGCAAGGCACTGATCAACTTGGAGAGACCCTATTTCAAAATTAAATAATAATAATAATAATAACAATAATAATAAAGGATTGGGGATATAGCACAGTGACAGAGTGCCCTAGGGTTAAATCCCCAGTATAACAAAATCAATTGATTAATTAATTAACTAATTTAATTTAATTTCTCACAGGATGGCACAGACATGAGAATAAACTATCATGACTGGTAATAACAGATTTCAAATACGAGTTTTAAGTTTTACTTGAACACACACACACACACACACACACACACACATAACTACTTCCCAAATACTCAGAAAACAAAGAAATATTGGCTTATCTAATAGCTTATATAATGAGATTAATAACATTCATTCGCCATTATTTCTACTCCCACAAGTCATACTATCAGAACAGGAGCCCTAAGGAATTATCAAGTGTACTTTTTCTAGTCCCCGTGAACCTTTAAAGCCAAAAGCCATTTAAATATAATCACCTTATTATCTGAAATGTTCATGGCAATGTAAATTTATTTCTTAACATTTAATTTGAGTACTAAATACAACAGAATAAGAAGAGGGTGATACATGATAGCTAGCAGAGAGCCACAGGGAGCTGAGCTTAGAGACACATTCCCTGCAGGCAGGTGTACTGCCCTCCCCACAGAGCACAGGCATGTGACTCCTTAGCAAGAATGCTCAGTGTCAGAGGGGCACCTGCTTGAGTTTCAGGAAATGCAAAGCCAATAGAAAACAAAGAAAGAGTAAACAACCAGCAATGTCCATATCATGCAATTAAAACTAAGAAAACAGGAAAGGCATAAAAGCATAAAAGCCCTCTGCTCCTCTCCTGGCAAAGGTTTCTGAAGCCACATTTCTTTCAAGTAGTAGTGACATCCAATTACTTTTTTTTTTTTTTTTTTAGGTACTTGGGATTGAACTCAGGGGCACTTGACCATTGAGCCACATCCCTATTTTGTATTTTATTTAGAGACAGGGTCTCACTGAGTTGCTTAGGTCCTGACTTTTGCTGAGGCTGGCTTTGAACTCAAGACCGTCCTGCCTCAGCCTTCCAAGTTGCTGAGACTACAGGCATGCACCACTGTGCCCAGCTCCAATTACTTTAATTTTTTTTTTTTTTTAGTTGTAGATGGACACAACACCTTTATTTTGTTTATTTACTTTTATGTGGTGCTGAGGATGGAATCCAGTGCGTCACACATGGTGGCAAGCATTCTATGGCTGAGTTACAACCCCAGCCCCTCCAATTACTTTTTAATTGAACTTCAGTGACTGTGTGTGGAATCTGACAATTCATTTCTACAAGCAAATTTATCAGTCTGATTCTTTTTTTAAATTTCTTAACAAAATGACAGATACTTTCTTGCAGGACCTAATGATTGGGTTTTATATAAATGCCCCAGTTCAATTAATTCATGGAGATGGTGGTTACACTATGCTAAGTTAAAATTGTGTCTGAAATGCAGGTCGGTATTTGCATGTTCATTTGTTGCAAGGACTCTATACAGTATGACCTTGATGAGTGATTGTGAAATCATTAAGCCATTTGGCACAGAGGGATGAATGGTGGAAGGGTAACTTTGCAATGCTTTTCCCCTCTAGCTAAACTTTCCCTTGAATCCCTTGATGACAAAGCTAAATCTGGATATGTGGCAGCAAGGTCAATCCTGAACATGTCTACCAGAACTTTGTTGAAAATCACATTAATTTGTCCTGCCCACAATTCGATTTAATGTATTTATTTTCTTTTTTTTAGGAGGGATGGTGGAAGGGAATGCAGGACATGAGGGACTTCTTAAAAAATTCCTCAAGAAAAGCCCTGGGATGGAGGTTTTTAAACTTTTAAACTTTTTTTTTAATTGTCATATTAAAATGCCTTGAGGTCTGCTGGACCTATTGGCTGGCACATCAGAGCATCAAACCAGAGCAGAGCGATCAACGCGCCTGCAATGAACCCACAAAATTCAGAAGCAGAACAAATCACAAAACACAAGCATTTGAACCTTTAAAACAACCTGAACGGCAAAGCGATTTTCCGCTAAGCAAAAGCCCCCTCCGGAGAGAAGCTGGACGTCTCCCAGAGCAGGCCAGGAAAATCCAGGTCTCCCCGGGCACCCCGCAGCTGGCTCTCCGTCCGCCCCACTCCGCGGAGCGCCAACTGCAGGATCGACGCTGTGCAGCCGGTTCGGCCGCTGTTCCTTTTTCTTAACAAAGTTCCTATGAAATGCATTTAAACGAAACGGCCAAAGTGACAGCACTCGCAAGCTCCTCCACTGTTCTCTCAACATTCTCACGCTACTTTCAGGTTTCACTACAACTTGTGCTTAATCAAATGTGCAAAACAGCAGCCTAGGTATGGCCTCACAAAAGCCAAAACGTGCTTGGTCTATTTTAGGGGGACCAGAGGAAAAGCCCATTTAAACCGTCCGATCCTTGCTGCGGGACTTGGAGATATTTTTAGCGCTTTGTTTTCAGAAACAGGCCAGCGGTCACATTTGTAAACATTCGCTAACAATTACCATGCAATGTCTGAGTTTTCAATTCAAGTTTTAACACATCCGCTGTACCCTCGGGCACCACCCCCCCCCCCCNCTGATGCGGCGCGGAGGTGGAACCTGCAGCCGCACCCACTCGTCTGCAGCCGGACACTCGTCTCACCCCCGGAGCCGCGCGGTTCGGGCTGCTCTGGGCCCGCCCTCCCCGCGTGCCGCTGGCGCCCCTGGTGGTGATTTGGGGAAGTGCAGGCAGGGACCGCAAACCACCTGGGGCTGTCTGCTGGTGATGCTGAGGAGGGGTCGCTGCTACAGACTGGCTTTGCTGGCTAGTTTGTCCTGAGTTTCCCACTTTCCAGAGAAGAACGGTTTGATGAACTTAAAGAGGCCAAGTATGATGAATGGTGTGTGTTCACTAGCATAGTATTGAGCATAGATGGTAGTAAGTCTGTAAATATTTGGAGTTGAACAGAAGTTGGGACAGAAAGAACTAAAGAGGTTTGAAGATAATGATTACCTAAGATAAAACTTGTAAAGAATAACAAGTTCGTTTCATGAACCAGATTTAAAAAAAAAAAAAGCACTTCACTTCAGCTGTGAATGTAAGGATTTTATTGTGCAAACTCCTACAGGGAGACTTGAGAGTGAGTGATGGTCAGTGTTATATCTAAAAAAATATGAATTAGCATCCTGGGAAGAGGAATCAGTCCAAATTCCACAACAGAAAAAGTGATCTTACACTAAATAAGGGGACCTAACAGATTTAATTAATGAATGAAGTTTGGTAAGTTTGTAGTGTTGCTTTCCATCCAGCTTCTTCAAAGTAATTCCCCTACGGGACATTTTAAACAATGATAGAATCTGAAGGAAAAGAACTTAGAAAAAATATGTTTCACACTCTGAACCATCCAGAATCAAGCTCCCAGAAGACTCATGGAAAGAAAGGATCAGGGGTTCAAGACTCATGACCTTCAAATAAGTCAGCAGTCCTGAGGCCTCTTCTACTTCCTGAACAGACAGTGAGCAAAAGTAAATGAAGGAGTCGTGAACTATGCAGTCCAGGGATCAATATGCTCCCAAAACTGGGGCCAAACACAATATTAGTGAGCTCAGCCTATGGGAAGGTATTTTAGCTAGCGTTTGCATCACTGTGACCAAAAGACCCAACAAGAACAGGAAAAGTTTATTTTGACTCACAGTTTCAGAGGTCTCAGTCCATCCACCACCAACTCCATAGCTCTGAGCCCAAGGTAAGGCAGAATATCGTGGCAGAAGGGCTTGGTGGAGGAAAGCAGCTGAGGACGTGACAAGGAAGCAGAGAGAGCTCAGCTGACCAGGGAAAACATGAAGCCCAAAGGTAAGTACCCAGTGACCTACCTCCCCCAGGCACCCTTGACCTGCTCACAGTTACAGCCCAGTTAATCCATATCAGTGAATTAATCCACTGAGTAATTCTCTCATAACCCAATCATTTCACCTCTGAAAATGCTTTCATTGTCTCACTCTTGAGCTTGGGGGCACCTCATATCTGTGTATGCATTCTTGCTGCACAGTGATCAGAATACGAAAGATCTTGGCCATCTATCTGCATGTCTTGGTGGGTCTCTGCTGAGAACATGAATGACTAGATGTCCATTGCTAGGGAGTATGGCCTGCTTTTTAAAGCCAGCAGCAATGACAGCACGATGAAGACCCATACCACTGCAGTGCGGAGGGCCATGCCGCCACAATATACCCCCAGTAAAGACATCACACAAAAAACACCTCCTCACCCTGTTTGTGGTAAGGCTGAAAGTGCAGACCAAAAAGGACAGGTTAAAAGAAGTCTTTTCCTGCTATGGTGAAGTCTGGCGGCTCCAGGTGGTGAGGAACTTGGTCATGGGCTTCTCCAAGGGCTGCACCTTCATAGAGTTCAAGGAAGAGCTTGAGATGCTGAAAGCCCACCTGGAGGCTGCCGGCCTGCTGATCCAGCTGTACAAGATGCTCATGGGCTACGAGCAGGAGCAGACTCTCCAAAGGTGGCTCCCGCTGTGTCTTGGGTGGGAACTGGGAGGGAAAGAGGAACCTGAGCAGCCAAGATTTGGGGGAACGGATCAGCCTTTTTTAAAATCTGTGAATCTGCTGGTTCTTAAGTACAGCCTCAGTGGAGAAGTGAAAAGGGTAAAGGAGGGAATGATCCTGATCCCCAAAGAGACACTGGGACTCCAGGATAAGGCATCCAGACCAGGACAGGGTAAAGGAGGAGATGGCAAGAAAGACAGCCACAGCCAGGTGTGACATGAAAAGGACTGGCAAAGAGAGCAGGACCTTCGAGAGGACAGAGTAGGAAGTAAGTAGAGGACCAGCAATAGCAGACCTGAAAAGGGACACTAAGTAAGAATGACAGGGTGGTTGTCTTCATGCATACTGTATGTCTAATGGTTTAATAAGACTTACTGATACTTGGTGGGGAGAGAAGTTGAAATAGCTTAAACCTTTACCGGGATCACAGTTGCCTGAGAACAAATCAGAAAAGGTGCTTTTGTTATTTGTATTTTGTAGTCAAATAATAACAACACAGGACTAGAGAATTTAATAACCTGCCAAGGCCCCAGAGTTCACACCACGTGTGCTGAGAGCTTAGTCAAAGCATGGGGCTTCTGACTCCAATTTTCCATCTATCTTTATTCAATCCTACTCAGGGCTTCAGAGAGCAGCCGTGGAATCAGGAAAGTTCTCCAGACAGAGATCAGCAGGCATGGGGGAAACACTGACAAGAATATCCCTGGGAGGAGGTAAAACGACTTTCATTCGTTGCTTCTTCAATGTCTGCTGTGTCCCACCACCTAGATATTTTATTTTTAACTTTTTACAGCAAACATAAATTAATGATTTGCATTTAAAGTCTAACTTTAAATGCCACCCTATATATGAAGCTTTGCATGTGTGCATGCGTGCGCAGCCAAGCATACACCAAATTTGAAATTGGCATGAGCCTCCAATAAAAAAAAAAACAACAGCTGATGCTCAGAACTGGGTGTCACTCATAAAGTGAACTGTAGATACAGTCTGCTCAAGTGAAGCTGAACACATGGCTTCAACAACTAACAGATGTTGCATCGGATTACATAAATCTCAACTCAAGAAGAGTTCACTCACCTTTATTTCAAATCCAGCCTGCCCAACCCAGGAATCCCTTCTATAGTCAACACTGGTGGTCTCAGACTAAACCTCTACTGAAAACTCGAAGTATACAAACAATACTGCCTGGATGTTTTTTTTAAGATGGTGTCATTTTTTTAACACCTTTATTTTATTTTTATTTTTTTATGTGGTGCTGGGGATTGAACCCAGTGCCTCGTGAGTGCTAGGCAAGAGCTCTACCACTGAGCCACAAACCCAGCCCCTGCATGGATATTTTGAAAAATACTTAGAGCAACATCTTGTCTGACTATGTGGAGACAGACTCCCAAGCGCGTTTCCTGGTGTTCTGCAGGAATAGAATCAGACACTTAGGATTAAAATGGAGCTCAGAGTCTGCAGGCCAACACTCCACCCCACTCAAAATCGGCCATGTCCCCAGTGTGGTCCTTGATGGTGTCTACCTGTGAGAGCCACTGGCATTTCCCAAGTGCTCAGGAAGATCCACTGGGGATGGAGGGAGACAGAGAACCTCCTTCAATCACAGAACGGAGACTCATTGACTTGGCCACAGAGGATTCCAAGGATTCCAAGGATTCACAAGGATTCTAGTATATGAAAGACGTAAAAGGTGACTCTGATTTTTTTTCCCACTCCTTTGGGAGTAGGGGAAAGGGAGCAGGGTGGGTGTATCCTTAAAATTACTTATTTTTACATTCAAAATGAAATTAAAATCTAATCTTGACATAAAAGAATACTGAGTCTTCTTGAAGAGACAAGGCTTCTAAATGTAATTTTATAGATGAAGAACGTGAACGATAAGTCTTTCAATATAGAAAGTTTAATAAACACCACCAAATAATTTGAATTGAAGATCTCATTTATTAAATGGAGCAATTAGTACAAAAGCACAATGCCAGTCTACTCACTACACTCGTCACACCAGTTTGAATAGAAACTGAAAGGCAGTTTACAATGTTGATTCTGTCTGTTGAAATCCTCAGGCTCAATGGTGGAAAGCTAATAACTCTTTTTTTCAGAAGTATATACTCAATTTTTATTGGCCTTTTCCAACAACTTAAGAAAATGTGGTGTGCAGTCTGTTCTATTACTTTACGAGAGTGGTAATGATATCATCTCCAATATTCCTCCAGATTAAACTCATATTTTAAAAATTTGGTTGAGAAAAGAATTGAGTTTAGACATAATGTGAAATTTAGACTCAGTGGGAAACCCTGCATGGTTCAAATATACTGAATATATACAATATCTGATGGGCTATAATTAAGCAGACTATTTATTCTTCAGAAAGACTAAAAGCGAGAGAAAATAGTTACTGGGTTTTTTTAAAAATCCTTTTAAGTTAGTACTTGGATATTATTGTGGGCTGAATGTTTGTGTTTTCCCAGATGTATATGTTGGAATCCTAGCCCCAGTGTGATGGTCTTACAAGGTGGTGCCCTGTGAGGGCACAGCTAAGACACCATCTATGAACCAGGAAGCAAGTCCTTCCCCAGACCCTGAATCTGCCAGTCCTTGATCTTGAACTCCCCAGCCTTCAGAGCTGGGAGAAAAACCTTCCTATGTATGAGCTGCCCAATACACAATTATTTGACATAATAGCCTCAACTGATGTTAACATTATATTTATATTAATTTTATTTTCCTGGTCTTGGTTAAAGGGTTTCAAGGACTGTAAGATAAAATGATGCTTATAAATAAAAAAATGCAATTACTGTTAAAGAACTGTTGTCATTGTTATTAAATTACATTGGGAACTCACTTTGACGGTAATGCATGCTCCAATTGTATAGAATTTAAGGAAACGGAAGCTTACCACAATGAGATCATGCCCATTAGGATGGCTATGATTTAAAAAGTGAGAGATAATAACCGAGTTGGTAAAGATATGAAGAAAATGGAACCCTCCACTACTGCTGGTGGGAATGAAAGGGTGAAGTCACTCTGGGCCAAAGTTTGGCAGTTCCTCAAATGGCTAATCGAAGGATTACTGTATAGGAACACAGGAAAACCCAAACTGGGTTTCCTTTCTGACACACTCACCACTCAACAGCCAACATTCCTAAGAACCAGAGTGTGAAGGGACCCCCCCGCCCAGCAACCCATTCTTTGGTGAAGACAATTGAGCATTGCACAACTAAACTGAACTCTGACAACAACTCCTGAGAACTGATGGAGCCCCCCAAGTTGAAGGCTCAGTCCCACAAGGCTGCCCTCTACTTCAGACAACAGTTTTGAACCCCAGTTTTTGAGCTGCATTGCTTGCCAACCAGCTATAGGTCCGCTTCCCATGATCCTCTTCTTGTACTTAATGAGTTGCTAGGATGGTTCGGAGAACCTATGGAAATACTTATGATTCCTGATTTTCAAAAATTTGGTACTGGATGCAGATAAATGGCCAGATGAAAAGATACATAGAGAAGTCAAGAAGGGTCCTGAGTGCACTGGGGTATCCCACCCTCCTGGCACATGAACGTGTTTACCAACTAGAAAGCTCTCTGGGATCCATTTTTAGAATTTTTTTTAAAATTGCTACACTGCATTACTCTCTCTTTTTTAATATCTTTATTTCATTTCTATGTGGTGCTGAGGTTTGAACCAGTGCCTCATGTATGCTAAGCGAGTGCTCTACAGCTGAGCCACCACCCCAGCCCCCAGTTTTAGGAATTTTTAATTAATTAATTAATTAGTACTGGGGATTGAAACCAGGAGCACTCTCCATCCGAACACTTTTTTTTTCTCTCAAAACAAGGCCTTGCTAAGTTACTGAGGCTGGCCTCCTGCTTCAGCCTCCCTAGTTGCTGAGATTAAAGGTATGTGCCAATATGTCTGGTTTCTTCAGGAATTTTAATGGAGACTTCATTATGTATACATAATGGATTATTAACTCCATTTCCAGCCCCTTCTCCCACTCCAAAGACTGAGAGGAAGCTGAACATTTCAAAATACTATTCATAGCTCAGTGTTTCTGGTGACCAGCTCTTATCCAGGAGCCCACAAAGAATTTCATTAAAAAAAATAGATGTTCCTATCACCCAGAAAATTCCAAGGAATTTAGAAGCTCTATGTCAGGAAATGGGGTCAAACACAAAATATTGTCCTGAAATTCTTACCTCTGAGGGTTTTCAGTTTTAGAAGCTCTGTGTTAATAACCTGGGCAGAGATTAATATTTAAGTATTTCTCATTATGAAAAAAATGAAAATACATGTTCACACAAAAACTTAGGCAATACTGTTCACAGTGGCATTATTCACAATCACCAGAAGGTGGATCCAACTAAATGTCTACCATCAACATGAGAGTGGGTAAACAAGATATGGTCTGTTCATGCAATGAGATATTATTCAGCCTTCAACAGGAAAGGGATTCTGACACTTGCCATGAGCAATATGACATGAATCAAACTTGAAAACTATGCTAAGTGAAATGAACCAGACACATAAAGAAAAATAGAATGTTGTATGAAAAAGTATCTAGAAGATATTTACAGAAAGTATCTAGAAGAATCAAATTCATAGAGGCAAAAAATGAAATAATAATTACTGGGACTTAGGAGTAGGAAGAATGGGGGTTACTGGGACAGAGGATATAAATGGGATGATGAAAAAGTTGTAAAAAGATATAGTGGAGAAGGTCGTACAATGTTGTGAATGTGCTTACTGCTGATAAGTTTATATTTAGAAGAGATTACAATGGTACATTTTATGATAATGCATACATTACTACTAAAAAAGTTTTATAATCATCTCTTAGATACAATGCTATAACTTTGGATTTATAAATCTTGATTAATTTCAGTTGTTAAAATGTTGATGGGGGACTTAATGTAGCACTGAGACAAACTCCACTATGAATAAGCCTTGCAAACATGTGCATATAGCCTGTCATGAAGGACCGGATATTGCATGACTCCATTTATGTGAACTTTCCAGAGAAGATGAATTGGTAGACAGGAAGTTGATCAGTAACTGCCTAGGCTGGAGAGGATAGAAGGGTTGTAGGGTCAGGGCTAAGGACAGTGAGGGTTTTTAAAATTTTTGTTTTTAATTTTTTTGGAGTAATGAAAGTGTTCTGGAGTTGATGGTGTTGTTGATGCACAGCTCTGTGAGTACACAGAAAACCAACAACTCAGACACCTTAAGTAGGTAAACTATATGGTAGGTGAATTATATCTTAAAGCCATTTTATTTTTTTGTAGCTCAGTAGCAGAGTGCTCACCTAGCAAGTGTGAGGCACTGGGTTCAATCCTAAGCACCATATAAAAATAAATAAATAAAAGGTATTGTACTCATCCACAACTAAAAAAAAAAATGAAAAGCAAAAGAAGAATACAGAGACTCTAAAAATATGTTAACAACCAATACCACAATTATTCCAAAACAGAAATTTTACTGACAAACAATGGTTTAAAATGATGGGCAGCTACATCCACTAGTTCTGCCACAGTGATGTTTTGAAAAAACCACAAACTTCTAAGTGACATAAAACAAGAAACTAGGGCACAGGTCTACAGACCCAACTCTAGGCTCAGCCAGGGTCGCTCAGGCTTCCCATCCCGAGTCCCATCCTGGGTTAGCAAGTTGTTCCCTGGCTCAGGACAGCCCCATGCGGATGATGGAGCTAGTGCCTCACCACCCAGCAAGTCTGAGCATGCCCTAAGGGTGGCACAGAAAAACCCAAGGTTACCTGGAGCCTCTTCCTGTGTCACACTCACTGGCATGCCATTGACCAAGACAAACCACGTGGCCCTACTCAGAGTAAGCCAGCAAGACACACTGCCTCTTCAGTGGAGGAATGGAAGAGCTTCCTCAAAAAAAAAAAAAAGGATAAGCTGAGGCCCCAGTGTGGTGGCACATGCCTGTAATCCCAGCAGCTCAGGAGGCTGAGGCAAGAGGATTGCAAGTTCAAAGCCAGCCTCAGCACCAGTAAGGAGCTAAGCAACTTAGTGATACCCTGGCTCTAAATAAAATACAAAACAGGGAGGGGGATGTGGCCTAGTGGTCAAGTGCCTCTGAGTATAATACCCTGTACCAAAAAAGAAAAAGATGAATTGGAGAGGGGGAGGGAGCAGGTGTTAAGGTCTGTAAACAAGTCAAGATGGCGCCTGGCATTTTGCCAGAGGGAGTGGCTTGTGAAGTAACACCAGTGAGCCATTAAGTGTGGAGATTCCTTATTGGTTGGCTGCTGTATCTAGTTTATGCTAATTAAGATAAGCTGTGTGGAATGTATATATACCCCTCCTGTCCTACAATAAACGGCTCCCACTCCTGCTGTATCAATGTACACAAGTTGCTCGTCACCCCCCAGTTATTTTGCTGCAGCCGGACTGGGGCAAGCAGGGAGTAGGATCATTAATGTTTCAGTCTCATGTGCAGCTTAGGGACTAGCACAGGGTGTGTGCCAGGGAAAATACCCAAGAGGACAGATCTCAAGGCTCCATCTTGCATCTCTACTTTTTTCATATCTGCACTTAAAATTGTATCAGGGACTTTGAAACATTGTGCTTTTGTAAAGTTCAGTCTTGACTTAGAGAGTAGAAGCACTTACAATTTTTACATTTTAGTTTGAATAATGGTTGCATAATGCAAGCATATTTAAAAGTGAATCTACTTTGCAATAGCAAATTATCCTGCAAATGCCAGTGGATAATACTGCAAGTGTGACACGAGCCCAATTACTTGCTTTTTAATTATAAGAAGTTTTAGCATTTGCAAAGATAACTGCTTTTAATATTTTTCTTGTAGAGGCTCTTAGCTTATCACAGAAATGCATGTTTGTGTTTAAAGGTATCAACTGGCTCAGGACAATCTTAATAACTATTTCCACACACAGGCAGGCAGACACATTCACCTCTCCATTGATGTAATTGTTGATGACTTTCTTTCTTGTTCATAGTCACATCTACAGAACTGGGTTTAAGGTAATTACCATATGATGCTATTTTGCAGTATGCTTTAGGTTAACGTTTTGGGTTGTATTTGTCATTTCCAGAAAAAAAAAATGGAATGCTATTTCACTGGTCAGTCTAGAACTTACTTTGAATCCTGAATGTATCTCCTACAAGAGGACCTTGTCCATCTCCTTTCAGTTGCAATATTTTCTACCTCATATACTGTATTAGTTATATGAATTAAATAATAAGTGCCCTCCCTAAAGTGTTGATTTTTAACCTTTTGATATAAATCAAAACAAAAAATTATTATACAATCAGAATTTTTAAAAAGTAATTGCTGTGGTCTATTTTTCAAAGAATGATTTAAAAGTGGTGCCTTGAAATGGGAAGAAGTCCCCTCCTCTATTTTCAGGCTTAGTCATTGTGCTTGCCAGGGACAGCCCAGAGCATGGCCTCTCAAATAGCCCCTTCAGGTACTTCAATTACTAAGAGGGTTAATGGTGCTGAGCAGCAGGGGTACTGACAGAGAGGGACTTTCATTATCCTCAGCATTAAGAAGTTCCAGAGCCAGTTTGCTTTGCCTCCCTATTGACAAAGACACATTGTTCTCTCACACAGCAGGAAAAATGGGAGCTGATTTTTTCACAGTCTACCAGACCTTCACTGTATTTTCTGGAAAACAATTCTTCCCCTTTCTGAGCCAGCTTGAGGTGTAATTTGAACTTGAACGCAAAGCAAACTACCCTTTAAAAGGGGTTCTATACATTTTCGTATGTGTGTGTGTGTGTGTGTGTGTGTTGCTGGGGATTGAACCCAGGGCTTTGTGCATAGAAGGCAAGCACTCTACCAACTGAGCTATATCCCAGGCTATAACCCAGCCTGGATTCAATCTCCAGCACCACAAAAAAAAAAAAAAGGGGGGGGGAGTTCTATGAATCCTTAGTCTTGTGAAATCAGCAAACTATCTTGTATAGCCACATTCTTCTAGAGTTTGTCTCTAACAGTGTTTATTTACTGTTCAAGCAAATAAATAGTAAACTGGTAGAGATGTTCTTCAAATTCTTTATGCTGAATTGATAGAAAGAATTGGGTTGCTAAAAGGATAGTGATTAATCATGCATACGGTGAGAAACACACTCACCTGTCCAAGCCCAAAGAGACACAAGTATAGCAAAAAGCAATACTTTAATGATGGTCTTGCAGGGTCAGATGCCTGGTGGCCAGGGACACACAGATGTGGTACAACTGCCTTTTATCCTCTAGAGTGCAAGATCCCTCCCCCCATCTATTTATTATCATTATTTTTTTATCAATTAGTACTTTATAGGAATGTACAAAGGTGGAATTCACCAGAGTACACTCAGACTTCCACACAGCACCACTTGGTCAACCTCATTCTGCTGTTCCTCCCCTTTCCGGTCCCTCCTCCTTTCCCTCAAACCCCTTTTCCACTCCTCTGATCTCCCGTCCCTTTTCAGGCTGTGCCGTCCCCTCTTTTTACCATTTGACCAACAACTTCCAATTCCCTCCCTTCCTCTCTCTCAGCCTGTGGTAACAATCATTTAATTTTTTTGAATATGTGATTTCAGTGTTTTTAAAAACATTTGTGGATGCTTCATATATAATAGTGGGGGTCATCGTGATATCGTCACATGTACACAACATAAGTTGTTCAGTTTCATTTCCCAGTACCTCCCCTCTCCCTCACCTCCTCCTTCCCCCTGATCTCCATCCTCTCCTCTACAGTTCTCCCTTCTATTTTCATGAGTTTGCTTCCCACTTGTTTTCTCTCAAGCTTCCACATAGGAGAAAAAAGCATATGACCCTTGGCTTCCTAAATATAGCTTATTTCACTTAACACGATGTTCTCCAGTTCCAGCTATTTTCCTGCAAATGACATGATTTTGTTCGTCTTTATTGTTGAGTAAAATTCCATTGTGTGTATATATATACCACATTTTCTTTAACCATCCATCTGCTGATGGACACCTAGGCTGTCTATAACTTGGTTATTGTGAATTGTGCTGCTACATACATGAGTATGCATGTATCACTACGGTATGTTAACTTTAATTTTTTTGGATAAATACCAAGGAGGAGGATAACTGGGTCATACAGTGGTGCCATTCCTAGCCTTTGGAGGAATTTCCATATTGATGTCCATAGTGGCTGTGATACCACCGGTTATCGGTGACAAGTTCTGCTCCCTCACATGCTGAAGTATAATGTTAGAGAAGCACACCAAGGCAAGCATATAAAGCAGGGTTTATTTAAAAACGGGGGTAACATAGGAGAAGGGGCCATAGCTGTATCCTGGTATTCCAAGAAGTGAGGGTGTTCTGCCTTTTTTATAGATCTTACCTTTCTCCTCCTGCCTACATGACTAGGCCCAGGAGATGCTCAGTGGGATGGCCAAAAGGTAAGAAGCAGATGGACAGGGGGAAAGGCCAGATAGAGCAGCCCAGGACACATTAATCAACAACGTTTATAACTCCCAGTGGAGAGGGACAATTCCCCGGGACAGGTGACCTCAGCAACTGGTTGGAGCAGGGGTAGGTTATTCTGATAGGGTGGAGGAAGGGCTTTGAAGGCATTTCAATCCCTCTGGGGGCAGTCACCAACCTCCTGGATCCAACCTGACTCAATTTACCCCTCTATATCAACAGCCTTCCTAATTCTGGCTTCAGCTGCACTGATTTAAATTCCCAAGAACAGTAAGAGTTCTTTTTTCCTCTGTCTCTTCACCAGCATTCATTACTGCTCGAGTTCTAACTGGAGTGAGACACAGCCTCACGGGCAGTGCTGATTTACGTTTCCATGATCGCTACAGATGCCTGACGTTTTTTCCATGTATCTGTTGGCCATTTGTATTTCATTTTTTGAAAGTGTCTATTTAGTTCATCTGTCCATTTGTTGATTGGGTTGTTTAGTTTTTGGTGTTAAGAATTTTTGAGTTTTTAAGGAACTCCAGATTGGATATTAATATTCTGTCAGAAGAGCAGCTGGTAAGATTTTGTACCATTCTGTAGGTGCTCTTTTTATGTTCTCAATTGTTTTCTTTTCTGTGAAGATTTTAATTTGATGCCATCCCCTTTGTCAAGTTTTGGTATTATTTCCTGAGCTTAGGAGTCCTATAGAGGAAGTTGTTCCCTGTGCTTGTATGTTGGTGTGTTGGTGTATGTTTTCTTCCAGCATTTCTAAAATTTCTGGTTTATTTCTTCAATTTTTGATTCACTTTGAGTTGACTTTTGTGCAGGGTGAGACATAAGGATCTAGTTTCATTCTTTTACATATGGATCTCCAGTTTGCCCAGCGCCATGTGTTAAAAACCTTCTCTTTGGTTTTGATGCTCCTGTCAAGAGTCAGATGATTGTACCTATGTGTGTTGGTCTTAGCACCTTTGTTTCCATTGATATACTTGTTGTTTTTAAGCCTTTATGTGGTAATCATCATTTTACTACCTATTTCTGTGAGTTCAACTTTGTAGGCCTAAATTTTAAGCACATAACTACGAAACATTAAAAAAAATAACAGGAGAAGATATGTAGGTCACTCTGGGTTTGACAATGGTTTTTTAGATACAACACCAAACTACAATTATTGAAAGAAAATATTGATTAAGTTGGGACTCTTTGAAAATTAAAAACTTCTAAGCACTCAGGAGACTGTACATGAGTCCAGGAGTTCAAGATGAGCCTGGGAAACATAGTAAGATTCCAGCTCAAAAAACATAAGTAAATATATAAATAAATAACTACCTCTCTGATGAAAAAAAAAATGTTAAGAGAATGAAAACACAAACCACAGACTAGAAGAACACTTTGGAAAACACACATCTCATTAAGGACTTGCATCCATAGCAATAAGAAAACAACCCATTAATAAATGGATAAAAAATATGAAAAAGCACCTTACCAAATGAAATCTATAGATGGAAAAAGAAGCTTGGGAAAATACATAACATCATATGTTATTAGGCAATTTTAACAAGGTGCCACTATGCACCAATTAAAATGGTTATTTTTCTCAAAAAGTGAATTTTATCAAATATTATTGAGGATGTGATGTGAAATGTACACTCATTCATGGTGGGTTGGCATGCAAAACTGTGCATTCATTTTGGAAGACAGTTCCAATGTTTCTTATGAAAATGAACGTTGTTTCACTTTACAATCCAGCAATTTCATGCCTAGGCATTAGTCCGAATGAGTGAGAAACTGACATTTGTACAAAAGCCTGCACATGAATATTTACAGAACCTTTGTTCATAATCACCAAAAATAAGAAGCAGCCTAGATGTCTTTCAACAGGCTAATGTTTGAACATACTGTACTATATTCATACAACAGAATATCATTCATCAATAAAAAGAAATGAGCTACCCAGCCATAAAGAGGCCTGGAGACATATCCTATTTCATACATTTGATTCACGTGGATTATGAGCTCCCATTTTTACCCAGTATACAGACTGCAGAATCACATCGGTCACACATACTAAGAGCTTTTTTACATACTAAGAGCTTTGTAATGTTTTGAACAACTAATAATAAAAAAAAATTAAAAAAGAGGCCTGGAGATATCATAAATGTATATTGGTAAATGAAAGATGGTCGTCTGAAAATGCTATATACTTTATGGTCCCAACTATAGGACATTTTGGAAAAAGTAAATATAGATACAGTAAATATACACACAATATAGACACCCTTTTCTAAAAGTCAGTGGTTACCAGGGATTTAGGATGAGGGGAGAGTAGGAAGAATGGATAAAGCACAGGGGATTTTAGAGTACTGAAACCATTCTATATGAAACTAATGGTGTGTTGTTATGTCACTATGCATTTGTTAAATAACTGTGGGCGGGGCTGTGGCTCAGTGGAAGTGCACTTGCCCAGCATGTGTAAGGCACTAGATTCAATCCTTGGCACCACATAAAAAAATAAATAAACAAATAAAGTAAAGGTGTTGTGTCCATCTACAACTAAAAAATATTTTAAAAAACCACATAACTCTGTTACTCAAAGAATGAAACTTATTAAAACTGATGGAGTACCTCTAATAATATGGTGCTAATATTTGGTCACTAATTGTAGCAAATATATCACATTAATGCAAGATGGAAATTATAGGGGAAATTATGTGAGGTAGTAGAGGAGAGGGTAGGTATGGTGTGGAAACATATAACTGCTTGTATTATCTGTCCAATTAGTTTGTATCTCTAAAACTATAATGGAAATCGTCTGCTAATTATTTTTCAACCAGTAACAGGAAAAATCATTAGAAAATATACCAATATTTGGAAGTAAATAACAGACATCCAAATAGTCCATGAGTCAAAAGGAAATTAGAAAGCATTTTCAAATCATGAAAAAGAGAATACACCAGTCAAAAATTGTGAGGTGCCACTAGTACAGTACTCAGTAGAAGTTTGTAGGACTGTCGACACCTGTCAGCAAAGAGGTGCTCTGAGCATGTTCTCAGTTTCCACTTTATCACCCCTGAAAATAAAAGCAAACAATATTTTAATGAATTTAGGGAAAAACATAAAAATCAGAATGGAAATCAATTAAATAAAACACTTCTAAAAATGGGGGAAATCTATAAAAACAAAAGCTATCTCTTGAAGAAATATAATAACCTTCATAAAGCTCTAGAAGATTGACAAGGAAAACTTAAGCATGGGCACATATTACCAATGAGAGACATTATATCACTACTTATTCAACAGATATTAAAAGAAAAATAAGAAAATACTATGAATCATTTTATGCCAATAAATTTGAAAACTATGATGAAATGAACACATCCTTTGAAAGATATACACAACCAAAGCTCATGAAAGAAGAGATACCCTGTATCTATAAAATAAATTGCAATTATAGTTTAAAAAGCTTCTACCCATAACAATCCAATATCAAGTGGCAACAATATTGAATTCCAATTTTGAATTCCAATTTGGAGAAAGAAGCAATGCAATTCTACACAAAATCTTCAAGGAAGATGAAGGGGAGAGAATGCTTATCAACTCATTTAATAAGTCAAGTATTAGTCTCATTAAAAAAGAACATTGCAGGAGAATAGAACAAACTAAGATCCCTAATGATTTTTGATGCTAAAATCATAAACACAATTTGGTGAATTAAATTTTTAAAAACCTGGATAATGTATCATTACAAAGTTTTACACAGAAATGCAAAGTTGGTTTAACATTCCAAAATTCATCAATGTAATTTCCCATATTAATAATTTAAAATTATATGTGTAGTATACATTAACATAATTATTTAATAATATGTTTATTTTTACATATATAATTTTAGATTATATATGTAAATTATGTAATCTAAAATCTAAAATTATATATATAAAAATAAAAATATTTTTTATATATGTATATGTGTGCATATTCATAAAACCACCTCAATAGATGTAGGAAAACATGTCTCAATTAAATAGTTTTGGCAAACCAGGAATGAAAGGGAAATTCCTCAACCTGACTATTAAAAACTTACTAGTAGCATAATACTTAGGGGCAAATATACAGCCCTAGTTAGGCTACACATTCCTTAGCCCAGAGACAGGAAGGACCGTATGTACACACCATTTCTACTCAGCTTGCTACTAAAGGTTCCGGTAAGTGCATTATGTGAAGAAAAACAAAAACAAAAACAAGACTAAGCTAAACTAAAAAGCATCCAAATGGGAAAGAAAAAATAAAACTAAGTTTATTTGCAAAAGACATGATAATTTATTTAAAAAATCGGATTGAATCTAGTAAAAACTTTTAGAAGTAATAAGTTTGAGTTTAGCAAAGTTGCAGATTCAAGATCAAAATATAATAAAATAACTGTATTTGTATATGATAGCAGTGAACATTCGGAAACAGAAATAAAAATGATATTATTCAAAATAGCATCAATAATATGACAGGCTTAGGGATAAATCTTATAAAACTTACAATATCTGTGCAATGAAAACAACAAAACATGATTGAGGGAATTTGAAAATCTAAACAAATAGAAAAATAAAACGGGATTATCAAAGGACTCTGTATTAAGATATCTGTTGTCCCTTAGTTATTCCGTAGATTTAATCAATTCCAATGAAAGCATAACAGACTATTTTGCAGAATTTGACAAGCTGATCTATAATTCTCTTAGAGATGTAGAAGCCTAGAATACTCAAAGTAACTATGAAAAAAGAAGTATATTAAAGGACTACACTAATTGATTTTGAAGCTCACAATAAGGCACAAATGCATTTCAGTAAAATACATTCAGAGAAAGAACAGTCCTTTCAACAAATACTGCTGGAAGAATACAATTCACATTAAAAAAAAAAAAACAACCAAACAACACACAAAAACACAAAACTTTGATTCATACCTCAAACTTTCTATAAAAATTGGCTCAAAATGGATCACAGTTCTAAATCTTAAAGCTGAAACTCTTATTATTTCTAGAAGAAACATGGGGAAGATCTTTCTCCTCTTGAATGAGACACATATTTCTTACACAGGACTCCAAAACCACAATACATAGAAGAAAGGAAATCAATAAGCTGGATGAGAAAGAAAGAAAGAGAGAAAGAGAGAGAGAGAGAGAGAGAGAGAGAGAGAGAGAAAGTCAGTCAGTCTTTGGTCTTTGACAGAAGCAAGTACAGTTAATAGAGTAAAACAGTAGCCACAAATTTGACAAAATACTTGCCAACAACAGAAGAATCTATGAAGAACTCAGAATCCAATAATAAAAATCAAACAATTTTTTAAAAAGTTGCCAAAGGACTGGAATAAGACACCTAACCAAATATGAGAAATAAAATGCAAATAAGCATTGAAGAGATGCTTGGCAACTCAGAGTCACTAGAAAAATGCAAACAAAATTCATAATGAAATTCCACTACACACCTACTATAATGACTGCACTTCAAAGGACAGATGATTGCAAGCGTTTATTTGTAATAACCCTGAACTAGAAATAAGCAAAAATGTGAACTATCTATACAGTGGATCAAAATAACTCTCCCATGAAAAAAGATGCATTCGAATTAAGTGCAAGAACATGGATGAATCACAAAATAATCATTCAGGGTGAAGGAAACCAGGCCAAAATAATAAATAATGCATATTGTATGATTCTGAAACAAAACCCCTTTAAAATTAATAACAACTTTCTGAAAACTGCATTTTATTTATTTATTTATTTTAAAAGAGAGATAATTTATATATATATATATATATATATATATATGTGTCTCTTATACANAATCAGCTCCCATTTTTCCTGCTGTGTGAGAGAACAATGTGTCTTTGTCAATAGGGAGGCAAAGCAAACTGGCTCTGGAACTTCTTAATGCTGAGGATTGAACCCAGCACCCTGTGCATGTCAGGCGAGCGCGCTACCGCTTGAGCCACATCCCCAGCCCAAAGAAACACTGCATTTTAAAATATTTATATTTTTAATAATTTTGCTTTTTAAATTGCTTTTGTTTTTTAAATACATGACAGCAGAATGCATCACAATTCTTATTACATATATAGAACATAATTTTTCATATCTCTGTATATAAAGTATGTTCACACCAATTCATGTCTTCATACATGTACTTTGGATAATGATGTCCATCACATTCCACCATCATTGCTAACTCCCTGCCCCTCCCTTCCCCTCCCACCCCTCTGACCTATCTAGAATTCATCTATTCCTCCCATGCCCCCACTCCCTACCCTACTATGAGTAAGTCACCTTATATCAGAGAAAACTTTGCCATTTGTTTTTTGGGGGGCATTGGCTAACTTCACTTATCATTATCTTCTCTAACTGCATCCATTTACCTGCAAATGCCATGATTTTATTCTCTTTTATTGTTGAGTAATGTTCCATTGTGTATAAATGCCACATTTTTTTAATCCATTCATCTATTGAAGGGCATCTAGGTTGGCTCCACAGTTTAGCTATTGTGAATTGTGCTGCTATAAACATTGATGTAGCTGTGTCCTGTAGTATGCTGTTTTTAAGTCCTTTGGGTATAGACTGAGGAGAGGGATAGCTGGGTCAAATGGTGGTTTCATTCCAACTTCTGAAAACTGCATTTTATGCATCTCACAGTTACTTATGCTAAGAATGGAAGCTATAAAAACTACCTAACTCCTGTCCTGGTCAGGCACCAAGGAGACCAAAACTGACATACTCTCTGGCTAAGCACAGCCTGCTCAGTGTAAGTACATACCTCACCTGGCTTTAGTTTCTATAAATTGTACCACTCTTATGTGAACAGCAGAGAAGCAACCTAGCTGCTTCTCCTCAATTTGATCAAACTGCACAGAATTCAATTTTCCTTTTTACATTGTTTGCTTATTTCTTATGTGGGCCGGAGGGCTGAACAACATAGCCATCAGGGAACCAGGCAGGTTGCCTGATTTAGCTGCCATACATTCCTATTTATTTAAACTCTATATGCAATGAAAATAATCTACCATGATAAAAGTTGATCAGTGATGGTGACTTTATGGGAAGGGTGAAGAAGAACGAAAGGAAAAGATTAAAAGTGGCAGGGAAAAATCTTCATGGGAGAAGAAATATTGAGTATCTCTATTGGGCTATTGGGCTGCTGGTGATATTGTATACATATGCTGTATAATATATGCTCTATATGCTGTACTTGAAAACTTTTCAAATTATACACTTGTGATGCATGTAATTTATTGCCTGACAACTGCACCTCAATAGAGCTATTGGAAAAGAAATACTTCTTACAAAATATGTAGGGCTGTGTTGTGGCTCAGTGGTAGAGAGCCCTCTTAGCATGCAAGAGTCCCTGAATCAGATCCCCAGCACAATGAGAAAAATAAAAATATTAGCTGATGAACACTATTGTTTTATCTGAGTTTGAATTCCCAAAGGAATCTTCTTAAAGGATATATTTTTTTCGGTGAAAAAATGCCCAGTTGTCTTCTTTGCTATAAAAACATAAAGCAAAATCCTGAACCACTTTTGAAGGATGAGATGACTCATTCCGCTCATTCTTTGTGCCACAGGCACAGTTGAAAGCAGGCCCAGCTAGGAAGAGTGAAGAACAGGACCACAGTTCAAAGCACCCTCCTTTACTTTCCCACGATGTCCAGGGTCCTAAAACTCACCCAGAACATTTTTGTCTATGGGCCTGCATTTCCTTAGCATGGTAACAGGACACACATTAAGGTGTCGGTGAGGGCAGCAGTAATGCCTTCAAGCCCACTGTGAAGTGCCTGAAGCAATGCCAAAAGCAGGCTGCTCAGTAGGAATCTTCCCAATACCTGTGCCTCTGACAGGAAAAATTTCCTGATCCTCAAGGTCACAAGGAAAAACACTCATGGCATGTGGGAAGCCATCCTGACACGTGACTGGGCGGCTCCCATTAAGGGTCTGAGGCGTTCTGGCTGTGTCGGAACTTTCCTGGCCCTCTCCTGATGAGAGAACCCGTCCGTGTGGGGGTGTGACTGACCACTGACCCTGGGGGCCCAATCACTGACCCTGACCTTGGAGTGCAGTTCCCCCTCAACCTTCATTGGATGGAATTCTCCCCTGAATTTCTTGTTCCCCAATAAAAGGCTACTCCCTGGCGTGTTCACTCTCTCTCTCTCCTGCTAGCCCTGAGTAATCCTTGCTGCCCTGCTGGGCGGTTAGAGGTTGGAGCCAGAGAGGGGAGCCGTCTGGGACCTGGCAATAGAAATAAGGTCACTGAGTCTGTGTGTTTTATTTTGATCTCTTCTAGCTAACTTTATGCCAAGAACCTCATTAATGAAACCATTGCGCAGGCCGCATGGTGGAATGGCACCTGTGATATGGCCTGGGAGTTAATTCAACCACAATCATGCAGGAGGCACTAGCCATGCTGTGGGAGCCCTGGAAGAAGAGACGTGACAATGTGAGCCCATCAATGCTCCTCAACATAAGAAGGAACTGTGAAGGCAGGATGGAAGGAAGAGATAAGGAGAGAGACCTGGATACAGAAGGAAGAATTAAAAAAATGGAAAAGGTGACCTACAATTGAACACCACTGGAAATCTGATCTTTATTAAAAGAATTTTTGTACCAAAAAGAGAAAGGGAACTAATTGGCTTTTGAGTGTCCACAACACAGACTCTGAATTAACAGCACCATCTGTTGAAATGCACCAACCTTCATGATAGTCAATACTGGGGCTTAAGTAGAAGGGTTATATATGGGGATCCCACTAAGTTAAAAAGGTTCCACCTATAATCTTAGAGAAAATTATTTGAGCATAAAATAGAGAAAAGCAGGTATCTTGCATCTTAATCGTGAGAAGTATTGCCTTATCCAAATTCCCCACAGTCAGCACATGCCTTTTCCTAAAGCATGTCAAAGAGCAATAAATCAAAATTAAATTATAATTTTGGCATGTATAAATGGACTTGAACATCATTGTCCATTTCTCCCACTCAAAACGGTTAATCCTGTCCAATGTAAATAAAACGTAGTCTTTAAGGATGATCCCCACCGTTCAGTTTGTTCTGTTCCTATACTTGGAAAGGCTACTGGAGCCATATTGCAACGATTTTACCCATTAAGTCCCTTATACACAAAATTAGGAAAATTATTCCCTCATCAATCAACAACTAATAACTATTTTGCTGCTATGGTTTTAGTGAATACGTCCTGCTCCATCCTATTTCAACAGCCCCTCAGCCACCTTGTGCCCTTGTACTACAGGGACACAGCGTACCTTACTTCCTACTTATCCCGGGGTCCCTCAGCTGCCTTGGGGTCACACACCACCTTTACCAAAAGAGACCTTAACTGCATTGAGGTCTCTCAAAGAGCACTGCTATTACATCACCGTGATGACCTCCTCCTCACAGGGATTCAGGACAGATAAATACTCAAAAAGGAGCTCAGGAAAAGAGAGAGGATCCTCGCTTCACACGCAGCACTGCCCTGTCTCCTTGGTTAACTTCCTGAAGGGATTTGGTAAACCAAGGGCCTCTCCATTCCTCACACTGTGAAAAAGCAGTAACATCTCTTAGGCCTTTGTTTAGGTTCCCAGGCAAACACTGCTCATTTACAAGTTTTGCTTAAGCACACATATGCTGTGTCGTAAACTAGGCCGACCTGGAGTGGGGCTTTCTCCAACAATGGCCCCAGCCTCCACAGAGCGCCTGCTGGTGCTCCCAGAGTCCTTCAATGCAGAGGCTCCAGAAACCTCTTCTTGTGCACTCTGGACTCTCTGGGCCATCTGATGGCAGTGAGTTGTCTGTGAGCTGCTAATGTAAGAAGCCATCCTCCTGGGCCATCTGATGGCAGTGAATTGTCTGTGAGTGCTAATGTAAGAAGCCATCCTCCTGGGCCATGTTGCACACCATTAGAGCAGCTATTTCTGGCACATTCTGGGCTCTTGTGGAACCAGGCATCTCTCAGCCCCTGATCTGTGACTCTCCTTTCTCAGTGGCCCATAGTCCAGCCAACAAGACCTTTTGCTAAGGTGTACAACCAAACCTGGGCCGGGCTCCCATTCAAGTGCAGTGGGCATCCTGGAGGGGCCACGCAGTGGTGCTGGGCATATGGGTTGCGGTCAGGGTCCTTGGTCCCAAGAGCCTGTTGGGGCAGCTGGGCCCTAAAGGATCCTTGGGATCCGGCTGGCACCCCTGGCTACTGACCTCACACCTGGCTTTAAGCTTTTTTCCAGGGCAGGTCTCCTGCTTAGTCCTGCAGAGTGTGCGACAGGGCGTGGGCAGCTCAGCCCTGAAGGGCCGAGACAGGAGCGCAGACTCGCCCTTGGGTCAGTGCGGATGCCTGCTTGGTATGAGGAGCAGCAGATCTGCTGTGAACCTGCACCATGCCCGGGCCCTGGGCTAGGCAGACAGTCAACTTCTCAGAGATCAGAAGGGAGAAGAAGGGATGAAGAAAGAAGATGTAAACCGTAATGGGGTGGAAGTGATAGTGGGTTTCAGCAGGAGAACTAACTGGAGGACATTCTACTAGTTGTCTTTGGATTGACAGAAAACAGGTTTTGAGATCAAGAAGCAGAACAACCTGAAGACTATGCACTGCTGCCTTAGAGGAAAATACTTTCCATGGTCCTCACAATTGAAAAATAAATATTAAAAGAAAAGAAAAGAAGTAAGGCCTAGTTGGAAGATGTTAAGTCCCTGGGGGACTTGCTCTTAAACTCTTTTCTTTCTCTCCCTTTGCTTCCCAGCTGCCATGAAGTGGACTGTCCTCTGACACACACTCTTGGCTATGATGAACTGTGTGGCCACTGTCCCAAAGCAACAGGTCCAAACAACCATGCACTGAAACTTCTGAGTCCATGAGTCAAAATGAACCTTCCTTCTTTAAAACTGGTTGTCTCGGGTATTTTGGAACAGAGACAGAAATCTGACCCACACACTCACAAACATTCCAAATATAATGACCATTACACACGTTTCCACACATACTAGTTACAAAATGTGAGGCCTCAAAGAGAAAATGCTTATGCCTTTTGAGGATTCAGGCATCACTGAGAGTGACCAAGACACCCATTTCACTCCTCAGAGCCCTCAAATGCTCAGTTCTTAAACAAGGTATTCAATGGAGTTGCACCTCCTTTACCAGTCTCAGGTCTCAGGCTCCCTAGAGCCACCTGGAATGGAGCTCATTCAAAATGAGTTCAAAATTACTTAAGTGGAGCTTCACCTATTTCAAGGAAGAATCAGCCTTATCTGTTTTGATGAAATTGTCTTGCTCTTCCCAGAAAGCCTCATTATAGAAGAAATAGACTTTTCATACACTCTCGATTTGTGGGTAGAATGATCAGCGTTTACATCCCAGTTGATGTTTTGGGTGGAAACCGGTCCTGCTCTTCAGATTGGCCACAAGCACGGGTAAGCAATAGTTGGTACTGATTTTTTTATATGGTGTGAATTAGAGAATTTCTCCTGTTTTTCTATTTATGGCTCAGTTTCTAGTTCAACATATCACGTTTCCCTCTTCCCCACTCTTCCACCATGATGCTTTGCCATATAACCTCATGGGTGTGTTTTATCAGACTCTAAGCTTTCCTTTGTGCCTTTGGTCACTCTCTTTTCTCCATCAATACTCAATCACCATCTCTTGGAGGCTTTGTATGTACAGAGAGTCTCTCTACTCACTCTTCCTTTTCTTCAGCACTTTCTTAAGTACTTTTTTCTCTTCTTTTTCAAACACATTTTATTTTCTTAAATTTATTTATTGATTTATGTTTGTGGTGTTGCAGATTGAACCCA
The DNA here is from genome assembly GCF_001458135.2 of Marmota marmota marmota. Taxonomy (NCBI): domain Eukaryota; kingdom Metazoa; phylum Chordata; class Mammalia; order Rodentia; family Sciuridae; genus Marmota; species Marmota marmota. The sequence goes on from NW_026000057.1 coordinate 38,994,393, forward strand.
GGACCTTGACCCTACTACGTAAGCACTCTGTCACTGAGATTCATCCCCAGACCTCATATATTTTAGCATCTTGGAAAAACCTGTGTGTCTTTTGTTGACGTTGGCTCACATTTGCAGATGAATTTAAAATTGATAGGTTAAAAATATTAAGCCTTCCTATCCATGAATGTGGGCTAAATTTTCTTTATTAGATCTCAGTTGGTGTCGCCTTTCCTTTGCTCAAAAATCCTTGCCTTGGTCAGTATAGAGTGAGTTTCCTAATTCAGGGCTCTGGAAGTACTCTCACTTAGACCAGATGGCTCTTTAGATCAGCAGATTTTGTGTTCTGTATTCTACCTACAGTGCACAGAATTTTTTTTTTAATTTTCTGATTTGAGTAATTGTTTAATGGAAATATAAGAAAGTCCTTGTTGATAAAAAATATATACATTAAGATATTTTGAGACAAAAGAACATCTTATCTCACTCTTTTTTAAGTTGGTTATCTCATTTATTCATCACAGTAACAAAGCTGCCTAAAATGTCTCCTTAAACCATGCTTGGTCTACAAGTAGAGGCAATAATAAAGCCATGCTTCTGCCTAACATAATGTGACTCTCCTGTACACAACTAAAAATGCACCAACTTAACCCCAAAGATGTATGGTCCTTGAAAGTCTTTATCGTGTTCACTCTTCTTGATATCCTCTAACTTCAATATAATGATGTAAATTTAACAGTATTTATACTATTATATAAAGTTAGCATATCAGCTTATGTTATATGAGGAAGGTATAGGACAGAGGATAAAACAAAGATATTCAAGATACACATGAGCACACTCAAACATATCATGACAAAGGAAAGAAGAAATATTCAAGACATGGTTATAACTGATATTTATAACTATTTTCTGTTATCCATTACTCATGTCTTTTGTCCTCAGCAAGCTTCCAAGTGGACATAGGTTTTTAAAATTTTATTTTATTGTTTATTTTTAGTTATACATGACAATAGAACCCATTTTTTTAATATTATATAAGCATGGAACATATTGCTGATGTGGGGAAGCTAAACCACAGAAAAGGGAGAGGGGAGGGAAAGGAGAAGAGGAGAAGTTCAGTAGAGTAGGCAAAGGGGAACAAAAGGAAGGAGAAGGGACAGGAACAGAAAGACAGTGGAATAAATCTAACATGAGTTTCCTATGTACACATATGAAAATACCTAAGTGGACACCATCATGTCCACCGATGAGAATGGGTCCCTAAAGAATAAGGTAAATCCCATAGGAAATATTTTTAAAAAATATTTTTTAGTTGTTGATAGACCTTTTATTTTATTTATTTCTATGTGGTGCTGAGTATCAAACCCAGTGCCTCACACATGCCAGGCAAGTGCTCTACTGCTGAGCCACAGCTCCAGCCCCAGGAAATATTTTTAAAAATTGCATGTGCCGGGGGCTGGGGTTGTGGCTCAGTGGTAGCGTGCTTGCCTAGCATGCGTGAGGCACCGGGTTCCATTCTCAGCACCACACACAAATAAATTAAATAAAGGTCCATCAGCAACTAGTTGATAGTCCTGGGGATTCAAGTAGAGCATATAATACTTAAGACATTGTGAATAATGTCAATCTAGAGATGAGATTTAATTCCTGTTTAAGGTGCACAGGAAGATGTGCATCAGTTATACACAAGGTGCTGCACCATTTTACACAACAGACTCCAGCATCTGTGGATTCTGGTGTCTGAAGGGGAGAGAGGTCCTGGAACTAGTCTCCTGAGGATACTGATAAATGACTATATTTATTTAGAGAACAAGGATGCTCCCTGGTAATTCCATTTAAAGATGTAAAAAAATAATAGACTGAGATTTCAGAATAAAATCTAGTTTGTTAAAAAAGGGATTGAGGGGCTAGGGCTGTGGCTCAGTGGTAGAGCACTTGCCTGGCATGTGTGAGGCACTGGGTTCGATTCTCAGCACTGCATATAAATAAATAGAATAAAGGTCTATCAACAACTAAAAAAATATTTTTAAAACAAGCAGACTGGATAGCAAAAGGGTCACTTCTAAAAGTTTGTACCTAATATCACAATAATTAATTTTAAGTATTGTATTTTTTTAAGAGCTAAATTCTGCATTAAGTTTTGGAAGCAGGATATTGCAACTTAATGATTTAGTGATACTTGGGGACAGCGTTGGTGGTAATTTTTTTACAGAAAAGATATAACAAAAGAAAATATATGTCTGCACTATTGAAATCTTTAAAGTCGGATCATGAAAATAATACAGGTACATAGTGTCAAAAGTCAAATAGCACTGAAAGGTTTTCTTGGGAATTCAACCTTCCACAGCAACTTTGTGACCTGGACAAGTCATTTAACCTCAATGTGCTTCAGTTTCCCCATCTGTAAAATGAGAATAAAAATACGTGTAACCCACACAGTAATGTGAGGATTAAATGAGTTAGTGCCTGAGAGTCTTGGCACCAGGCTTGCCATAGTAAGCACTGTGTACCTTTAACCATTACTATTAATCGCCCATCCTCAGGAAGGTGGAGCACCTCAATTCCTCTAAACACCCCTCTTTTCTGAATCATTTTGTTTCCACTCTCAAATATGATCTGTTTTACACTGTCATATTTAGTAAAGTTAAAATTTCAAAACTTCAAAAGCATCTCCATGATTTTACTTGCTAATCCTTCTGAAAAGAACTTTAAATTATTTTCTGGAGAAATTGATTGAAAATTGTCACAAAATTTTCAAGGTCAAAGAAATAAGAGCCTGGATGAACAATTGGATTTACGTATGTATCTTTCTTTGAAAAGCAATTGTAGGGAGACAAACCATTGTTCCAGTTTTTTTTTCATACCTTGAAAGCTTATGTTTTCTTAAAGTTTATAAAAAATGTGGGCTAAGGATGTAGCATAGTGGTAGAGCGGTGTTTAGTATGTGTGGGGACCTAGGGATTGGGTCTATCCCCAGCATAAAAAACAAAATAAAAATACTCCATATATTCACTCGATTTGATTAATTGGAGTTACAGTATCATATGCAACGTTTGAAGGTTTGTATTGCAGCAATTAAAACGGTGAACAGATGAGACATCCAAGACGGCACCAGTTGGATCCCAGGAGCCTGGGTTCCACACACAAACCTTCCATGGAAAGTATTTTTGGATCCATGAAAAAGCCATAGGTCCCTGAGGATGGAATTTCAGGGTCAGAAAGTTCAGGAAAACCTCTATGTTTTGCTAATATGAACACAAAATAATAGTATGACTGCTTTGTCAACATTTCAGTTTAGGATGTATGAAGAAGTCGTTGGGGCAGTATTTAAATTTTTGTATCTCTCTGATGTCCTTAAGTTTCTTAAGGCATTTATCAAACTTCACAAGAATAAAACTCTTCTTTGTTGCACATCATTGTCTGACTCTAGGTTTCAATTTCTTTTCTTTTTAAAATTTCTTAATTTTTATTTTGGCATTGGCTGTACTGAGGATTGAACCTATGTGCACTCTACCACTAAGATACACATCCAGTCTTCTTTTTCTGTTTTCTTTTCTCCTCCTCCCCCTCCTCCCTTCCCCCTCCTTCCCCTCCCCCTCCTCCCCCTCCTCCTCCCCCTTCCCCCTCCCCCCTCCTTTGCCCACCCCTCCTCCCCACTCCTTCCCCATCCCCT